>NW_017728886.1:175845386-175891762 GCF_001723895.1 Crocodylus porosus | reverse complement strand
GGGGCTGGGCCAAGTAGGGGCCTGGGCGGGGGCTTGACCCGGCCCGGCACCAGGCAGCGGCCTCCTCCCAGCAAGCAAGGAGTTAACCCCTTCCCACCACTTCAGGTACTAATCAGTCATCCTCTAATTGTAGATGAGCTGCAGATGACCTGATGACTACTAATGAAAGCCATGAGAAAGAGTCATTGTGGTAGAGACAGGTCAAGTGACCAGAGGAAGAGAGGCCAAGGGGTTTATAAGCCCAGACCAGCTGAGGGGGCTTCAAATTGATTTCTGGCAGGGACAGAGAAGGAGATCTGTAGAGCATGGAGTAGAAGCAACTCTGGCAGTAGTTTGATAATTACTTTATGTTGCACACTTTGTTTCTGTTACTATTGTAAAAGTTGTGAGGCTTAGGATTGATTAAAGTGGAGGAGGCCACAGTGACCACCTAGACAAGGTTCTGTGTCTCTGTTGATTTGGACTGCTGAGGATTGCAGGCCATTAGAGTAGCCTGGGCTTTATGGGCATATCCATATGAGTGTGCTTCTGTTTCCCCAGGGACAATTAGCAGTGGTACATAACTGTGCCACTACTACTTTTCCCTAGAGAACACTCCTGCACACATGCTCTGTTGTGCAGCAAATTGCCTCGGGTAGGGTAGGGGAGGCTGCACCCAGGCTAGCTCCAGAAGCCTTCTCTGGGGTTATTTGGGCCTCCCAGGGGTACATTGGAGGCAACCTGAGCATGTAGAACTCTGGCTGGACAGTCTCTGGTTTTGAGTGATGCATGCTGGAAACTTGTGTGATTGTTTCGGTTTCCTGGTATCTAATTTTGAGAACCTTTTGATATGCATTGTGTGCATTTTGTAGTGCCTCAAAAGTTGTGAAGGTACTGCAAAGTGCATGCGGATGCCAATCTGGATGCACCCTATAGGTTCATCCACACATGCAGGTATGTGCACTTGCAGCAGCTCAAATAGGAGTGGCATAAATTTGAACCAGGGATTTTTGCTTCAGCGCACGTGCCCGGACATGCACTTTGGTGCCACTTGAGGCAAAACAGCTCTTCTCAGTTCTTCCTGGATCTGCAGCCAGGGGGAGCTAGAGCCTGGGGCCAGCACCTGTGCTGGCCTTGGCAGTATAAAAGCCTGCCCTGGCCAGCAACTTGGGACTGTTTGCTCTCAGGAGCTTCTGGTGCTCCGGCACACATGACACTCGAATGTGCCAGGTTGCAACACCTCCACTTCACCCCCCCCCCCACCTCTTTATTTTTAGGCACCCCATCCACCGTCCCACCAAGTCCCAGGACCTCCTGATCAACCTCCTCCTGGGCCTGGCTAAGTGGGCCCTGTATATGACCAGGAAGGAGGCTTTGGCTGGGAAGGTGCTTGGGGACTGGGGCTGCTTTCTTCTCACTTGTCTGCATGTTTCTGGGCAGAGCACCATTGGGCAGCATCCACCAGCATCTCAGATGCCTTGGATCCAGGTATCAAATTTGAGTCTGTACTGCAAATGTTCAGCATGGGGAACACTTTTGTTCCCAGCGTGCATCTTGCCACATCTCAAACTGCTTTGAGACATAGAAAGAGGGATGTGCAAGCTCATCTGGATGTACACTATAGGACCATAGCTGGGCCAAGAGCCTGGTGGGCTGTGCCAAAAGGGCTGAGAGTCCAACAGATGGTGAGGAGGGTGGGGTCAGGCCCCTAACCTCTTTGGGGGCTGGCACCATGCTTAGGGCAGAGAGAGGGAGAGAAAGACAGACGGAAATCTCCTGAATGGATGAGGGATGCCCTGCCAAGAACCTGGTCAGTCATAAACAGCCTCCCATATTTGTAACTTGTAACATGAAGGCAAGTTGGAAGAGCGGCCAGGAGGTAAATGGGCTGGACAGCAGCTCATCTGAGGTATCCTGAAGCTTGCCACAGGCAGAAATTGAAAATCCCCATTTTGTAACTATATAAGTAGCCTTTTCACCTACTACTTCCTCAGCCTCTTCCATAAAGTTAGGCTGTTTTTATATAGAGAGCCTGTTAATTTGCTCAAGGCCAAGTTCTTCAGTCTTTACCCAGGCCCCAGTCCTGCTTTGCAGTTTGCCATGACATGTAGGTTAAACAATTGTTAGCCCTCTGAAATCAAAGGGACGATGCACAGATGTTAAAAGCCCCCGACGTTAATGTATTCATAGGGTCAACGTCTAAATTATTGGGGTAAATATAGATCAGATAAAACCTAAATGGAAGTCTCCAGCACTGAAGCAATCTGTATGCACTACAGCATAGGCAGAAAGTACTGCATGTTTTATTTTCATTAAAAAATACTGCAAACCAGCAGTTTTGTTTCATCCTTTCCCTGGTAGAATGAGAGAGATTTAGTAAAGTTTTTAAAAAGACCCTTTTCAAAGCCAAGAAAACCTACATGGTATGACACAAGCAAGTTCAGGATAAAAGGAATCCTTACCAACTTTACTATATTCAAGATCTGAATGCTATCCTCTTACCATCATTACTTGAAGCCAAAATATGGTTCCCCATCCCTAGTAAGCATTGGGAGGTAAAAACCTCATCTGGGATTACAGTACTAGCCCTGGGTAGGCAATGGCTTACCTTTGGCTCAGGCCTCAGGCTTAGGGTAGAAGCTGGACCTGAGCCCTGGGCCTTGGTGGCTTGTTTGGCAGTGTGAGAGCTTATAGCCAGGAGACTTCAGAGAAGACCACATGGTGGGGGGAGGAGGGGATTGGGGAGAACAACATATGCAGCCTGGGGGCACTGTAGGTCAAACTGAAGCCTGTCCCCAAAACTATTCCCTCCCCTCCTTACCTTGTGCTATGACTACCATATTTCCAGTTCCAAAAAAGAGGACAGTTATCAGGAGGACAACTCACTCCCAACTCCTAGCCCCTGGCACTGCCAGTTTCCCACACTCCCAACCCACAGGTCCCTGGTCCTGCTGCTGTCCCTCACTCCTGACTCTCAGTTCCCTGCCCCCATCAGGCCATGCAAGTTGGGAGTGCCCCTCGCTCCGAATTCACAGCCCCTTGGTACTACTTATGCCCTGCACATCCAACCTACAAGCCCTCTGCCCCCTCATGCCCTCACTCCCAAGCCACTGTCCCCCCTCCCAGCCCTGAAGAGTCTCCTGGCTGCCTCACCTCTGTGAGAGGGCACTGGCTCCAGTGCTGCCAGCCCAGCCACGGAGCTCCCTGCCACCCCAAAGTTCCCCCAACACCACCTTGCCCCATTGGAAGGGTGGGCCTCTCCCCACCCCCACCTTGCTTCCTAGAAAGCTTTCCTTAGTGCCATCAGGTACCCATCCCCTCCACACACCCCTGCCACACACGTGTGCACACACATCCTAGACAGCCCCTAAGCCCTGGCCCTGGCCTTCCTTCCTCTATCCCCCATAGACTTACCTGCATGCAGCTGCTGAGGCTGCTCCCACTACCGTGCCTGGCTGTATGCCAGCCACGTTCATGTGTACACACAGATGCACATGTGCCCACTGCCTCCAATTGCCCTTCCCCTCACTCCCCCACAGTAAGCAGAGCAAAATCCAAGACATTTCTTCAGATTTCAACAAAAAAAAATGCCCAGACAGTTATTGGAGGATCCAAAAAGAAGACCTGTCCAGGAAAACCCAAACGTGTGGTAACCCTATCTTCTGCTCCAGCCTCTGGTCACTTCAGCCACAACTCAGTCTAGCCAGGAGTGGCCATGACTTCTCATTAGGTAGGGCTGTGGCCAGGCCAGAGCTGCCAGGGCTTCTGGAAGCCTCTGAGCCAGAGCAGAACAGAGCTTATCAGAAGGTAACTGTGGGAGGGGGGTGGGCATGGAGTGGGTGAGGGCAGACATTGCTTACGGAGACAGTGGGGGGGAAACATGCAGGGGGGCAGACTGCAGGAGGAAGTATGGAGTGGGGAGCAAGCACAGGCATGGGGTAAAGAGGGGCAAAGGTAAGGCAGCATGGGGTAGGCAGTAGTGGCGGTGTGATTTATAGACAACCTTCCCTGAATTAGATTATGTGCATGGGGAAATGATAACACACTTACGATTTTCCATGTATAGAATCTAATTATTTGATTTGAAAAATTTGAAGTCATCTTGGATTCAGGTAAATATGATATATCAAAGGCTGCACTCACAATAAAATAAGTCTTCTAGCAGAAGGAAAAGTGGACCAATTGAACCATTGCCTTTTTCTTTCACCTGACATTTTATCATCTTATTTTGACAAATTTTTCATATTTTGTATATAGGTAATATATGCACCAGCACATAAAAATATGTCCCATAGGTCATAATGTACCCTGCTCAGGGTTTGCCATGGCAATAAAAAACACTTTTTTGCCAGTTATCTCTTCTTCCTGTTTACATGACTAAGCAGTGTATTGCTATAGCTTAGAGAAATATGCTGATCCCCAGCATTAGACGTATGCCACAAGTAAGGAGTTGCTTTATGCCAGTGGTTCATAGTCTGGCCCACAATAATGAAAAGCAATATTAGCGTGCCATATGCAGATCTATCCTATGGCCATACATATTTTAAAAAGCTGAAGGGAAGAAAGCAGAACTAAATTCCCAAATTTTTATTCAACACATCTCATTCATCCACTATCTACATGGATTTCACTGTGCATAAAGTTAATTAGAAAATTTTATCTTAAAATAACAGAGGTTGAAAAAGATAACATAAATATCTTATTCTACAAATATTTTCAAATTTTACTTTCGTCTTAAGCTTGCTTTATTTTTTTCATTTCCCTTTTCTATTTCCATTTGTTTTTTTCTTGTACTTCTATCATCTTACCATGAAAAAAACAAGTAATTTTCTAATCAAATTTCTTTTTCATTTGGCATGCCACTAACATAATGCTGTGATCATGTTTTATTTAAAATGCTGCAGACAAATGCATGTAAAAAGTTATCATTCAAAAATATTATTACATTATAACTTGTAAAAAGCTAAATTTAGGGGCAAATTCCTTTTACAGTTCCCTTCTAAATATAAAAATGCCTTCACGTGCATATCCCAAATTTGCCTGTTTTATTAGCCATATTTGTCCATCCTAATGGCCGTTGTGCTACAAAAAATCTAATATATTTGAACATGCAGGGTGCTTGTACACATGATGAACATCACGATGTACACATGACATGTCATTCATGTGGCTTAATGGCATCACACATTATACATGAACCAGTTTGGGGGCTTTTAGATGAGTTTACATCATTGCAACATTTAGATGTAGTTTAGTTTGCAACAATGCATTGCAGCTGTCAGCTCGCTCTCCCAGCTGTGGGAAAGGTGGACAAGCTCCACAGAAGAAAAGGCACCTGCTGAAGGCAGAAGTGGTGAGGGGCCTGATCCTTTTTTTGGTGGAGCCTTCCCACCTCTCCCACAGTCTGGGAGTGGTGGTGGGGCAAGCTGCTGGCAGGCTGAGTAACCCCTGAGCTGTAGGTGGCCCCAGTGCTACTCACCTGAGCTGCCCAGCTTAGAGGTAGCATTCAGTTTGATGCAAGAAGTAGCACCTGGGCTTCCAGTGGGCAAGCTCAAGGAACAGTTATATTGGGCCAGGGGCTGCCTCTGGGCTGGGGTAGCACCTAGCCCACTAACAGCCCACCTTGGCAGCACTGGGGTAGTTCCACCACCACAGAGGAAAAGACCAGGGCCCTCCACAGCTCAGGGGCTGCCTGGCCCACCAGCACCCCCAGGCACAGGCAGGCTCCGGCTTCAGTGACAACAACAAAAAAATAATGGATCAAGCCCCTTACTGTAATGTGACAGAAATTGAAATGGTAGGTTTCAGTTAAAAACCTGCCATTTCAATTTAGGCGGTGTAGAATAAAACCCTGAAGACTAAACCCCTGTCATATGTACAAGCACTCATATTTGATATATGTTAAGATATTAAGGATAATAAAGTTATTGATTGGAGCTGCTCTTGCTACATTAGTGAGAATGAGACATTTTGGTTAAGTCAAAGGTGTGATGCTTGTGAAAGCCGTGCAAAGCCTCTAGGCAGTTGGGGTGTGCGAAATGGGCCATATTCAATTTGTATAGGACCTTTGCATAACACTAGATTGATTTATTTAAACCCATTTCTCAAAGGGTCTGACTCAAAGCTCATTGAAAGATAAACTCAATGGAAACACTCTGTCTTCACTGGGCTTTGGAGCAGGACCAGAGTGAATAGTTCAAGTTAACAGACTACTTATAATTGCAGTACAGCCATTATTACTACACAGGCATATGAGGATTAAATGTTGCTTTATGTTTTTTCTGGTCTTTGACTACGTGGATCAATGATGCACCTTTTGCACTAGCCATGCTTCATCACTTCAAGTGCACCCATGTTCTGTGTTTCCACATACTAGTCTCATATTTCAAGTCACAAACAGTTTCAGTGGGATCCCTATACCCACCAAGTTTTGACTCTGGGTTATACCTAGAGGTACCCAGAACAGAAATGAAAAATGAAGAAATTAAGTGGTATATAAGAGAATGGTTTAAAATATTGAGATCCTTTGAATGACTGTTGACTTTTTCCCACTATTTTTATTAAATGTTGTTCCAGTAATGTATGTTCTCTGAACTGTTACTGAAACCCGATTATATTTTTTGTGTTGTCAAGCTCATAAAAGTCTTTCCAAACAGGCGAAAGGGGTGAAGCTCCAGATAAACAGTTGAATTACATATCATTGTCTATATTTTGTTTGCTTCAAACAAAGTATCGGGTTGGTATCTGATTGGTAATGGAAATATTCTAGAGATTTAATTAAACCAATAGGAAGCTGTAAAAGCAGGGAGCACCAATACAATGTTATGGACATCTGGTCCTACATGTGCTAATTAGCATGCATTGAAGTAGGCTCAATTAATTGAGTCTGCTGCATGTCTGTTGGAGTGTGCTAATTAATGAGCTTCAGCAGCCTCTGTCATGTGTATTCAGCATCCCCACATTTCAAAATGGCAGCAGGGGTGTTTTAACTAAAGTTCATTAAATGAGTTTTAGTTAAAGTGCCCCCACTGCCATTTTGAATTGCTGGATGCTGAATACATGTGATGCTGTGGGAGCTTTAATTAGAGTGGCTAATTTCTCAGAGCCACTCAAATTAAAGGACTCCCCTCCTCTGCCCCAGAGCATGTATATATAGACACCCAGGATGTCTAAATTTCACTAAAAGCTAATAGTGATTTACAACCTTTCTGTAGCAATTGCATTATCTATAGGTTTAAATATTCCAGGCATAGTTCTCTGCTCCATTCCAAACGGCTTTCTAGAAGCATTGTTAAATCTGAAATATCTTAATATAGTCTTCATAAAAGCTGGACCATTATTGCAAAGAAAGTAAGAAAGGAAAACAAAACAGGATGAGGGCTTACTCAGGCAAAAACCTCATTCAGCATACTTTCTATTTCCAAAATAGAAATGTCATTTTCTTTCTGGGAGCTGCAAGTTCTGTGCTACCATCTCCTATTGTTTTGTATCCTATGGTGACAAAGACTGATAGGAGAATTAGGCAGAAGGGACATTAGAGCACGCATAAGGTAGCCTAGGGCTAGAAAAGGTAAACTTCTAATTCTTTAATTTGGATGGAAATGACACCTCAACTAACCCAGAAGCAAAGCTCCCTTGATGGATGTGAGTTGAACAAGCAGTGGGGATTTTGTGTTTGTAATTCACAATGGCTGCTTACATAAGGCACAGGTGATTTTGTTCAGTATTTTCTTAAGGCTATATAGGCCGTGGTAAAGTCTTTCTGGGAACTAGTCCTTATTCATTTTAAACGCATTAAGAAGTTGGATTGAAGAGTTGATGTGATTTTTATGTTATGACTGGTTGTATGATGCCATGATTAAGTAACTTCCACAGGCAGTGAATTCTGTCTCAGACTCATACAGGAGCTAGATATTTGCTTTAATCAACAGGGCAAACATATTTTCCTAGTTAATGAGGTTACATGTGGGATGAATTTGACCTCTGTTTTTAAAACAATAAAAGGTAGCTGAAAACAGAATCACTGCTGAGTGTCCAATATCTGCAACACTATAAAATTAAATGTGGTTGCGTTTTTTTAAACCTGCATAGACTAGATTTTTCTTTCTTTCTTTTTTTTAAAGCTGATAAACAAAGTTGTATTATTCCATTATAATGGTATGGTAAACAGGCTGTTGCACTAAAAAATAGAGGGGATCAATAAAACTGGAAGTAGCTAAACAGTGGAATTTTAATTTGTTTGTTCTATCCATTTCAAGGAAATTCACTAGCTATTTTTTCACCTCCAGAATATAAAGGAAAGAAAGAAGACATCATGATGTGAATTTACAGGCATGTTGTTTTGTTGAGAAACTGCATATTGTACTGAGTGATTGAACTATGTATCTTTGTCATTTTGTTCTGCATGAGTCTTTATATTAATAATTTCGTGTATTTTAAGAACACCATCGTATTTACCAAGCTTTCCGTTTAGATTTTGTATATCACACACACACACACACACACACACACACACACACACACACGGTTGTGTATTGTGTTTTATGTAGGCAAGATGTTGTTTTGGCCATGTGCCCAGCACATGGCAGGCTGGGACCTGTACCTGGGCAAAATATGTAAAACCCTCTGGTCTCATTGGGCAAAGGAAGCAGAAGGTCATCCAGGCAAATTGAGTGAGTAAGAGAGGCTGGAAGGTGACACTCCCTAACTGAATAAGGCTTGGGTGATGTCACACCAGGTATATAAGAACAACTCAACTAAGCTTTCTAGTTTTTTCTCTTGGGGCTGCTAAGAATTACACAGCTGAATTGGGAGGCAGAAAACCTATTGGGGGTGGTCTCCCCCTCTCCTGTCACTGGAGAGACAAGCAAAAGCTATTGGATAGGAAAGACTTTTTCCCTATACCTGAGGCTATCTCAGGGCTTGAGACCCCTTTTCTTTCCCCTTTTGTTTTCTGGGTTTTAAGTGGGTTAATGCCATGGGGGTATTAATCCCCAGAGCAAACTGCCCAGGAATGGGTCCTGGCAGTTACTAGCCCCTGTGTTTGGGAACTGTAGTGTCAGCACTGTAGAATAGCTGAAATGGGACGTCCAGGCTGCAGCCATAAACCTGGGCCCTTTTTTTTTCTCCTTCACAGCTATTGCATTTAAGCCTAGCTGTGTGATGGAACCCGTCATATGTCTGATCCACAGATTCGGGCGAGGGTGATACCTGGCACCACTTGTTGTCTATCCAGGCCTCAGTGCAGTATAGGCCTGGTCAGGTTTTGCTTCCCAGTCCAGACCCAGTGAGATAGACCTGGGCCTCCTCTTGTCCCTTTTGAAGCTGATGCCCCAAACAAGTGGTGGTTGGGTGCTAAACATAATTCAGGCACAAGCCTAATAGGTCTGATGCTCTTCTGTTGTATGTTCAGGCCCTGGTGCAGGACAGGCCTGAGTCCCTACTTTCCCCCAACCCTTTTGTTGATTTGCAGCTCTTGTGTCTCAACATAGCTGTGTAGCTGTGCTTGGGGCCTCCCACAATTTGGGCCCAGCACATGTTGTTACTTTTGTAGGTCTGTGTCCCAACCAAGCAGTGAGGTTGGGTGCTAGTTGTTATTCAGGTTCTTTTGCTATTTGGCTTGCCCTTCCTTAAGTTCTTTTGCAGTTTTCTACTACAGCAGGGCAGGATTTAAGACTAGGAATTATGAGCCATAGTAAGATGACAAAAAACACAGTTAACCCCTCAAAGCCACCACATGGGAGTGAAAAATCACCTTACAGCTTCTTGGAGAGCAACAAGGGGCTGCTTACTACGCAGAAGGTCCTATGCTGTCTAACACCTTGCCCATGGCCCAGCAAACCCAAGAGGGTGCAACATATAGACAGTGCCTTGTAGCTGGTAGTGTTTTAAATTGCATTTAGTGTTTTCCTTGCTTTTGTTTTTCTGTAATAAATTTGTCCTTTGTGTTTGCACTGCTTGCGAGGGGGGAGGGAGGGCACTGTTTGTGGGACCACCTAGTAATTCATTTAGTGTTTCCAGGTAGTATGGGTGGGGGCTCGAGCCAAGGTGAATTATATTTAGTACCCCAAAATTGAACTTGGCCCTTGTTGCTGCCAACAGTGCCCAGCAGAAGGGTTAATGATTGAAGTATATAGTGCTGATTTGAAGGGTAGATTTTAGCCACCTTAATTATAGTAACAAGTAGTGCCTTCCTGTGCAATTAGTCCCTTTAAGAACAATTAGTCTATCTGCAGAATAAAATTGTATTCAAGTGTGGCTATGGGTCACAGAAATCAAGCATTTAGAGGGACATTTTACTATTTAGTGTAGATTTCAACTTAGTTCTCTATCTCATTACTCAAATCATTATGTAATTAATAACCAAAAAATAATTGAGCAAAATTCTTAAAGAGGAAAAAATATATGCTAAGTTTGGGGAAAAGGAATAAAAATGTGAATTAAATCTGTTAACATTTTAACAACCTAATGAAGCCCTACATCATGCTAGATGAGCTGAAGGAAGCGCTATATAGTCTGTCCTGACCATATCCAGATTTTTCACAAAGGCTTCTGTCCGCATACAAATGTTCAAGAGGAACACTTGGCCTTTTTTATTTACCTCTTAGGCACTTAAATAACCCCCTTTTTGCTGTGTTTGAGTATCTCATTACCTTTAAGACTGTGTTCCCACAGAAGGTGGTGTCACATGTTCACTTGCAACAATTCCACACACATCATTGGAAAGTAGTGACCTATTAAAGTTAGTGCTAGGAGATAACTTTCACATGAAAGTGAACAACTTTACTATGTGGGATGGTGGGCGAGGATTTAACACATGGTAAACTGCTTGAACATGCATCTGCTTGGGGTTTTTTTGTTTTTTTAACCTGACCTTAGTAAGTATTAAGTTGAACATATGACACCACCCAGAACACAAAAGTATTTAGGTGCTTAAATATTATTGGCCTTTGGTCAAATTCATACAGAAAATCTACGTCAGAGCAGGTAACTGAATCTGAGTTTACTAAGTTAGCTTTAAAACTACTGAAACAGCCTTTTCACCTACTGTGGGCTTTTGATTTCTCAGAGATTGATGTATCCAGCTTTCCTAGCCTCGATATTGCCTTCATGCCATAAAACCTACCTATCAATTGATTTGTGTTAGCAAAGCTTAAGTGATCCAGTATGTATAAATAATTACAAAAAGATGTTCTTAGCACTGTTGTATCTAATATTTTGTCTAGTAAATTCCTGCTTCATGAGTCTTATTGTTTGCATGCAAGGGCCAGGAGCAAATATTTTTCTTTTTACAAATGCTACTGCCTTTTACCCTGGGGTTTTCTTTTCTTTTTGGTTTTCTCTTTCCTCTGAAGCAGTGTTTGTCAAGCTGTGGGGGTATGTGAGACACGGGCAGGGGGTATGCAGGTGCAGCATTTTGAGTTTGGCCCATTCGCCCCCCCAACGGGTTGGAGGTGTCTTTGCCTGTTTGGACCAGATGTTCCAGCTGCTGCCCTTCCTGCCACATGCGGTGCACTGGGGCTTTCACTCCCCAGGGTCAGTGTGCTGGACAACAGGGAGGGAGGCCCCACACAGGCTGCTTTGCCCTGGGCTGTGGTCCATGAGGAAAAAGTGGGACTCAGCTTACAGTGGCAAAACTGGAAGTGCTACGGTGGGACTTCTGGTTTTGCTTTTGCTGTGTCAATTGGCAAGGGGTACACATAAGGTAGCAAAGGCTGAGAACCACTGATCTGAAGTACTGAGATTCTGGCTGCAGCAAAAGCTTTGGGTGGGGAGGGGTGGTGACTAGAGTGTTGTTGTATTTAGAAAACTCAGAGATTCCTAGCCAGATAATTTTGCAGGTCATCCTGGATGCATCTACATGAGATGCTGACTGTGCAGTTGTAACTTCAGTTATTTAGTATTTGCATACACAAGTACTAAATGACTGCACAGTAATTGGAGTTACTGTGCAGTAGCATCCTCGAATGTTTGATGCTGACTGCATTACACCACTGTGCAGTAGTAGTAGCTCACTGCAGTAGCATTATGTCATGCTTTGTGCCATGCGATGCTACCGTGCAGTAGAAATGAGCTACTGTGCAGTCAGCATCTCATGTAGACACAGCTACTGATCACCAAATTTGGGGTCAGGAAAGAATTTTTCTAGGATTTTAAACATCTGTGGGGTTTTATATTCATTTGTAACATGGGACATTGTCCCCTTTCTAGTATCATCCAAGTATATTAACCAGGTACTTCTCTGACTTTTTGTAGTAGCAAGGTATTGGCAGTATCCTTCTCTCCCTTATTTTACCTGTGACATTTGTTTCTGGTTTTCTAGGTATGTGAGGGCTTGAAGCAGGGGAATCCTTGTGAATAGCTGGCTGTATATGGCTGTCACAGCTGTGATAGCCATATAGATGCCTTCCTATTACGAACAATGTTAGGAAAAGCAGAATGTCTTTATTGTATTTTGCAGCATTATTTTCTGCTTATGGTTGTCTGCCTATGCAGCAACATGAGGTTTTAGTTTGCATATCTTTTTTGAGATCTTTTTCTAGATCCAAAGATTGTGTTCCTGATAAATGAGGCTAATTTGCCTTAGTGAGGTATCCTCCTTACCTCTTTATCTTCAGAAGATCTAAAACTATGCAGGATGCTAGTAAATTTATAGATAGCAGATAGCTACCATAGACTGTGTCCAGACAAGCATGGGGGATATCCAGGGGCCAAAAAAAAACATGGAGAAAGAGTGGAGTGGTGCACACAAGGGCAGTGCACACCACTAAGAAGTAGAGCCAGACAATGCAAAGCTGTGGGTTTGGGTGGCCCAGCCAGGCTCTGTGGGGCAGAATTACAACTGCTGGAGTCCCAGGATGCCCCCAGGACCCAGGTAAGGCCACTGGGGCCAGCCCAGCATTGACCTCAGCCTCCCCTACCCAAGCTGGGGTAACTTGCCATGTGCAACAGTTGTTCTCTGGGGACAATTAATGGCAGCACAAGCACAGCTAGTTGTCCTCAGAGAACCAAACATCCACACCATGTGCAAGTAGCAAATACTGAAGAAACTAATTTTATATAAGGCAAACTTTTAAACATGAAACGTAATTTATTTTGCAGTTGGTGAATATATAATTATGCTGGAAGGAAGGATCGAAGAATATTTTCCCACTTATGTTTGTACTCATCCTGTGCCATCCAAATTTCTGAGATTGGAAAATGAAAAGAAGACAATAGCAAGATTTCCAGATTTATCTTAAAAGAATAAAACATCCAAGATGGACCTCCTAAACGGGATATTTGGGAGAGTGGGAGAGATTCATGAACTACATCACTGAAGGTAAGAACTGAGCATAAATTGGATGTCTGTTAAACTAGACAGAATACTAATTATAGTGAAAGAAGTTATAATTTGGAGATCTTCTTTGAAAGAAGACTGAAAGAATAGGGGACTGAGAGATGGCATCTCAGTTATGGAGCTAATTAGAGAGAGACTAAGGGTCTGCAGAGGTTGCCTACTAATCAACAATTAAAATTCATGTTGGTACTTTCAAAGTATATTAATATAGGCCTGAAGTGCAAAAATTAGGTGAACACATAAATATAGTCACATGATTGTACTTAAAGTTAGCCAGGTAAAGTTAGGTACACGTGGAAATATCACTAGGATTAGAAATACAGAGTACACAGCACACTGCTTTAATAGGAAAAGATGAATATATAAAAAGGAACCTCTTTGGGGAAAAAAAAAGAAATTAACATGCAGATTTGAGCAAAAAATGCTCTGGGAATATTAAATTATAAGTTAGACTCTAATATGATAAAATGCCATGTTTTGCTTCTGCTCATTGTGCCAGGCCCATGAATTAAAATATTTCTCAAATGCTGCCTTACAATTTGGATACATCACCATTTTTCCTGTGTATTCAATAGAATATTGGACCTTCAGTCGGTTCTGAGTTGAGTACCTACACTGGTTTGAGTACCAGGAACCAGGTGGTTATTAAGGCATAAGATGTCAGTGATCCAAGGTGTTGCTATTCCAGAATTTTTTTTTTCATGAAAGCCACAGTTAATCAGAGGTATATTATACTGCATAATCTTTCATTAAAGAAGTCCATATGGCTTCAATTTTGTTTTGCATTTCTTCCAATTTTTTTATTTTTATTTCTGATTAAGAATTGGTGTCTCCATTGATGCTGCTTGTTAATTCATGTGGCTTTTTACCAGTGAAGTGGACTTGTCAGATATTTCTTTTTTTTTTTTTTTTTTCAGAACTTGTTTTCCAGATTCCTTAGGTCAGATATATCACACATCAACGCATTGTCTCTGCTAAGGGAAGACAGTGTCCTTATTGAAAACAGATACCCCCTGGGCATTTATCAGTGTTGTGAAATAGCTAATTACAATATGTGGGAGCTATATAAGGAATACTTTAAATCAACTTTTTAAAATGTTTTCAGTGAAACACATTTGTACTGACCATCTGCACATCTACTTGCAAGAGTACTTAACAGCAGGGGTGAAATTCTGCCTCCATTCACTTCAATAGGAAGAATTTTACCCTACTAATTAATTTGCTGAACTGTTTTGACACTAACACATTTCTTCCATGACTGCTAAAGACATTTAACACAGAATAGAATAAAGACATAGACCAAGTAAGATTTTGAATCCCCCTTACAATGACTACCTTCACACTCTAAATATATTCATTGTCATCCTTTATTTAAATATGATGGATGAAAACAGCTGTCCAGTTTGAATACTTATTCTAAGTAACCTGTTCTCCATCAAATCTATTGATCTAGTTTTCTTTGTATCTATTATTACTTTAACCCACTGTAATGTTCCGATAGCACAGACATAGTTTTATGACATGGAACAAAGAAAACAGGAATGAGAGGAAATGGTGGAGAAGGGCAGTGAGATGGACTTCAGTATAGTGCTTTGTTTATAAGAGCATTGCTGAATGCTCTGTCTGCACTGGGAGAACATATGGTTTTAATTTTACCCTTGAAATGTGGAGCAAATAGTTTTGGTAACATTCTTTCTTGTCAAATATTTCATAGAAGCAGAAGTCTGTAGGCAGATTAAAAGCTTCTGCTGATGTTAAGAGAAGTTAGTTACTCTGCTACGGTGCACATGTAGACAGTTTCTGGGGCTGGCTGGATCACAAGGGTGCTACAGTGAAGGGGCTGACTGCTGGCTAGCCATGCACTGTAGCACCCTCATGCCACAGTCAGCCCCTCTGCAGCACATTGAGCTGGCGTGGGGAGCAACTACAGGCTGGCAGGCTGACTCCCTGGGCCCTCTGCTAGATGGAGTCTGGCCACCCTGGCTCAACACAGAATCATAGAAAATTAGGGCTGGAAGGAATCTCAGGTGCTCATCTAGTCCAGCTCCCTGCTCAAAGCAAGACCAGCCCCAACTAGATCATCCCAGCCAAAGCTTTGTCTAGCTGCATTTGAAAACCTCCAAGGATGGAGATTCCACCACCTCTCTGAGGAACCTGTTCCAGTGTTTTACTGCAGTGGGAAACTTCTTCCTAATATCTAACCTAAACTTCCCTTGCTGCAACTTGTGACCATTGTCATCTGCCAACGCGAGAACAGTCTAGCTCCATCCTCTTTTGAACCCCGCTTTCAAGTATTTGAAGGCTGCTATTAAATCCCCGCTCGGTCTTCTCTTCTGTAGACTAAATAAACCCAGTTCCCTCAAGTTCCATTCGTAAGTCATGTGTCCCAGCCCCCTTCATTTTTGTTACTATCCACTAGACTCTCTCCAATTCATCCACATCTTTTCTGTAGTGGGGGGCCCAAAACTGAACATGGTATTCCAGATGTGGCCTCACCTATACTGAATAAAGGGGGATAATCACTTCCCTTGACCTACTGGGAACACCTCTACCAATGCAACCCAGTATGCCATTAGCTTTCTTGGCAAGAGGGGCACACTGCTGGCTCATATTCAGCTTATTGTCCACTGTAACTCCCAGGTCCTTTTTGTTTGTCTTCAGACCATATATTTGGAAGCATTATTTTGTACAGTTTAGAAGTCAAATGCTATGAATCTGAAATGCAGGTCATAGGTTTTATAACCAATTTCATTCACAACTTCCCTTAATAATAGATTTGATCCTTTGACATGGAAAATAACTGGAAAATATGAATTAATTCTTTTGAAGTGTGTACATATGGTGGTAGTACACTTTTGTACCATATGACACCTGTATAATTAGAACCCATGGAATCATTGGTAAATGCTGCAACAGACTGACCATAATATGATCCCCATGCCATAATGTCAAACATATTCTACAAACCCTTTGTGAACATAAGGAAGAATTAAGATTGCACAATTCATTTATGATTAACTGTGAAATAGGAATCGGGATAAGTCTTGGTTCAACTACTAATACTTTGTATGATACTGAATAAATCACCTCATCTCTCTTTCATGTCAATGTTTGCTGTCTTGTCTCTAAACACTCACTGGATTGAGAATTGCCTCTTAGTACATGTGTTTCATAAAATGGCTCCGATCTTGACTAAGCTTCTCTTCATTCAGAAAATATAATTAAAAAACTCTGTGTGTAGGGGTGTGAAGGAAGGGGTTTTTGCATGTATGCGCATATAGTTTTGATATTTTTTTTTTGACAAGATGAGTAAAAAAGAGTAATATACCTATTGTTGAGAGAGAGATGGATCCAGGGAATTATTAGTCAATCTGACATCAATACCTGGAAAGGTTATGGAGCAGCTTATCAAGAAATCTATTTCTAAACATCTGGAGGAGAACAGGAACTGCTGGTACAGATTTGTAAAGTGCAAGTCATTCCTGACCAACTTCATTTCCTTCTATGACTAAGTGACAGGTTCTGTGGATAGGGAGATGTCACAGAGCACTTGTGTGCCCTGCTCCTTGAAGGGCTGAAACTGCTAGGGAGAGAGCCCTAACAGTCTTTTGGGAGCCCCAGCTGTTGGTTACCAGGGCAGCCAGAATGAGTTAGTTGGCCCACACCTGCCAGTGGTCAGCTGACCAGAAGGGGCAAGGCCTGACTCATATATAAACCCCAGGTTTGAGGCCAGGAAGGCAGTTCCCTTCTAGCAGCCAGAGGAGAAGGAGCCTCCAGGCAGGAAGTACCCAATAATACAGCAACTGCCTGATATGCTGCACCTAGGGCTAATGGGTCTACATGAGCTCTGCAGGTACCCTTGACTACTAGACAGTTAGTGCTGGGGACGAAGTTCAATGTTTTTAAAGGGGCAGAGCACACCCTGGTCTTTTGTATTATGTTATAGCCCAGGGGCTTATGTTTGTTTGCTGTTTATAACACCAGTGATTTGGGTGAGGCTATCTGGGGAAGGAAGAGGCCTCATTGGGTGCCCAGTACAGCATGGGGACCCTGGCGCCAGAGAGGGTGTGGCATTTGGGGGGCACAGACCCTGGCGCCAGAGAGAACGCAGCATTTGGAGGGCTGCAGAGAGCCCAGGCACCAGTGAGGCACAAAGACAGGACTGCGGAGAACCCAGAGAGGGCAAGGGGGCCAAATAACAGCAAGGCCTAGACTGGACAACATCAATGCCATCTGCAAGGCTGGGGCATGGTAAAGGGGCGGTTGGAGCCACACATATAGCCCATAAGGCTGGGGTATCCCAAGACATCTATTTGAAATGGGACCTACAAGGGGTCTGGGACCCATGGGGTTCAGGGAAGTCCATCAGGACCATGCTCAAGTAGGCTTAAAGGCAGCCCCCCTACTCATTACCATTACATCAGGATGTGGCAGGTGAGAATAGAGGGTGCCCAGCAGGCCATATTGGCATGGTTGAAGGGCCCTAGGGGTAACGTGGCCATCCTTGAGGACACCATCCTGTGACAGAGGAGAGCAGTGGGTGTAATATTTTTTTTACTTTAGCACCATCTTCCATGATGTTCTCATTAGGAAGCTAAGAAGATACAGACTAGATAAAAGTACTGTAAGGTGGACGCAGAACCTATTGGATCATCTTGCTCCATGAATAGTGAGCAATGACTCAGAGGGCATATCTACACAGGCAAATGCTGCTGGACCCTGGGCAGGCATCTGCATGAGTGGGCATTTGGAAATAGATTTGCAGTAGCCAGGGGGAGCTCCAGGTTCCTTCCCAGTGCTAGTTTGGGGGGCTGGCAGGGAGCATAAGGCCAGGAGAGATCTGTCTCCTGGCAGGGCCTGGGAGATTGCTCCCTGCCCCTAAGAGCAGCCTGCTGCTGGGGCCAGCTCCAGTGGCAGAGCCAGGGCTGTGAAAATGTCCCCTTGCCCTGGCAGCAGGGAGCTCCTGGCTCCCCAGTCAGAGGCAGGGGGCTTCAAAAGAGCTTTTTCCAAGCCCCATGCCTCAATCACCCAATCAGGTTGCAGGGCTGGGAAAGAGCTGTGGGGTGAGACCTGCTCCAGACTGGGACGGTTCCCAGCCAGCCCCAGGCTGCACGGGGAATTCCACACGTTTTCCAGAACTGGATGGGAACTGTCCCATTTTTGGACAGGTCCCAGCCAGCTCCAGGCTGCAAATGCAGACTTGCACATGCAGCTGATCAGGAACTGTCCTGGTCCGACATGCAGTCCAGAGCCAGCTGGGAACTGCCCAACATAGTCAACGATTCCAGAGCCAGGGCTGGGATCTCCCTGCTGCTGGAGCAGAGGAACATTTTTCCAGCCTGGGATCTACAACCAGAGCCTGCCCTGCAGCAGGCAGCTCCTGTGGGCAGGGAGCAATCTTCCACCCCCTGCCACCCAGGAGTCTGGGAACAAATATGCTTCTGGTCAGCTGTCCACATGTGCCTTTCTGCACAGTAACTACTTGGCAGTTATTTTGCAGATAGCAGATTATCTGCTGAGTAGAGCAAATTAGTGCACAGTAAGGGTCTGCATATGTAGACAGTGATGCTTATGCACAGTAATTTGCTCTACTGTGCAGTAAAGTGTCTCTTATAGATGTACCCAGTGCCTGCTTGGGGAAGAAGTATCCTTGCTCCAGTACTGTTTAAATCTTCATTGGTGATTGGAAGATGGGATTGAATGCAAATGTAGCACACTTCCAGATAACATTGAGTTGGGAAGAATTGCAGACAACTCTGTAAGGTAAATTTAGGATACAAAATTACCTTGATAAACTTTAGAAATTATTCAAAATTAACTAGATGAAATTAAATAAGAACAAGTTGGGTCAGAACAATTGTATTTGTAAAGACAGGCTGGAGATGGACTGGCTAGGCTGCAGTGCTCTAGGAAAAAAGCATGGAGGTCACAGTGAACAATAAACTCAATATAATCCCACAGTGTGCTCTTGTTATCAAGAAAAAAAAGGGGGTCAACAGCATGGTGTGGGGGCTGCATTAATAGGACAATCTATTCAGGTGTGGTTTTTTTTCCATAATCCATTTGGCATTGGTGAGACCTCACTTGGAGTACTGTGTCCAGCTGTAGACCCTATACTTCAAGAAACATTTGGACAGATTAAAAAGAGTACATCAGAGAGGAATACAAATGATTAAAAACTTGGAAAACATGGTGGACAAGAATTCAGCTGTGGACAAGAAAAAGTTGAAGGTAATTTTGATAATAGACTTCAAAGGCCTGAAGGGTGATCGGATGGAGGATAGAGATAGACTGTTCTCTGTGACTGCAGGGGACAGACAAGGGAGCATCTGTCTTAAATTGCAGCAGGGGAAATTTAGGTTGGATGTTAGGAAATTTTTCTCATTGTGAAACTAGGTAGGTATTGTAATAGATTACCCAGAGAGGTTTCGGAGTCTTCATCCACGGACATCTTTAAGAGCAGATTGGACAGGTGGATAGTTTTGTCAGAGACAACACTGCCTGGAGCAAGAGATTGGATTAGGTGACCTCCTGAGGTCCCTTCCAACCCTACTATTCTATGATTCTATTATTATTTAAATAAATACATGAATTAATAAATAACATTTTCTGGCATGGGCTAGGTAAATCATTCATACCATGCTAAAATGTAAATAGTGATATGTTAAAAGTTAATCCAGCATTTTAATATTTTTGCTTTTATCAAATGTTGTTTATTTCTGCTGCTTGTTTGAGAAGCTGTGAGTACAAACCATGACATGTTTAAAATGATATGGTTGAATAGTGTTAAGACTATCCATGATGCTATTAAGAAGAATATATCATTTTCTTTTCAATTTCCATCTCAAAACTATTCAGTTTATGATCCAGTTTATTAGATTAATATGTCAGTGCTGTAGTATTGCCCTAATATTCATCTGAGCAGCAGGAATCTGTAAAAGAAAACAATGTTGTATCAATCTACATGAGAGTGGGAAACCAGAATAATTTATATTTATGATATTTATTCATGTTTGTTCTCACGTTCAGTTTCAGTTACTGTAGGAACCATTTCCCGATTATCATGTGTTTAAAATTTCAAATGCAATACTGAACTAATGTCATTTTAAGGAATTGATTGATTAAGGCATTGGTTTATAAAATCATCAGTATAACAGGAAATTACAGTAATACCATTTTGATGCAACAAATAAACGTACTATTTTTTTTTAATGCTTAGCTTCTTTTTTAATTCTAAAGTAAAAAGAGTTCGACTTATGTATCATTAATACACACTCAAGCATGCAACATAAGCACATGCGCACCACACAAGTGGGTGCCCAACAAGTGACAGGCAAGTGTGTGCGCAGACGCATACAAGCACACGTGCAGCACCTGCAAGTGACACGCAAGCCTGCGCAGACACACAACTTGGCATGCACATATGCACAAGCACACGTGACACACAAAAAGAGTGTGTGCTACACAGGCACACGCACACACAAGTGCACATGCACAGAAGCAAGCGTGTGACAAGCACACATGCACACACATGCACACACATGCACACACGAGCACATGCATAAAAGCATGAGTGCATGCCAGACAAATGCAAGAGACATGCAAGCGTGTGTGCAGACACAAATGTGCATGACACTCAAGAGTGCACATATGCACAGGCACACATGCAAGCACACAACACGCCAAGCGACAGGCAAGTGTGCACACAGACACACAAGTGGGCATGCAGACATATACACACAAGCACACGTGACATGCAAAGAATCACGTGTGACACAGGAGCATGCACACATGTGCACACGCACACAGGTAAGCGTGTAACAAGCACATGTGAAAACAAGCATGCATGTGCACACACTACTGCATATGTGCCACACACAAAAGCGCACTCATAAAAGCACGTGTGCCTGCCACACAAGTACACACACTGACACAAGCATGTGTGACACTCGAGTGCACATATGCACACACATGCGCGTGTGCATGCAAGTGCGCACAACAAACGCATGCATGACACACAACCACATGCAGACACACAAGTCGGTGTGCAGACACACACAAGTGGGTGTGCAGACACACACACAAGTGCACATGTGGCACAGAAATGCATGCACAACACAGAAGTGTGTGCATGATAAGCACGTGACAAGGAAGCGCATGCAACAAAGAAGCACGCGCGTGCTTACATGCACATACAAGCATGCATGACAACCATGTGCGATACAAGTGTGCAATACAAATAAGCGAACATGACAAGCGCGTGCATGCTTACACATGCACACATAAGCACATGTGACACACAAGTGGATGCAATAGAAAGAAGCACGCGTGCAACACAAAGTAGTGTGTGACAGAAGTGCACATCCCACACAAGCATGTGTAGCACACAAGCGCGCAACACAGAAGCATGCGACACAAAGAAATGTACACGCAAGCGCATGACAGAAGCACATAAGCACAACACACAAGCGCGTGTGCACCACACACAAGCACATATGTATACACAGCACACAAGTGCATGCAATACAAAGAAACGTGCACATGCATACATGAGTGTATGCGACACACGAGCGTGCACAATAGAAAGAATCATGTGTGCAACACAAAGAAGTGCATGACACTAGTGCATGCAACACAAGTGCGCACATGTACCATACGCAAGCACGCAATACAAAGAAGCGTGCAATACAATGAAGCAAACATGTTCCTGTTATGTTTGTATATAATATAATATCATTTAAAACAGTAAAAATCAATACAAACATAATAGAACACTATTTACAATATAAAAGGGGCTTGTTGCTATAAGGGAGTATAAAAACCTAGCTTAGCTTACCTAGTACTTCTTGTAATCACTTATTAGGGATAGAGAGGGCAGAGAGAAAGTCAGAAATGGTTGGGGAAGGGGAGGGAATGTATTTTTAAATAATAATTTAAAAAAAAGAAAAACTGGGGGTTTTGTTACACTTCCATCACTACCCTGGGGTTGCAGAGCCGGTGCTTGGAAATAAGGGTCTCCCAACCCCCCGTTGCCCAATCACGTTGGCAGAACGAAGTTGGGAGATAAGGATCTCCTAACCCCTGCTCCTGAATGTGATCTTGGAGCATGTGGCTTGGAGCTGTCTGCTGTCAGGGCAGTGGTACACAATCCCTGTCCAGGCTTCTATGGCAGAGCCTGCCATGGCAGCAGCCAGCTCCTGGGGGCAGGGAGCTATCACCCACCCCCTGGTGGATGGCTGACTGGGAGGCACTATGGCACCATTACCAGTTCTGAGTAAATTTGCTACTTGGATTTGCAAATTTGCTACTTTGCATTTTCAAATTTACTCAGGTTTAGGGAGGTTTACTGTGAAGTAAGCATGCACATGTGTAGATGCACATGCTTACTTCATAGTAAACTATGCTAATGTGAAGTTAAGTGTCTCATGTAGATGTGTCCAGTGAATAGCAGAATTAGACCTAAAAGTGTGAGTGCATGAAAGTGTTTTGGTTTGGAATTTCCAACAGAGCAAATGCTGCTCATTTGATCTAGAAAATACTAAGGACATAATATTTTATGATATCTTTCTCATTTTAGCAAAAGTATGAAACCAGGAACAAGAGATGAGATTCTCCTCTTGAAGTAATGAGCAGGTAGTTGTTCATGGTGGTTATTCCAAGTCTTTGATCACTTACAGTATGAGGTGGGAGTAACTTGAAAGCTAGTGTCAAGAGGCAGTGCAATGCATATACAAGAGCAGCTAGACCTGTGCCACTATAATTATTCACCAGGTATGTCTAAATGCCAAGTAGCTATTATCTAGAATACTCAAATATACATTGGGAGTGTATATAAATTTATACAATTTAATATAATATAATATAAAATGTATACAATTCAATCTTGAAGCAGGGATAAGCCCTCTCAGAATTTGACATTACGATCTGTTGTGTCATGGGAATTGGAGAAGCAGTTTCTATTAGGGGAAATAAGTTATTCATCAAGGGCAGATTTAAATAGTGTTTTGGTATTTAGCTTTCTGAAATGGGGTATATAATAGGATGGTAGCAGGCCCACACCCCAAGGGCAACTGTGACACCCCTGATGGGCATGTGACTCCTGCCTCCCCATTCTAGCTCCTCAGGGGCCCTCCTTTTTCCTTACCTTCCATGCCTTGTTGTTATTATTGTAATATTAAGGGAGGGGCCCCAAGGGCCCCAAGTGACCACTAGTTTACTTTGGCTGGTACCCCTTGTACCTGACTGGCCCCAATATTGCCCCTCAGGCACTAAGTTATGGCTCTCTGACCTTATTGGTGCCTCAAGGCACTAGTTGCCTTAGGGGCTGCATTCATGGTCTCCTTCATCCCCTGTAGCCATGCCCATGCCTCACAGTTGTTATTCCATGTCTACTGGGGAGGGCTGCTTGGCCTCAGTGCAGCTTTCAGTCTTCAGGCCTTGCAGCTGTCCGGGCCTCAGCCTTCTTGACCTTGTCCCTCTTATTCTGGCTGCAACCCTCAGGGCAGGTCCACTGCCCCTGACCTTGACTCCTGGGCCCCAGCCCTGTCTTGCACCTGTGCAGTCAGGGCCCCTGGCCCTGGTTTTGTGTGCTCTGGTCTGAACCTCAGCCCTAATGGTCCCTCACCCTGGTCAAGGCTGCTCTCACTATCTTTACCCTCAGCTCTTTGGGTTTCTAATTCCAGGCCAAGCTGCTCACTGCCTCAGCCTGGGTCCTGATCTCAAGCTGGACTGCCTGTTGCAGAGTGACCCACCAGGGACCCCTCTATGGCCTCCATGCCTCCCCCTTAGCCACGACTCACTCCTCCAGTTTCAAGCTCAAGACCAGAGAATTAAGCAAGCCACTTCTCAAGCTAAGTCTTCCCCAATGAGGGTTAATATTGGCTGCAAGCCATACCTTCCTTGGAGTCCTTTCATCCCAACTCCTTTAGGTGGATTGGGTGCCACTGCTTACTTATTTGTCTACAATGACCCTTCTTTCCCAGGAACTCCTCTTTCTGCAGCATTCAGGGTCAGACTGCATGCTTGTCCTCAGGCCCTGGGGTTTGTTCCCTGAAGCACTGCCCCTTCTTGTCTTGTGCCTCCCCAGCTACACACAAGTGCTTCCATTTTGGGCTGATGGCCAGCCTGCCCTTCTCTGCTGCAGCCATGAGGTGGTTGCTGCAGCAGCCAGCTGCTCTACCTTCTTAAAGTGACAGGGTCCTTGGACCCTGTTACTGGGATATAAATATGACTATGGCCAGGCACTTGGGGTGTCTGCCACTTTAAGAGGTCAGGCAGCCTGCAAAGTTGCTAGCAGGTGCAGGCCAGGGCTAACTGGGAGTCAGCTGACCTGGAGAGTTGGTGGGTGAGACTAAGCCTGAGAGACAGAGTCACCTGACTCAGAAGGAAGGCTGGGCACTGAGAAAAGCCAGCAGAAACATCTTGGATGTCCAAGAGGATACCACCTCAGCAGGATGGCTGCAGCTCCATAAGGTCAACATGGAAGATAACACCTAAAGCAGTCTGGAGGTTTGAGGAGGAACTAAGGGAAGGAGGAGGTTCCTAGAAGGAGCTTCTCTGGGGGAGGTCCAGAGCCAACATTGAGAGGCTGAGACTGTGGGTCCAGAAAGAGTCCAAGAACCCCAGAGAAGATTAAGTGGAAAAAGAACATCAATGAGGATGTCATCTGCGAAGCATGGGGCATAGTTTAGGGAGAAATGGAGCCATGTAATTAGCCCCTAAGGCAGGGAGCACTAGCACCTGGTGGTCTTTTGAGAGCAATCTGGGAAGCCCTGGGACAGCCTCCATCATAAAAGTAATAAATATTGAAGTATGTTGAATGTTTGGAGGAGTGATTACCCACAAAGGAAGGGCTACAGGGACTAAGGCTTCATGGCCACCCGTGGAGAGGCACCTTGCCACAATGACATCTTAATGCTGAGTGTCAAATATAGTTAAGAGATGGCAAAGTGTGTCAGAATAGTAGAGTCCTGTAAGGAATCTGGAATTTCATTAGGTAAACTAACCTAGTAATGAAGCTGCTCTTCTAAACCACTATTTGATTTTTATTATTTTTGGAGGAAATGGAGTTACTGCAGGAAAAGAAATGTCTGTTCATAGTGATGCCAAAAGCAGATATTGCTGAGGTTTCCTAGATTAAGTAGAATCTCATTTACCCAAGACTGCAAAGGTTACATCCATGTAATTCCTTTGAATAGGAACCCAATGGATTATTCCTTTCAATCTTTGTATCTGAATAAATACAAAGATATGGAAGTCCTGTTGGGGATGGTAACTCAGTAGTTTGTAGGCGTTAAATCTTTTTAACTCTTCCTTCAGAATCACATGAATGGATCATAGTGATCAGTGGCTACATGTGTTAACATTTTGCATTTGGTCCTGCCGCCTGGTAGGTTGTGGGTTCCCCCAGGAGTTGAGTCATTTCTGGTGTGCGGTATGGAAATTTTGAGTCTGTACCAATGTAGTGGCAAACTATAGGGGACAGATTATGAGAAATTAAATTCTCATCTGACAGGGAAGAGGCACTTTCCCTGTAGTTTCACAGATGGGTGACACAAACATGAAACCAGGGAATAACCTACAAGAGATGATGTGCTGATCTAAAGGCACTGGGCCTACAGGTAAGTAGGAAGTTTCCTTGAAGTGTCCAGCTGGACCTCATGCTCTGAGATCAGATCTTTTATACTTTTTAGCAGCCAGTAAGGCAGCCCATGAAATTTGTTACTGTACACCTGTCTGACAATGTTTCATGTTTTGTAAGGCAGCGGTAGACAAACCTTCCAGCTTCAGGCCAGAATGACCCTCCTCAGGTCAGAGGTAAGCAGGCAGGATGTTGCTAGGACCTGGGTGCTAGGATTGGGTTGACACTTCTTTCTGTTCCCACAGCAGTATGGGGAGAGAGGCCACAGCCAAAGACCAGCACTGCCAAATGCCACCAAAGCCTCACCCTGCTTGCATTGTGTCATTTTCAGCCTGAAGCCTAAAAAGCTTGCCTGCCCCTGTTGTAAGGGGTTTAATCAGGGCTCAGAGGAGCAAAGGGCCTTCTTATGGAGTGACTTTAAGCTGTTAAAATCATGGAGTTATCAGTAAGACTGAAGACATCCACAGATTGGCAAAGGCAGAAAATACGTGACTCAATGGGAAAATAGAGAATTAATAATTACTCACTTAAAAAATCCTATTTGGTACTTGACTTATTCAGGGAGTATGGGATACATTTCTCTGAGCCAGAAGAAGATATACATTTGAGTGATATTAGAGAAGAATGGTTAAGTATTTAGAAACCTGAGCTGAGGCAGCCAAGCTAATTGTTTGTTTTCTTGTGTCAAATGTTCAGTGTCATTTTTATCCCTGATAAACTAGATTTGGAAGCCTACTTGGGGGTGGGGGTAAATATCCCCCAAAGAAGACATGGAATGGAGGATAGGACTCTGTGACAGGGGGCACCTGTCAGGGCTGGGTCTCATGTTGGCCTGTCCACCTGTCACTACAAGGAAAGCCGCCTTGTCTCTCCTGCCATGACTTTGCTCTTCCTACAAACAGATAGTAAATATGGGAGACTACCCATTACATGTCCCGATGACAGGAGGCACTATCTGGGGGTTCTGAACCTCCCCTACACCTCACTCCATGTGTCACAGATGGCATCCAAATTAACATTACTCCTGATCTGCAACCGGAGTAAACTGAGCTCAAAGTTGCACTCCACACAAGCACATTCATACTACCTCCCCTCTCACAGGAGGCCTCTTTTATTCTGCCCCTCTCTCACCAGGGCCTCTGGCATACTGCCTGTTACCAGGCCAAACTCCACTGCCTGGAGCGGAGTGGACTCCTCCAAGGCTTCTCCTTGAACAGCCCCTCCTGGGCCATTAGGCTTCGCTTCTCAATACTGGCCTCGCCACACAGGACCTTTGGTTTCTGTGAGTTCCCCTACTCTACATGACCTGGCCTTATGCCAAACCCTGGGTTACTTCTACTCCAAGTCTCTCACGGGGCTGGCCCTTGTGCTGTCCTTCAAGCTTACACCCATTTGGCCCTACTCAGTACACCCCTTGAACTGTTCTTCAGGCCTACTCTGACTTCAGGCCTACTCAGCCCCCTCACATGCACAGTCCTTCAGGCCTACTCGCACTTCAACCCTACTCTATGCAGGCCCTCCCAATGTTCTCCACACTACCCCTTCTTGAGTCTCTGGAACCTCTCATCCCTCTTGGACTCAGGCGCCTACATGAGAGCATACCTGGCCACACTACTCCCCCAACTGCCTCCAAAACCCTCCCAAACACGCGCCTTTCACCATGGAGGTAACTGGCCTGGTATTTCTTGGGGACTCCCATGCCACCAGGAGCCCCACTAGGCCACCCTTCCCCAGCTGGGTGCAATGGAAGAATGAGGGTTGATAGCAACTTTTCAACAGGTGGAAAAGTTAAAGGAAGAAACCATTATCTGGATTATACATGTTATTGCTGGATGACTCCCAAATAAGTTCAGTTAATCAAATTGCAGTCTAATTAAACTATATCCTTGATTATTCTCCTTCATATTTGGGATGTGTCTTTGTCAGATCTGAAGCTGAACATTTTCCTATATTATAAACATACTAATAGTATGAATACAGATGTAGATTTAATTTCACAATAAAAGAATAGTTATGAATGTTTTCTTTGGTAATGGGGACAAATCTCTTTTTCTTTACTGGGTTTTGAGTGAACCTACTCAAAAACTGTATCTCAAAAGTTTGCTTTGATGATGGCTGTTCTTCTGTTTCAGAGCTTTTCATCTCCATGACATGTTAAAACATCTAGTCAGAAATGGCATCATACAACAACTACAGAAGGCATGGCATAACATAAGTCAGCTCCAAATGTGTGTGGTCCTGTGGAGCTGAAAGGTATTACAGGGAGAGCGTACAAAAGTGCTCCAGGTTAAGGGAATTGGAAGCCAAATCAAAGTGCAGAAGTCACACTAAAAAGAATTGAAAGTATCTGAATGCTAAAGAACAAGCAAAGTATTTCTATGCCATCCTAGTGTTGCACAAAGGCGGTTCGTTTCCCTGGAGGCAACGCAGAGATCACAGACACACAGACATCAGTCGGCACAAAAGGATGTATTTGTTTGCAAACAAAGGTCAGAGAGTGGAGCTTTGAAGCTCAAATCACCTCTGGTCCCAATTGTGTTTGCAAGTGGTTTTTTATGCTCCTCTCTCCTGGGCGCGTGTGCAGACACAGGAGTTCCTGCAGCCTACTTCCGTTTCATACAAACATACATGTAGTTACATCATTACATACATCGCATGTATATTATAATTAGCTATTTGAGTATGCGGGGTGGAGAGGTAAATATGCAACAGCTCATTAAGCATGCTCAATGCTACAAGAGTTCAAAAGTTTATACCCCAAGGCCATGCAGTTAAATTCCAGTTTCTGTACTCAGCATGAGAAAGTCTAAGGAGGATGGGAGAGAGGAGCCTTGGACGGTATTTCTTTCTTATCAGGAGCAAGATGCAAGCTGTGCATTTCTAACACTAGAAAGTGAGAAGGAAGGTAAAGTTGTCCTTTTTAGTGAGACCCTTTTGCATAGTCTTTGTTTGTGAGCACGACCTAGTAGTCTTTACTTGGGCCAACTTCCACTGCTTTCTCTAGGAGTCTTGTTCATGAAATTAATGAAAGATCATAGCCCATGGGATTTATTATTGCATGTGCTAGGAATATTACTAAAAATCTATATTATTCACATTTGAAAATTAAGGTACTTTAATTGCATTTACTCTGCATTCATGGCCATTTACTGTTACTACTCTAGCAAATTAACCTTGTTATTTGAAATATTTTAACATAAAAATAATGGATTTTGAATTGGAAGCTATCTAAGAGTGGTATCATGTTTTATATTAGAATGAGGTTAAATTGAGGCCTACGTTTAGCTATAAGAATTCTAAAATATGAGACAATATTGTGAGAGAGCTTGCCTTGGTATAGGGAAGTCATGGGAGCTAGTCTTCTCACAATATTTGCATTCTTACAAGACAAATTTTCTGAGAATATCCTTCTCATAAGATGTGACACTATACCAAAAAAATAACAAAGGCCCCTCATGGCAGTGGTCAGCCTGGAAAATGACCCTTACAAGTAGCTTTAGGTTTAGGAATTACATTGATTTATTTTTAAATGTATGTGGGTTCAGCTGTAAGTCTCTATTTCTGGTTTACTTTTTGTTTTGATGTGCTCTAGCTCTGTCTTAAAAAAAGACAAATATTGCAGCACTGATATTCTTACTCCATATAGTTATTGAGACATATTTCTATGGTTGACAGATAAAATATATAATTTTTAGAAGAAAGTGTAGTGATGCTTATCTTTTCTATTCTTAGGAATTGTAACACAACCTCAAAAATGAAATATTCTGACAGTTGCCCCACAAAAATAAATGAAGACAAAGTAACCCATTGAAACAACTCAAATGTCCATTGAAATTAAAGTGAGTGATCTAGTATTTCCTAAGTGAGATAACAAAAATCAGAAATCTGAATAATATTAAGTCCCACAGGTAAACTAAGAGAACTGAGAAGTACAGTAATGCTTAAAAGTTCCTGCTTACATTTTTCTTCAGACAGGCCATTTAGAAGCATGTTTAATTTATTTATGGAAAAAAAAAAATCTAGTGAGAGCCTACAAAGTATTCTACTCTATCTATGCTAGAAGGCATGCAACAGTATTTTACACTTACTTTGTCAAAAACAATGTATCCTATTAAGTTGTAATATTGAGGATCACTTGTGTACAGTGGAGTAGTAGTTTTTCAATGTAATGGGAACTTAAACGTTATAATCTAAATCAGGGGTGTAAAACACACAGCCTACTCCTGGAGGTTCCAGATGTTTGGGGGCATGGTGAACTGGAGTGTGGCTCATCCCAAAATGTGGGCTAGGATCTCCACTGGGGAGATCAGAGGGGGATCAGTATTGTCAGTGGGGGGATAAGCAACTGCTGCACTAACCTGTGTGGCTCCCTGACACCATCTGCTCCTCGGTCTAGATCTAGCCATGAGAAGCAATAAAGCAATGCGTTTAATAAATAATAATTAAAAATTAAAGTGATGATAAAAAGCATTATGTTGGCTGGAAGCTCATCTATCTTGTGGGTAAATAACCATATTTCCCAATGTCCAAAAAATAGTATCTTCTAAATGAAAAACTTCTGCAGTCAAACACATGTGACAAAGCAAAAATGACAATTAGCCTGTGTATACACATTCAAATAACCTGGGAGAATTATCCCCAGTTTGTTCTAGTAAAGAAATTGACCTACAGCCACGTGTATGGACAACCTAATATTGAGGCCCCGAAAAGTGGAGAGCTTGCAGTGCTGACACTGTGCAGCAAGGTGGGGTTCCTCTGTGCATACATGTCAGCATACTCTGCAGGCTCCTTTAGTCTGCTTAGCAATAGATGGCAGCAATGCATAGGGCAGCCTTAATTGACTGACCAAGACTACCCATGGTCAGATAGTGTTTCCCTGAAGCACGATGTGGGGATTATGAAGGGGATGTGTTCTGCTCTGTGCTGGAGCAGCAGAGTTCAACAAGTATCTCATTGTGTCCCTGGGGACCAGTGGAGGCATGCTGGAGGGCTGTGTTCTTTTCTGAGAGAAGCCACGACTTGTACAGATATTAACTCTCCCAGGAATGATTTAACCCTGGTTATTCTCAGATTATTTTTCTCATAGATGCCACATCCAGATGAGTGCGACCGTGTGATATGTTGCACTGCAAACACATACCACACATTCAGTTGCTGGGGGTGGGGCTTGGCCCCTGGATATCCACAGGTGGTCCCCAGGGACAACTAGTGATGGCACAAGGAGTACTGTAGCTAGTTGTCCCCTGGGAACCAAACATCCACGCACATCTGGATGCGGCCAGAGAAAAAGACCATTTGTACACTAATAGTTGCTGCTCTCCTAGGAGAAACTGATCTCTGTGAGGCCACAATATATATATATTGCTTGCAAATAATAGTAGTGTAAGAAGAGATGCTAATTAATAAGCTACTAAAATTCTGAAGTACTATAACACTGTCTTTTCTTTTATTCTCTGAGCATTTAACCAATGCCTATATGGTCTCTAGAGTAAGCACAAAAGAGTTGCTTACAGCTGTGTCCTGGTGTGTGCCTTTTTCAAAGTATTCATGAATACAAAATGCATAATTTGTAAAATGAGAATCTCAAAAAATTAAATACACCCAGTTGACAAGTTTAAGCTTTTTTGTGATTACATTTCAGTGAAAAATATGTTCTGCAACAACTACTTTGGAAGCAGATGCTAGGTTGAATGGGCATTGCCTTCAGTGGGATTAAGCACATTGTCAGCTGCTTTGCTGAATCCAGCTATAGATAACCTTTTTATTCATAGTAGTAATTAAAGATGTTAGAGAAACAGGTTACATTTTAGTGCCACATGTACGCAGATACTTTTTATTAATTTCTTTAGCTCTCCTTGTTCATATGACTCAAAGGACTAATTAACACATGAGAAATAATCTGGACTCACACAAATAACTTGGTATAATGGGGCACCAGGGTTGTTCCCTGGCCCTTGTGCTACAGTTTGCCCAGGCACCCCCACTGACCCAGGAATCCACAGGACTTACTCAGAATATGTCTAACCAGGAGCCAGGCTCATGCAGTATTGAGAGACACTGCCCCCCCCTGGCACCTGATTCCCTTCTTTTATACCACTCTGGCAGGCCTAGCATTGGCTGCAAGCATAGAGAGGTGGGACCAACCCAGCCCAGCAACTCTCTTTAATCCCTTCCAAGCCAAGGGCTAGTCAGTCCATGCCATCAGATTTCAGTTGTCTGTGCTGAATTAACTGTTGCTTCCTTTTATTATTCTATATATTTTTTTGTTTCTGTGTGCGCCTAGCATGAGAGCTCCATAGTCGCATATTTTTACTTGATAGCAAATTAAAAGATGCATGCAAGAATCATATTTTAATGATCAAAAACTTATTTGCATAAGAAACAACTTCTTTGCATAGTCCTTATAAGAATGAACCCCAAGTGGTGCTTTGGTACACTTGGTATGCCTATCAAAGGCGGCAAACTCTGGTTCAAGAGCACACGCAAATTTGTGCATACACATGCAATCTCAAAAGATCTTGGTCCCCTTTAGGACTGGGAATTTTTTTTTAAATTAAAAAAGTCCAATTAGAGGAGGAAACTTTTTCATGCACGCCACTAATTTCAGTTTCAAAATTATCTAAATTCCACAAAATGTACTGACCCTTTACTTGTAGTATGAAAGTTATTTTCATGAAGAATAAAATTTGGGAGTCTGAGGCTATAAAAAGTGTTTCATGAAATCAATTAACTCACAATATTTAAATATGAATTGTATTCCTTGTTTGGAATATATTTTCTTACATTAATGTTATTCTGGCAGGTAAGAGGCATATATACCTCAACAGTGGCTCTCTCAGTTCTAGGCTTCTGATGTTTTATCCTTTCCCATACTTGTAAAAGAAATGTCACTTGTAGAATGCCACTTGTTAGCTGTGTAAATCAATCTGACTATGCTAGAGCTGAGTGAATAATTCTTAGTGTCTAGTATATTCATTCACATAAATAATTCCATCTTTTACTTTTCAGAGATTTTCAGCAAGCAGATTATGATTTTCTGTAGTTAATTTGTAATTGATTTTTAAGTCAAATTAAATTGATTCTCTTTATTATGTGAGGATAAGCATCAGCTCCTCAGTAGGCTGATTGCAACTTGTATTTCCAAGTTCAAAACTTGAACTTAGGAGGTTAAAATGAATGTCTTTGAATGCTCTCTAATATTTGCTGTTTCTGCAAGAATGGCCATGGATAGTAAACACAAAAGGACTCTGAACTCAGGCAAGATTATTGGCACATGTTGAGGAAGACCAGGTATTACCAGATAGAGGCACAACATCTTGTTTAAGAATGAACTCCCAACTCGGTGAACATGAACAACAAGGCCACAAAAAGGATCCACATTTCACACTACAGTCCTCTGAGCTGCTACTTAAATGAAATAGGCAGGTTCTTTAGCTGAGGCTTTTTTATCTTTTACAGTCTTAGATGAACTCATGACTGTACCCAAAAGCACAGATAGGTTTCCATATCCTTTCCCATAAGAGGAGTGAGATAACTCAGTCAAATGTCACAAGTTATTGTGCACACATTCTTTTCCTGTTTCTTGAAATTAGCTTTATTGCTTTTTTGGAATACTTGTTCTTCTCCCTGAACACCACCACCACTTGCTTGTGACAATCCTGACACCCTCAGCACTTTCTCTAAATGAATGATGGGTGAGGTGGTGAACGAATATGATTTGCAACGCACTTCTTGGCTGTTGCACTCAGTTAAAGCAGAGCGAGCGTGGAACATATTTGCATTAAGCATTTTTCTTGCAGAAGAAGAAATGAGCACTTGGAAACTGAAATCTGTCAAAAGAGTGTTTTGTTGAAAGGGAAGTCTTTTGATTTTGGCATGTTTCTTTAACAGTTTTAACTGACAAAGTTTCATTCTGAGCATCCATCTTGAATGTCTTGTCAGTTGGGCTTTAAATCTTGCATGTTGTCCTTCCCCACCTCCCCCCCACCACAAAAAAAAGATGTAGATTTCAGCTAGTGTTTGCTCTGCTGTTAAATTTTACTGCTCAGTGATAATAAAATATCAAAGAAGCTATTTCACGGCTTTTTTAGCAATATAGATGGATGGATTCAGATCAGAGAAATGTATTTGGTCAAAGGATTCATCTAACATGTGCCCTCACTTAATTTATGCTAGAGCTAATAGCTACAAAACTGAGGCCTGGAAGCTGGTTTCGTACTTTCATCCCAGTTATGGTTTTTTTTTTTTTTCTTTCTTCGCTAAAACATTTGAAAGATGCAGAGAGGTTTTACCACTAGTGGCCATGGTTAATGGGAAACAGTTGAATAGCAGATGGTGGAATAAACCACAATGCAAAGCATGAATAACCGCCTGCTCCCTGTAGACAGGATATTAATCTAAAACATGCCTGTTTCCGGTTTCTGTAACATGTATTACATTTTCCTGTGTCCCTTTTGGAAATAAATGGATATTAAAACTTTACTTTCATGTCGTTGGCCCCTGTCTACCCCTGTTAGGAAATCTTGTACTAGAAGCAGTAGGGATTCCCTCTAGACAAAAGACAACCTTTACATTTTCATTTATCTATCATTAAAACATGACACATTTTCATCTCTAGCCCATGTATCCTGCATGATAAGTTACAAAGATAAAGCAGTAAGGAGGAAGTTAAATGAATGGTTTGCCCCAAGTAAAGCATTATTTCTATTCTTATTCCCTTCTTGCATCACACTATAGGGCATTGCTAACCAATGTTCTGACATACCCAGAAAATAAAATACACTGTTCTAATTATTGCTTTGAAATTCTAAAATAAAAAATACTTGATCTTGGTCTTTTTTCAGTTATTTGCTTATTTTGCTTTGGCAAAGCTAGAGCTAAGACCCAGTATTCCTGACTCAACTTAACTGGAAAAATGATAATTGTACCACCTGGAAAGGTTGTTTGGTATAGTTAAGGAGGGATAGGTTATTAAATACCACTTACATATACTAACTTTAAAAAAGAAAATGATGGCTGGCCATTTTTAAGGGTACATTAAGAGCACATTCATCAAACTTGTTAGCTTTAGAGTCTGGAGCCATCAGGAGAGATTAATGCTCTACGTTGATGTATTATGTTGACTTTTTTGCATGCCGTATATTAGTAAACCTGCTTGTGGGCTCAAACAACAGCATAAACAAAAGAAGTTGGCCTTGCCCTATATCCGACTCCCTCATAAATAACTGTTTGCCATTCCCCACTTGTTTCCCCCCCTAACATCTCCTAACAAAAATATTACATATTGATTTCTTTTGGAACAATGCCTAGTAATTTCACCTTTGATGAACTGACAACTTCAAAATGAAAACATATTTCACTGAAGAAGTACACAGGTCTTCACAGCAGGTAAAATGTAATTTAAAGTGCACTATTTGTAAGGCAGCATTCTTCATGTGAGTGAGTGAAAATGCCACAGGCACACTACACTGTTTTGAGGTTCAGCTAGTGAAGTTATGCTGACCTCTTCATTCTGCATTAAGGAACAGTGTTTTGCAGAGTAGCAAATTTTTTTTACCAAAATCAGAAAAGAGATTTGAAAGCTCAGGGCTAATAATGGCTTGAACTCCTGTGGGCTTTAATATTTTCTAGGGGTTTTTTTAGTTTTTAATATTTTTCTATCAAATAAATCTCACAGTGTTTGTCCAGCAGTCAAGTTCTCTCATATGCTAATTTGCTGCATTCATAATCTGGTAGAACTGCAAGTGACCTTTAAAGTAGTACTACAGTTCAGTACTCATATACACAGATTAGCTCTGTGTGTGTAAGAGAGAGAACAAGAGAAATAAAGTTTTGCATGTCCCTTCTGTAGCCTTGTTTAGTAGCTTGTGCATTTCTGTATTTGTATATAAATTGTGTGCTTTATATAATTAATGTAGGGTCTTTATCACAATCAAGCAAACAAAAATTGTCTCTAAGGCGAGTCAATTTACTTTATTATTCTATGGAAGGTACAAAATCAGCATGTCTGAAATGAGTCATGCATGCTTTACTGCTTCCATCTAAGGAATTAAAAGGAAAGTAAGCTTCCTTGTTGAGAAGGGAAAATGTCTTTTTTGTCCCAAAAGGGGAAGTACAAAATGACAGTCTGGAAGGAATCAGTGGCTACACCATTAGGTAGCGGGTCTTTGAACTGTAGCATTGAAGTTGTCTATAAAGAAAAGTGTTGTACATAGGCCCAGATTTTCACAAGTAACTAATAGCTACCCCATCTCATAAGGGAAAATCCATTGCTGATAGCCCTAATATTTCCACCTTTCTTCAGTGTCCTTTTAACACTGTTACTTGCAACTGGTCAGTATAGAAATTCATAATTTACACTGCCAAACATCCTGTGAATTAATTGTCCATTGGGAAGGTCTTTGGAGTACTTTAAAATTATGTTCCATACTCACCTTTTAATTTGGCATTTGTGAAGAAGGTGGGTTTTTTTGGAATGTCTGGGATTATCTTTATTTGAGAAGTCCACTGATTAAAATGAAGTGCTCTACATTTCTATGTAAACTGCTTTGACTGCAGAAGTAGACATTTCTCAGTTAGTCAGATCCAGGCAATATGATAGGTACTTAACAAAATTAAATAAAGTAATATCCAAGGTGCTCAGTAGTTTAGAAAGTGACAAGAAATATGAAGAAGAAAAACTATTTTCTCCATAAGATGATCCTGAGAATCACAATACAGGCCCTTTTAGCGTCATGAACTGGAGACTCAATCACCCAAGTTACCTGTTTTGAATCACTACAGTTCTAAACACCTGTCATAATTTCGTAATGCAGATCTGCAGAATATAGGGACATTTTGAAGATAAGTCAATTTCCTGTATCTATAAAATGAATTATTAAACTGTAGAGAATATGCTATGGAAATTAGATATAGATATACATATACATGCACGCATTTTATTTTCCTGCTGCAAGTTAGTGGAGAATGACTCTCAAGCTCAATGCCTGGTAGCCTCATACTGGTTTGACAAGTATTCCAGGTTTCCCACTGTTGCTTAAATTAATTAAAAGAAATAATTTTTAGTGGAATATGTTGATCACAGCAAAATATTGAACCTTGGTGGAGCTCCCTCACAGTAGCCACTCGGGGCCTTGCCAGTATCTGAAAGACTAATAATCTCTCTCACAAATGCATTCAAGCTACAGTAATTTAGTAGTGCTATGCATCTGTAACTTTTAATTATCTGTTTAATCAGGCTGTGAATAAACTAAAGTAGGTTAATTTAAAAAATCCTGCTTGGAGCAAGTGTTTTGACTGGATTTGAAATATAGCCAACACCTGGTGAGCTTATAGAAATGAGGCAAGATAGACATATTATCTGAAATTTGCAATACCCATTTTGGTGTCCCACAGCCTCATTTTGCCTAGATCCGCAGTCTGGGAGCATTTTTTGTAATTAACATGACACATGGTCAGTAAAAACAAAAGATTTATAAAAGTCTGGATATGATCCAGGACAATTTATGCTTATGGATTATATAATTTGCAATCATGCCTTTTGGAAATTTAATTTACAAAATATGCTGTGTAAAAGTATGCCATACACATATACATGGCTCAACGCACTGTACCTCTGTAATTTTACAGTTTACAGTTTGGAGAGGTCAGTTATTGCACAGCAGCTTTTAACTGCCTGAGAACTGTTTGTTTGCACATCTTTAAGGTATAATAATAGGCTGGGGTCTGTAATGTGTATTGTTAATCTTGATGTTCATTATCTCTACTGCATGCCTCCAGGGATCACCATTTACACTGCAGTCTGAATGCTAATTAATTTTTACATTCAGTGTCAGCAACTAACCTCTTGTCTTGTCAAAAGTATTGTTCCAGTTCTGTTGTCTTAGATGAAAATTAAACAAAAGAAGTATTTTCTGAGGAGCAGTCTGGAGGAGAGAATTAAAATTTAAATCACATTGATATGTCTACATTATTTGGAACATACACATCAGTGCAAAAATATGCTGAAGCTTTATTTTTAGATTTAATTCCACTTCTGTATTTTCAAACCACTTTTGGGATTTCAAGAACTGAATCTGCTTTATTAAATCTACCTGCATATGCATATCATGGCAATGAAATGCCACCTTCAAGGCTTAGCAAATATTGCCCCTTTGTCTTAATTACCAAGGGAGGTAAAAACTGATAGCTAATGATAAAGTTCCACTAAATTAAATAAATAAAATCAGGGGATGCAGGTAATTTGGAAACCGTGAGCTGTAGTTTTCTGAGTTCCCTTTTACTCCTAATGAGCCATTATGTATATATAAAAACCCCCAAAATATACTTTTAAGCTTTCAGATTGGTTATTTCACACAGCTCCACCCTTACGCTTAACTGTGATTGCACAAATTAACATTCTTATCAGGTAAACCAAGTAGCCCACAGATCACATCTCTTTGCTAATAAGGTCTGCTTGGCTTAGAAAAGCAGTTGCCCCCTCAGCTCTATAATTTCTTTCCTCTTGAGGACTGCCAGAGCTTGAGCCTGGACATCTTTTGGAAGCTCTGTAAGGCTCCCCTATTTGGGCAGATATGTAGCAAGCAAAGCTATGATGAGATAGTGTTTATATTTGTTATGTTGTTGGTGTTGCACATTGATATTCTAGTTCCCTTTTAAGTTTTGTTGTTCTCTTGTCACTCTCCTGTTTGTAAATTTTTTTTTTGTAAATTCCCCTGAGGCTTTGTTAGGAAAGGTGTTATACAAATCAAAAAACTAAATAAGATAAAGGAATAAAATTATAGGCCAATAATTTTAAAAGTCACTTCCATCCTTCATCATTTGGGTTCTCATTTTAGACAACTTTAAAACTCTAATTTTAAGGGGTAGGTGTGCAGCATTTTATGAACATCATGCACTTTCCAGATATCTCCTGTTGACCACCCCAGAATCAAGGCACCCAAAATCAATAGGCTGTATTATTTTTGTAATGTCAAATGCCTGTAGGTATGAGATATAGTAACCTCTTGCTAGCTTTAAAGTGTGTCATTGTGATCAACCCATATTTGATCTCCCTCCTGTTTTCTTCCCATTACACACACACAACACTTCCGATATACTTCATCTTAAAAAAAAAAAAAAAAAAAAAAAATTGAAGACCATCTTGTGTAAGTCAGTATACCTCCATTGAGTTTGATTTACCCTACGTGAGGATGAAGTCCAGTACAACTCACTGTTAACAAGCATATGTTTCTTGTGGAAAGGAATGTGGTAGAAGAGGGAGGAGGTCAAATGGTGCAATTTGTTATTTACTGTGTTGTGGAATCCGTCTGTCTTTCATTAGGGATGAGTAGTTGAGGAGGGAAGAGCATATGAGCAACACTTCTTAGCACATAACAGTTTAGTAGAAAAGCCTCAATTTACAGTAAATTAAAAGTTAGTTGTTTTTCATGATCCACAAGTTTGTAGATTGACAGTTCTCTTAATATGAAACAGAGTTACTTTTAGTTAAGAAAATAAGAAAGTATATTTTAGTATCAAAGTCTTATCCAAGATAACCAACATTATCTTTCTTGTTGCATTTATCTTTTTGATTGAGTCAATATACTAGTATAAGCAGAAGCATAATTAAGATAATGGAAAGGAAAATAAGTCAGTGGCAACCAATTCCCATCAACTTTCACTGACTGACTTGCATGCAAGTGAGGTCAAGGTCCAGTAAGTAATGTGTAAAACAACAATTTTCCTCTCTACTACTTCCTTATACTGTGTGAATTAATGATAAAAGAAAGATTCCTTTTTATGAAACTCCATCTGCGTACATAGGGCAATGTTCCTTAGGCCTCATCCATGAAGCGAAAATATTTATGTGATAGTATTAAAGAATGCATAGTGATGTAGAGCATAGCTGTACTGCTCAGTTACCAGGGCAGGCAATGCCAGGTTGAAACACACTATAATGCTTTATGCCTTCTGCACTCAGGTAGCATAGTCATCATAGCACAGCACCACAGGCAAGCTAATTAGTTACACAGACATGCCCTCAATTGTTTATCACTTGGATCCAGACTTCAGTTCCTAGTACACAGGAGTTCAAGGAATGCAATATTAACCCATAATTTTCATGTTCATTACTAACAGACTCATGCAGCAGAACAGTCTTGTCTTCAGTAAAGTCATGTCAACATATATTTATAAAGAAGTCTCTTAAATTCATTCCCAGTGACTTCTCCATCATGGCTAAGGACAGGCGTTCAAAAAGCCCGAAGCTGTATCAATTCAGTCTTTGAGGATTAGTTTAAACTGAAGAGATTAAACTGAGAAAAAACTGGTCACACATTTACTTCTGATTCAAGAAATGCAGCTACATGCCTCAGGCCCAAAGCAAGGGGTGCTAGAGCAGCGCTGTCTGACACGTAGCCAGCATAGGTTATGTGTTTGCTTCCTCTTCCTGCTGCAGCCAAGTTCTCTGGGGTTTGCAGTCCAGGCTTACAGCAGGAGGACTCTGCAGGGCTGCTCATCACTTCCTCTTCCTGCTTCCAGGTGCCTCTGGGATTTGTAGTCCCCAGTCACAGCCAGAAGTAAGTTTCAGTAGGTTTAGCAGCAGGGCAGCTCTGTACTCAGGGGAAGGTGGGTTTAACCCCCAATCCCTGGCACCAGACCTCAGCCAGAGTTTTCCTGAGGGGGGAGCTCTTTACTTCCCCCCCACCCCACCCCATCTCTGCTGAAGTAAACAGAAAAGCTCAGGGCTGGAAAGCATCTGGTATGCTGGGGGATTATGATTTAACTTGAATCAGGAGGGGGCCTGGGACAGAAGTTTCATAAACTGGTTTGACGCAAATCAGTTAAGTCTGATACTACATTCAACCAGGTTTATCTTAAAACAGTTTCAGCCATTTTGAAACTGGTTAATATGCACTGAACTTCTGTTCTGTTACAGGTTTAAACCAGTTTCTGATGGCTTAAACTGGTGCATGTGTAACTTCTAGTCCATATATACAATGCCAGTATCTGTTTTGTCTGAGAACAAGGGTATTATGAATTTCTCCTTTCTTCTGTTTCCTTTCATGTTAGCTCATAATGGAAAGATTTTACAATGGGATTTATTAACCTAAAAGATGGACCTTGGCGAAAAGGTTTTATGGAATAAGCCCTGAATTAACATAATCTTCAACTTGATCCACTGTTTATCTGAAGTGGTGGCAATAAAAATAATTTGTGAAGAGTATGATTTTTTCCAGAGATGAGGCTAAAACTAGATTATGATCATTAGCTGACTGAAGGTCTCCTCTCTCCCTTTCCCTGAAATGCTTTACTTAGTGAGGTGATAGTAGTATGACAGCTGACAGGACAAGAACATCAGGAAAATGAAATTTCAAGTAGTCATCTAATCCTCAGAATCCTCTAGGGTTCATTCATGTGCCTTTGGAAACTAAGGTTGGTTGAAAATCATTTTAAGCAGTGGCTTTTAAGAGTATGTATATACAACAAGTTTAAAAACACATTTTTAGTAAGCTTAACTGTTTGGACAGCTTGATTTAAAGCTGCCGCTTTATATGAATCCTGTTGTCTGACAATTTGCAGTAACTTCTCTGACATTAAACTGTCATAAAAGAAGTGTTTTAATTTTTTTTCATTGAATACTACAGCTGTGTGTGCTTTACAATTTCAATGCTCTTGTTTTAGAGAAATAAGCATTGTAAGGAAAACACAAAAGATACAGCTTATTGCCACAAGGGAGCTTCTAATGGTTGTTTTCTTTTTTTTTATCTTCTAATATTCAAGATTAGAATCTAACACAAAGTTTTATGTTGTTGTTTAAACACCATCTTAAGAGCCTGAATCACTTCTCAGAAGTTATTTTTGCCCCATTCTGCTCAGTATTAAGTGTGAACATTTATGGATCATCAGTTTTGGAGGGGATCACTGATAAGTTATGGAACCTTTTTGCACAGAGTGGATCACAGAACTGTGACTCTGGGTAGCATGATGGTTGGGACCAGAGAGGGTCAGACTTCAGGAGAGCTTTTCCCTGGTGTGATACCTGGAGCTGAGTAATATAAGTGAGTGTTCAGGATGATACTAAACACAGCCCTCTCAACTACCAACACTAGCTTCTGTACTTGCTCTGTAAAGATCTCTGTTCTGTTACTCTGCCAATGAAACATATCCAAAAGAGACATCTTGGCCAGGGACAGAAATAGCACATAACCAGTAAAACTGATTGGAAACTGGTTTAAAGCTGTAACAGAATAAAAGTTCAGTGCACTTAAACCACTTCCAAAATGGCTGAAATCAGTTTAAGATAAATCTGAATAGGTGTTGTATCAGACTTAACTGACTGAAGTTAGATTGGTTTATTGAACTTCTGTCCCAGATCCCCTCCAGATTCATTTTAACTCACAGTTCCTCAGCATCCCAGGATGCTTTGCACCTTTTCCTCCAGAAGTGTCACCTCACAGGGTCAGCAGACTAGCTTTTCCTCAAGCTGTCTGCTCTAGCCCAGCCCCCCTCATCCCCCACCGGCTGCTGGCCAGGGCCACTGCAAACATGTGGCTGCATTTCCAGAATCAAAAGTGAATGTCTGTTGTTCACGTGCTTGTTGGTTCAATCTATGCAGCTTAGACTAACCTGCAAAGATTGAATCAATTTGGCCTCAGGCATTTTGACTATCTGTACTTAGCCCTCAGGGGGCACGTCCAGACATGCGTGGATGTTTGGTTCCCCAGGGACAACTAGCAGTGGTGCACTGCTGCTACTTGTTCCCAGGGTATGCCTGTGCCAGTTGCATTTTGGTTCATGACAAATTACCCTAAGGGTAGTAGGAGAGGCTGGGACCAGCACTGTACTGGCCCCAGAAGCCTTACCTGGTGTCCTGGGGGCCTCCAGGGGTACAGCCACAATGATCCCACCAGGTGGAAATTAAACTCTGGGTGGCCCAGATCCATTTTTTACCTACCCGAGTGTGAGCTGTTTCGGGGTTTTTTTTCCATGGATTGTTTTCTTTTTTTTTTTTTTTTGACCTCTGGATACCCAGGGGTCAAAAAAACGTGCAGGGAAAAAAAACCCAACAGAGTAGTACACATTTGGGCAGCATGCCATTGTAGTATGGGAAACATAGGACTGTGAGGTATGCAGCGCTACAAATGTGTTTGTGGCACCACATACTGCACGACAGCGCTCATCTGGATGCACCCAGGTTTTCTGCGTGGTTCCTATAAACACACGAGGTGTGTGCAATCTTTACCATATTTATTTTCATAATATCCTTGTGAGATAGGACAGAACTATCTTTTCTACTTATGATCTGGGGAACAAAGACCCAGAGAGGCTAAGTGTTTTGGCCAAGGCTGTAGAAGGTGTTTGTGATGAAGCTAGTAACTGAACTCAGGTTCCTGTGGCCCTGAACACGACACCACCCTCTCTTGTCCATTCAGATGCTTAAGAGTGCATTCAGATAAGGCATTCAAGTGTTGTTATAGCTGAGAACATGAAGTCTAGGATGAATTACACTTTTAAAAAAATACTGAATTATTTTGTTTCAAAATTCTGGACTGACCCATTTCTGCTGAACATGTTGTAAGCTGTGTGTGAAAATTTTGGCTGGCTATAACGTGCGGTGATTTGAATAAACATCAGTTTCAATGGTTTTAATTATTTTTTTGTTCAGAAGCAATATTTGGAAAATAACATGTATCTTAAGAATTTGGAGGGGTGTGTGATGCCTGTCAACATGATTTTCCTGTTAAATAAAGGGAGCAAATTTGTGACTAATTAAAGTTGTATGGCTTATATTCTTGCATTTGAGAGAAACTCTTCCCAAGATGAAATGCTACGAAGCTATCAGTTTTCAGCCACATTGCATTGCCAACTCTGTGATAAATTATATTAACAAATTGACAGTTATATTAACAAATTGTCTCCTGAAACAGCAGAGCTGATATATCTCGGGATTAGTAATTTCAAGATGCTTCTCGTACTTATTTGGTACATTCACAAAAAAAATACAGTCTTGTAGGCTAGCAATCAAAGAGCAGAAAAATAAATTCCAAGGGACCCCAATGCAGAAAAAAATGCTACATGACTTTTGCATTTATACTATTGATTTATGTTTAGGTGATGACCCTGGACACAGGTCCCAATGCAACAATGCATCTGTATATAGAGAAAGGTACTTGTCAGCATAAATAAAGATTGGCCTACTATACTTATAGTTCTCTGGATATTGAAACAATCCCACCTGAAATAACAAACAGTAAGATGTTTATTGGTGACATGAAAACATAAAATGACCTAGAAGACACATGCATTCAGTAGTCACCATTAAAAAGTTAACATTGGGTTTTCTGCTTTTTACCAGTGTGTATTTTCTATTCACTGCAAAGGGAAATCCTGCACTACATCAAATACCCCTTCCTAACTAACTCTCTCTACATATTCATTTTTTAAATGACAGTCTAATATATTGTTGTGATGGAGTTTTGGTAAAACCTTGTTGAAGCTGATGGATGTGACAGCCACTTTTCATTCAAAATAAATGTAAGAAGGATGTAAAATCTTCTTGGAGTATAACCTGTGGAGTGGCATGATTTCTACTCTGCCATTTGTGTGGCAGCAGTACAAATCACTCTTGTCACTCTCATTGCAGTTGTTTCTCAGCACATAACTCAATTATTCTGGTTAGGCCTTGGTAAGATGTTTTGGCCCATGATCTCTATATCCAAAACTTAAACTGGACATCAGACACAATCTTTTTAGTAAGAAAAGAGGTAGCAACATTCTACAAAATGTCCAAGCATATTAGTGTTCATATATTGGAGTGAATGGTGCACTATAAATAACTAAATAGACAGTGTCCCAGATTATCTAGTCTTGAAGTCATGGAAATAGTATTTTGTTTCACATAAACTACTTGATATATATTCAGTATGGTACACTTGTGTGCTATCTGCTTTTACAGCAGGCAGATTTATTTCTGACCTACTGTTCTATCAAATAGACTAAATAATAATATGGGCTGTATAAGTACTGGTTCAATTTCAGTATATTGATTTCAGTGCAGTTGGGGTTATATCTTCAATCAGCTGCCTTATTAACAAGCTATATGCAAAATATTGGGCTTGCCTGGGTTTTGTATTGATTCAAAAAAGGTCAATTTAAGTGCGAAACACTGTATTTAAATTTGTATTCTATCTTTATTGGCTTTATAGGGAAGAGGTTAGTCTGCATTTATTTTTGACTGCATTGATCAGGATTTAAAAAACTGATTGTTTCTTCAACTCTAAAATTTGTCTTCAATGTAACAATGATTTGTGTTAGTGATTATGGAGGCAATTGGTTCTTAGGAGAGATATATAGATATATCTATATAGCTAGATATATAGATATATGTAGCTATAGATATATAAAATGAAGTGTATGTCTGTATGTATGTTTGCTTAAAACTTGGTAATGGCTGGTGCTATCTACACAACTTTCCAAAATCACTGAATACCACCCGAAGAAAATTATAGGTAGGTAATTTTTCACTTGGCCCTTTTTGGGGCTTCCATTGACTGGGATTATTTCACTTCTCAGATAACAAACTGGTACCACTCCATTTTGGATACAGTGAATTCAGTTCAATTGTCATTATTATATTGATGCTTGCCTTTTCTTTCAACTCAGTTGTCATTATTATATTGATGCTTGCCTTTTTTCTGGTCCACATTAGGTAATAAATGTTAAATATGTTGTACTATGTTCTTTAAACATAAGCAATATTTTTTTACCTAAATATGTTGTACTAAGTTTTTTGAAAATCAACAACACTGCAATTACAAAAACAGCAACCTTGAGTGAAGAACAGGTACGTCAGCTAGTAGATATAGATATAGATATAGATATAGATATGGGCTATGCTAGTTTACAACAATGTATGATAGGTCAGCAACCAATAGCTGGCAGGATGAATCCAACCGAGGAAGTAATTGTTACCAGTCTGTGCTACTGGGATAATTGTGGGGTGATTGAACAGCATTTAATGTGGGGGAGGAGCAGGTTGGTGGCTTTTAGTGGTAGCAGCGTGTATGGTCTGTGGAGGGAGGGGTGCGGTCACAGGCACTGGCTCACATTAAGCTTAATTAACTCAGCCCATTGCTGCCCAAAGGTTGCTGACTTCTGATGTATGGTATAATGGAGTTCAAGGGGTGCAATAGCATTGTTGTTCAGACATCTTTAAACCAATTTAGATTCTTGAGTTTGAGTGTGAGGGGGTGGTGGCTAGGGACGGCCGTGAGCTCCCTAGCGCCGCCTACCGTCACGTTAGGGTGACGTAGCACCCTCAGAATTCTCGCCCGCCACGACTTTGATGTTTAAATATATAATGTGGAGGCTGCCAGTTTCCCTAATGGATGGTCTAGTTGTTCGTCCCTCTCCCAGACTGGGGATTCGATAAGCGTC
>NW_017728886.1:175838424-175844501 GCF_001723895.1 Crocodylus porosus | reverse complement strand
AACTGTGAGTCAGGCTCCGGCCTAAGCTGTTTATAAAGGCCGGGCCCTGCCCCCTTCTGGCCATGTGACCCACCTGGTTGGCCTGGCAACCAGGCACCTGAGCTGCCTGGGTGATTGACAGCTCTGCCAATCACCCTCACAATCACGGGGCACCTCTGTGACTCTGTGACATTGAGCTAGGGGCTGCACTCCATCAATCCTTCTACATAAATGATTACTTAGACATTCGGGCTGGGGATGCAAAAGCAGCTGGATATGACTATAGCCACATCATTCCCTCTGTGTCCTTGGCAACAGAAACTAGCATACATTCATTATGCTAGTCCAGTGTACCACTGGACTCGGGAAGACCTTTGAAATTGTACCAATCATACTGACCTCCATGGAAACTACTGATTTTATTTAAAATATTAAAAGTTACTCTATACATAGCATCATATAATGTATGCATTTGCCGGAATGAGTATAGTGGAGTCAGGTCACCTTCACCTACCAGTTGTACTTTCCTGTTTAGAAAGAGAAGGATGTTTTCTGACTGGCATCTTGGACAATACAGTTGTGAGCAGTATCTTAACTAGGGGTGAGTGAGAAGGGCACCCCGGGTGACAAGTTAGGAGCAGCACCAGAATATCTCCCCAGTTCTGCAGAGTCTGCTCCACAGCAGCGTTTCCATGCTGGGAACTCCAGAATAGTCCCCACCTGCTGTTGCCACTTCTGCTGTAAGAGCAACAGGCAGAGCAGGCAGAGCACATGGAAGTGGTATCAGCAGTTCAGTCAGGGATTACTTCGAAGTTCCTGACATGGGTAAGGCTGCAGCATCCCTCCTACTCTTGGAATTGCATGCCCTCCCCCTCCCCATCCCTCGGAGCTGTACATCGCTCCTTCCCACACTGTCTTTCACGGTGTCAACTCTGCTTGTCATGGCACTGGTTGTGAGAAGTTCCTTTTACCCCTTAAAAAATGAATTTGTGATATGAATTTCTAGACCCCCTACAGATGGCATATAAACAGACAAATGTGCAGGGGAATTGAGACTGGGCAATTTTAATGGATTTATCTTGACTCCTGTCTCTCTCTCTCTCTCCCTTTCCTGATGTTCAAGCACAAAGTAAATCATCCCTCCAAAAAGAAAATGCATAGAGCATGCTTTACAACCCTATCCTGGAATCAGTGCCGTAGAGTCTTTTTTGTGTTTGGTAGCAAACTTTTATGAAAGCTTAACAGTTGAATTTTACTTAAGAAATCAAGCTTACTGACACACTCATATCTGCATTAAAATGTAGGTGAATTATTATGTCTGCTGCTCTGAGAGAAGTCTGTAGCCCCTGTAGCTTATTTCAATTTTATTTAAAGCTAAATAAAGGCCAATGTTTTCAGAAGTGGACACTAAGCAACTTAGGTATATAGTTTGTTGCCACACTGTTCTATGAATGTAATTTTTCTCTTTTTTAAAATTAACCAAGTGTTCTGCATAAAAGTTTGAATGTGGATTATATTAGGAATTGCAACCAATTTCATACAAAAGAGAACGATCACCTTTAATATTAACTTTTACTATGCTAGAGAGTCCCACGTGGTGGTATCTCACATATCACAGTATGCTAATTGTTCTTAAATGTTCATGCTGTAATTATAATTCTTTGTTATTATGAAGATTGTTTTAGGTTTATATTTTACCTTCCTGCTAAATTTCTACCAGTGGGAGGGGATAAAATAAGTCATGAGATTTACTTTGGATGGTTTCTTCAATAGGAAGGGTTCTGCTGTCTAGTTCTGAGGGGAGGCAAGCTTGTCTTAATACCTTTTTCTCATTTTAGCAGAAATCATACTGATAGTTGGTAGTTTCTGCAGAAAAGCCTTTACTTACATGGGCACAGGCACAAAGACTAAGGACCTTGTCACACAGTCCAGTTGCAATAGTTGCAAATTATTAGCATGTTGTTATGTATTGAATTTAGTATGTGTTTGAGGGTGGTGTTACACATTCACATGCGCTGGTTGCAAACATTGAAATGTAGTGACCTATTAAAGTTATAATGTGGTAGGAGATAACGCTTGCCTGAAAGAGAACAACTCTGCAATGCCATAGGGAGCATGGGTGCCTCCTGAGTCTGGTGGGGCACCCGCAGAAGTCAGCGGTGGTGGGGACGGGGCTGGCAAGCATGTGTACAAGCCACTGGTGGCATGGGTAGTGGGGGATGGCCCTGTCGGGGGGGGGGTTGAAGTGGGTCATGCCCTGCCCCCCATGCATTCCCCTTGGGACAAATAGCAGCAGCACATAGTTAAGCTGCTGCTACTTGTCCCCAGGGAGTAATGCCCCTGCACGCATACTCTGGCATGTGGCAAATTGTCCTGGGTTGGGTGACGAGGCTGAGGCCACCACTTAGGCTGGCCCCAGCAGCCTTATCTGGGGTTCTGGGGGCCTCCTAGGGCTGCAGTGGTGGAAATCTGGGTGTGCAGAGCCTGTCCAGCAGCTGGAGTATGGCTCTGCCTGGCTGAGCTCCAGTATGGGGCAGCGCACGCTGCAACCATGTGCACCACCTCACTTTTTCTGTTGCATTTTTTTTTAGATACCAGGATTTCCTGGTATTTAATTTTGACTCCATGCTGCAAATATGGAGCACAGCGAACCATTTCACATGTATCACATGCATTTTGTGGTGCCTCATAAGACTTTGAGGTGCTGCAAATTACACATGCACACTCGTCTGGATTCACAGCAAGTGTTAAGCTTAAAATGTAACACTACCCTAAGTTAATACTTTTTTATATGGAATAGGTATGAATATTTGAATGAATACTGCTCTGAGTGAAGAAAAACCTTAATTTTGTCATCACTCTGCCCCTGACATCCAGGAGAGCTTACTTTGAGGCACTTCTGTAGAAATGGGAAAGGCATATCTATGATGGAAAGGATTTACTAGATTTCAGTCCCTTCTGCTTATTAAAGAGGAACAACAATCTGGCTTTTTTATCACTTAGCACCCTGTCTCCGTGACCCCCAACAGCTAAAGCATAGGGCAAGTTATTTTTTTAAGGAGCACTGACCTGTTCTTTTATTTTCTCTTTTTTTCTTTTTTTCTTTTAATTTTCTTCTGCTTCTTCCTCCTTCCTTTGCTTCTTCTGTTTCTTTGCTTCTGTTTCTTTTTTCTGTTTCTTCTGCTTCTGTTGTCATGTCTCACTTAGAATGAGTCATCTGACATAAAGGAGGAAGACCATGAAACTTGTGTCAGATACATTTAAGATACTGACAGACACAGTGCTTTAACTGTCTCAGGAATCTCACTGATTGGGAACCAGTTACAACTGTCCCAGTTTAGAGGTGTCTACATGCCAAGGGTTTTAAGCATTTCAGTGTCACCTAACCACTCCTGGGGGGGTGAATACCCAGCCTAGTATACCTCCCAGTGGTGAGTGCAGGCAATATACGTTTAGGTAGCAGGTTTCTGACTATGTACTAGTGTAGTCACTTGCAGTGCAGGGGTTGGGGCTGAGGTGGTGTGTGGTGGTTGGTAGGGGGTGGGGGAGAGGAACAGGACTGAAGGACACTGTAGTGTGGGATGGCTGGAGTCTGACCAAACACTAGTCATTGAAACTTTGTTGTCCACACATGATACTGAACCAGTTTAAGGAGGACTATTTCAAAATAATATTTGATTATCCAGATATACTTTTGAAACATTCCGGGAGATTTAAATTGTTGTAAATTGACTTATACATCTGGACACTTGACGCATTTAAGTGGCTTAAGTGTTATGCCTGTTTGCACCTTTGGCATCTTTTTAAAGTAGACACTGGCTGCATCTACACAAGACATTGACCGCACAGTAGCCTGATACTACTGTGAAGTAGTGTCGCGTGTTAAGTGATGTGACACTATTGCACAGTAATAGTAAGCTACTGTGCAGTAGCATCATGAAAAAGGTGTTTGTTGGCACTACTGTGCAGTAATGACTGCATGCAGTTGACCTCTTGTCTAGATGTGGTTACTTTTATGTAAAAACACCCTACAGGTAGGACTTCATAAACAGCAGTAGCCTCGGTGTCCTGAAACCACTGCTGTTGTGAGCGCCCTCTAAACTAAAATACTAAATGGTGTGATTTCATTCCAAATGGGGAAAGAATTCTCTAGGTGTAGCTATTTCTAAAACAAGCTAAAAATGAAATGGAGTACAGCCATGGAATTTGACATCAGGGATTGAACAAGCCTTTGCTGTTTATAACCCTGATGGATTTAAAACACAAAGCTGGGTTTAAGAAGTTAGTAACATCAAAAATTCCTACCTTTACATCTCATAAACATTTAAATAGTGATCTCAGAGCTCATAAAAGTGCTACAATGACTAATCCAAAGTCCCTTTTTATCCAAATAATAGGTATAGCATGGGTAGTGGAAGTACTGATCTTCACTTACTATATTGCTAGTATACCTCCATTATACTGTGGTGTTACCTTTTATATTTCTTGTTCAGATTCCATATCATAATTTTTTTTGGTATTTCTCTTGGGGTTACAAAGGGAATGAGCAAATTAATTATACTATTTATACACTGTAAGTAGTTTATAAAAATGTAAGGACCAAATTCATTGTCCCAGAAAGCAATAGAGGCTAATCCCTTCAAAAAGTGGTTAGACACATTTATAGAAGACACATCCATCAACAGTCAAGAAAGTAGCTTTAGGTGAAGGAAATCCCTAAACATATGACAGATGGTAATTGGGACAGTAATTGACAAGCAATGGCTCCCTCTACAAGTACTCTTATTACTTTCCTTCTAAAGCATCCATGACTTGCCACTACTTAATTCTGGGAAAAATTATCTTTGGTTTGACCCAGTATGACACTAATTGTAAGTGAATACTAGGAAGGGTTGTATAGAAAAGGTCCTTGAGACATGCACCTCTTCTAGTATCATTAGCTATAGCAATAGTTTCATAGATTTAATAGATTTCATAGACATTAGGGCTGGAAGGGACCTCGGAAGACCATGCTGTCCAGCCCCCCACTCAAAGGGCAGGAAGTCAGCTGGGTGTGAACAGGTCTGGTTATCTCACAGTCGGTACCTGTCCGGTCACTAACCTCCAGCCGGAAGTGTAGCGTTCCCGGAGCTGCGTACGGCAGAACCCGCCTGCCACGACTTTGATGGTTCCTGTGTTCAGTGTTTTCTTCTGACACGCGCAGGTCCAAAAACGAGACTTCCAGTTATCTCAGAGGTGGGATCCTTGAGGGCTCCTTCCTCCCCTGTACCCTCACTCGGGCCTCCATGCCAAATTGCAGTTGGCCTTCCAATCTCCCCGTCCTCTTTAGAGAGAGTGAAGGCCAACATCCTAAATATACGAGTTCCGAAATCCACAAAGCATGGGTCACAGTCAGTTCCACTCCCGGGCTCTAGGTCCCGGGTTCCTATGGTCAGTTGGCTTCAATAAAGTTCCAAAGTCCTTTGCCAGGGAACTCCTTTCTGTCCCCTCAGAGTCCTCCCCTTCCTGGGGTAATCCCTTCCCTTGCTGGGAAGTACTGTGGCTGTGACTAGCAGCCCTATAAGCTGAGCTGCCTGCCGTGCAGACCCAGCCATGGTGAGGTGCCTCCGGCCGCCATGACTTCCACAGTCAACTTCGGGGCCTATTGCCCCCATCGTCTCGCCCCCCCGGGGCCTTACCCTTGCCCCAGAATGTACGGGCCGATCGCGTGTCGGTGTGCCTCTGCAGCGCTGAGCTTCTGCCGGTGATCTGCTTCCACGCCGGCACTTCCAATCCCTCGCTCCTCCGTTCTGGTCTGGCTTTTAAGCCAGCCAGCTTCGCCTCACACCTGAAACAGGTGAGTAAATGCCCCACCTGCAGGGGCTGTGGGCGGGCCGTTGCTGCGGAGCCTTCCACCCCGCAGGTCTCGGGGCTTGTCTGCCCCACCCCCAGGGATTGCGGGCAGGCAGTAGCTGTGGAGGCCCCCAACCTGTAGGTCTTGGGGATTGTCTGCCCCGCTGCACTCACACACTGGGGTCATAGGATCCCAGCAAGATAAGCATCCAATTTGCTCTTGAAGGTGTTCAATGTAGGTGCTTGAACCACCTCCGATGGCAGAC
>NW_017728886.1:175830535-175837609 GCF_001723895.1 Crocodylus porosus | reverse complement strand
TTTTTTGAAGTCAAGATATATGACATCAATCTCTTCTCCCTTGTCCAGGTGATAGGTCACCTGGTCATAGAAGGATATGAGATTGGTCAAGCAAGACCTACCCACAACAAACACGTGCTGGCTATCCCTTAGGATGTTGGTGTCAGCCAGTCCATTAAGTATGGCCTCTTTAATAAACTTTTCTAAGATCTTCCCAAGGATAGAAGTCAGGCTGATGGGCCTATAGATCGCTGGATCCACTTTCCTCCCTTTCTTGAAGATAGATACCATATTGGCCTTCTTCCAATCTTTGGGCACTACACCAGAGCACCAGGAGTTTTCAAAGATCTGTGCCAGAGGCTGGGCTATGATGCTCGCCAGCTCCTTGAGTACTCTGTGGTGTAGATTGTCAGGGCCGGCTGACTTGAAGGTATCCAGCTTCTCAAGATGTTCCTTCATGAGGTCAGCATTTATGGAGGGCAGGGGATCTCCCCCACCCTGACCTCCTTGTCCCGTAGCGGGCATGGGCGTCCCATGGGACTGATGAAAGACCAATGCAAAGTACCCATTTAATAGGTTGGCTTTTTTCCTGGGTGTCAATTGTCAGTTGCCCCATCTGGTTCAGCAGGGGTCCAATGTTGCCCTTGCTTTTCCTCTTGCTCCCCACATATCTGAAAAAGGATGTTTTATTGTCCTTGATGCTGGAAGCTAGTTGGAGTTCAGTTACAGCCTTGGCTTTCCTGGTTTGCTCCTTGCAGGACTGGACCAGTGCAGAATAATCCTCTTTGGGATGAATCCCATCTTCCATCCTTTGTAGGCTTTTCCTTTTAGCCGTAGGAGGTCAGCTAGGTCCCTGGAGAGCCAGGGGGACTGCTGTGCCCTTTTGCTGCCTTTCCTTCAAGATGGAATAGACTTTGCTTGTACATTGAGGATCACTCCCTTGAGGAGCAACCACTCTTCTTGAACTCCCCTCTCCCTGAGGTCATGGTTCCTTACGGCCTGACTAATCACAATAAAGAGAATTAGGTAATTTAGGTTTCTAAATCCATTTTCAAAACATTACTGTGTCCACATTTTCAAAAGTAGCATATTTACTTAGGAGTTTTACTTTCAATCACTTTCAGTATCTTAAGTCACTTTTGAAAATAGGATGTAAGCCCTTAAATCAGTTAGAAGCTTTTGAAAGTTTTGCCCTGATACTCTACTCCATCTGACTTCAATGTACAACAGAAGGGCTTTGGGGACCAATGTTGAAAGTGTATTTAATGTGTTCCAGTGTGGTTCTTGTTTCTTGTTACCCTGATTCAATGGTAGAAAGCATGGAAGTATTTTGACAAGGAAAAATAATGCATTTAGATAAGGAAATGATAGAGAAAGTATAAATGAAAGGAATGCAGAGGGAGAAGGAGAAAGCTGTAAAGAGAGAATGTTAATCAAAGAAGAAAAAAATACCGAAGGGAAAAAAAAGAGATAAGAATCAGTAATGACCACTGCCCTTGCCAGCCTTCTCACTACTTGGTGCAATTTTCAGATGTTGTTTTAGTCAGAATATTAGCTGAGCTACTTCTCTTAGGATTTTCCTTTTATAAGAGAAATACCCATGCAGTTTAGTAACATATGTATTGGCCCCACTTTCAGCCCTCAGTGTGCATGTATATGGGAAATGGAAAATAGATAAAGCACCCGTTGATACTGCAACTTGCAATAATGGCTCTTTGGAGCAATAGAAGTTGGCCATGAGTGAACACAGCCATGGAACTTCTATTAGTTGTTCCAGGGGAATGTTTTAATGCAACAAATGGCCAGATTAAGAGTTGATTCTGACATGGCCTATGATTTGCACCAGTGTGATATAAAGAAAAGAACAAACAAACAAGAAAGGTCTGAAAGAAAAAGAAATTAAGTGTATAATTGAATATTATAGAAACAGGAGACACAGAAGACAGGTACTGGCAGAGAAGAAATAGACAGAACAATGACCAAATTCATCACCATTTTGACTTCATAGTAAACTAGGGATGAATTTGGCCTTGCAAGTTAACAAGTTAAACCATGTTTATGTAATATGAAGTTTAATGTCAGTACATTACAATACAACCCAGAACATTACATATGTTCAGAACATTATGCTCATAGTCTCCATAGGAACTGTATCTACATTTTAGTTATATTATAAGTGACAGTTTGTTCTTTCAAATTCCCAACTGGTTACTATGTGCAATGACTGTCTGAGGTTTTATAGACCTTGACATGCAATACTCATTGCAACTGGGAGTTTGTGTGTTCATCTGAAATCCCCAATACTGGAAAAAATGAACAGGATAGTAAAAATACTGTCAGAAATGGTTGAGGCATTTAGAAAATATAACATGAGTTGAATTAATTCCTTCCCATCCTCCTCTAGTTAAAGAAATCTGAACACTAAACATTGGAAAATGAATGGTAGACTTTCTCATGAGGAAGTATGAGAGGGAAATAATCTATTCAGTCATTTAATTTGTCTTCTAGCAATGTATGATTGTGCCAAAAAATCTGATTTCTAGTGAGTTTTTTCTGCTAAAATATTTGCCTTACTTACAGGGAATGTATTGATCCTGAAGGAAATCTGGAGGAGTCTGATAATCTGCCACCGTATATTGATGTTAATATAAGATGTATATTATTCTTTCTAATACATAGAGGTCTTATAGATAGATATTGATGTGTATGCTTCTAAAAAACATTTGGCTTTTAATAAGCAAACATATAGACAAATAGTCCTTCTGTATAAAGGACTTGGTTGTGGCTATGAGTTAGGGCAGACTACAGCTGCAATGCTCAAGGAGCAGATCAGGAACTACATTATTGTAATCTGCCTCTTGATTCTCCCCATCCTCAAGAGCAAATAATGAGTGCCAGCTTTCTCAGGTGAAGGCTATGTCACTCAAATTCCCTTCTGAAGACTAGTGTGTTTGGCAAAGAAGGTACAGAACTATCACCTTTCACTTCCCATAAACTTGGTAGAAGTGACCTTTGAAGACCTGCTACCCTCCTAGAAGTAGTGCAACCCAGTAGGTAGGAAATCTTCTTCTAGAAGGTAGCATAGGTTCCTAATCTGGAACTGCATCAAGATTGATGAATTTAAGATAATCAAGCTGTGAGCATCAAATTAAGAGAGACTTGAATGATATAATTCAATATATTGATATATATTTTTCTTAAAATGAAATGTTTCACTGCAGATTAGTAGTAGCTGTAGTGTAGTTGAAGTCTGTCACATCCCCTTGGCAGGAGTCCAGAGCCATAAAACAATAACTGTGTTGCCTGTGTTGGAAAACTATAAAATTATAAGAATAATAAACCAGTATTATATTTTCCCCTCCCAAATTTCCCATTAGTTATCACAATAACAAATTGTTCATGTCTGTCTTCTAGACAGCTATAAACACACAACCTCCCCCCCATTTTTTCCAATTCTAACTTGAAGCCCTGTTGTATTGCATTAAGGCATTCCAAGGCATTTGTCACAGTCCCTCTGAGATGTGTGTTATCTCATAGTAGTACACACCTTGTCAAGTATTATTTGTTACATTACAGAGTCTTGTAATATTTATTAACAGTTAGATGATGAGTAATAAAAGGAAGAAGACCCTTCATTTTAACTGTTTCAGTTATTAAATATGTTTCAAACTTTGTATACAGACACAGACTGAAGCATACTGGAATCTGAAAGTGAAAACTCAGTGATGTACTCCAAAAGAAAAGCCAAATGCTTTAGAGATATGGCAACACATTCTACTTTCCCCCAGAAGAGTTATAGGAGTAGATTTGAAAAATAGTTCTAGTATTTCCTTTTCAACTCAAGAAATCAGCCCAATATTTTCAGTACCTCAGCAACATCCCCTATTTTGCCCTAAAAGTAGGCAGTCCTTCTTGTTGGTCTCTGCTACGTCCGCAAACCTCATTTCATGTTTCAGTTCTTATATATGCTTATGTTCTATATTCCATTAAAGTAGTGCTGTTAGTCAGTCTGTTCAGAGCATGGGAACAGCCTACATGTGTGCAGTTTCTCTGTGACTTTCTAGCCATGCTTGTCCTGATTTTGCCCTGTAGAGTTATAACATTATGCTAAATTTCAGTTGGAGTAAGGTATAAGTGTTTGTGATTAAAGCACTCTTCCTTATTTGTTAAGGGCTCACATTTTGGGTCTAGTCCTAGTCCAACTATTAGGCACTGTGGCAGGGCACCTGCAGTGCCTGCCACTTCAAAGTTCTAGTTGGCAGTGGAACAGCTAGCAGGTAGGTGGTAGCCTATGGGTGCATATGACCCTAGAAAGACCCTGGGATTGGCTGAGGGGGCAGAGCAGCCTCCATTTTAACCCAGGCCATCAGAGAGAAAAGGAGCAGTCTGTGCTAAGCAGGCCAGGAGGCTGACCTGCTCCTGGAACATCTTGGAGGTAAGGGCAGGAGCTATGGGGATGGTTTGGAAGCTCCTGGTCCTGGGCATGACCTAAAACTGCAACCTGCCAGGGATGCGTTGTCTGGTGGGGCTGCTTGTTCCAGGCCAGTTATCATCACAGTGAAAAGCAAGGAGGGGTGCCTGAAAACCCCAGCCCCTGCCTATGGGCAGGTTACTGACAAGGGAAGAGACCTGGGCCAGGCAAGCCCAGAGGGGGACACCTGGGCCCAGTGTAGGGGGGCCAGGCATGGCAGCAGCCACATGAACACCACTGGGTAAAAGACCCCAGTGGCCCAGTGAGGGGCTGGGAGTGTGAAGCGGCCCAATGAGGAGCAGAAAGTCCACTGAGGGATCAAGTGTGTGGAGCAGCCCAGTTAAAGATAAGTGGCCCTAGTGAGGGGCAGATCCATTGTCTTGGGGACCAGATATATCGGGATAATATGAAAATACTAGATGTGACACAAATATTAGACTTGACAATAATGGAAATACTGGATGTGACATAGAAACATCTGCAAGGCATAGGACTCATGTAAGGGAAGGTCAGGGTGTGTAGTTGGGCGCTTGTTATCAAGAGGTCAAACAATGGACAGCTTCCTGCCTTAGAAATAACATTCATATTATTTTCATCAAGGTGTGGCAGGATGGTGAGGCAGGGTTTATCCCAGAACAGGTGGCCAGCTGGCACTGAGACCGAGCCCTGCAAGGTCAGCCTGTTACAGGCACCTGCATGTGATTCTGTCTGACCCCACTGAAGCCCCTGGAATGGTCTTGTTCCAAATTTTAGAACACAGCATCATATTAGGCTTGATGAAATCACAAAGAGGAGTGAGTAGGAGACAGACCCTATCACAAATCCATCCTAAAAGCAGGAATGATTTTGGAGTTCAAAGCATCTCATTCTGAGATATTTGTTCCAGGTTTGATTGAACTAACTTTATGTTTGTCCTCTCCCTACAAGTAATGGTAAGCTCTATTCATTTGTATCACTTTTAGATCACATTATTCTGCCTGTGTGTATGTTTCAAACACAGTTGAATCTATAAATTAAAGCTTGGTTGGATGGCAAAAATACTCTTCCCTAGTTAATGGCTATTTATATGTCAGAAAACTGTGGCATGAATTCCATCTGAACAGGGGAGAGGTGAAACTTCTGCTTTCAACAACCAATAGCTGTACAATGAGAAAAGCAATTATCAAAGAAGTTCAGACTCCCAGACATGTGGCAGAATGGGCTATTGACATAGGGAGACAATCAATTGTTGAGATGGTCACCCAAAATATTGGGGGTATTGATCTTTCTGTAAAGTAAAACATTGGCTTCACAGTAACAAGTATACTCCAGGGAGATGGGCAGTTAACCTAGGGGAATTCCAGATTCCCCAAGCAGTAAGAGATATTCCTGTGCCACAAGTAACACAGGCAACCTCTGTGTGTGGTACATAACAGATAGGGCAGGCAGCAGAAAGTGCAGCAGATAGGTGGGGAAGGGGATAGTAGTGGAACTTGGGGAGGGTGCAAGGCTTGATTTGTGGTACACCTGTCAAAAAAAGGGGTCTTCCACTGTTGGACTCTCAAACTCCCCAGAGTATACACCATCATATGGGGCAAAAAGAAGGTACCAGGTAATGTGGGGCCCCTACAAGACACTAGGAAATCTGGTCATCACACCAGACAACAAAGCTAACCTATTTAACAATTTCTTTGCCTCCATTTTCCTAAGCAGGGACTGGATCAGCGCTCCCACCGGGACCCCCTCAGGCCCAAGGGGAGGCACACTCAGGTCAAGGGTCAGTAAGGATTTAGTCAAGGAACTTCTGCAGGGACTGGACATATTTAAATCAGCTGATCTGGAAGATCTCCACCCCAGAGTGCTGAGGGAATTAACTGACATATTAATTAACTGACCCCTGGCACGGCTTTATGAGCACTCGTGGTGCTCTGGTGTGGTGCTAGAGGACTGGAAGAGGGCCATTCCCATTTTCAAAAAAGGGAGGAAGGAAGACCCAAGAAACTATAGGCCAGTTAGTCTTACCTCGATCCTGGGTAAGCTTTTTGAGAGAATTATTCTGGCACATGTCCACGAGGTGCCAGCAGGGGAAATTATGCTTGGGGCAACCAACACAGGTTCATTAGAAGCAGGTCCTGTCAACCACACTCATGGCCTTCTATGACCAGGTCATAAAATGCTTAGATGCAGGGGTAGCAGTGGATGTAGTCTTTCTGGACTTTAGGAAGGCCTTCAACACTGTCTCTCACCCCATTCTCATTAAAAAACCAGGGAACTATAGTGTCAACACCTACACAGTCAAATGAGTCACCAATTGGCTGGAGGGCTACACCCAGAGAGTGGTGGTGGATGGGTCATTTTCCACCTGGAGGGATGTGGGCAGTGGGGTCCCCCAGGGCTCAGTCCTTGGGCCCACACTGTTCAACATCTTCATCAGCGACTTGGATGAGGGGATAAAAAGCACCCTATTCAAATTTGCTGATGACTCTAAGATGTGGAGATGTGGGCACGTTAGAAGGAAGTAATAGGCTGCAATCAGACCTAGACAGGTTACAGGGGTGGGCAGATGAGAACAGGATGGGTTTCAACACTGACAAGTGCAAGGTGATGCACCTGGGGAGGAAGAACTAGCAGCATACCTACAGGCT
>NW_017728886.1:175822035-175830220 GCF_001723895.1 Crocodylus porosus | reverse complement strand
CACTACTTCACTGTCAGGGCAGCTAGGATCTGGAACCAACTTCCAACAGAAGTGGTGCTGGCTCCTACCCTGGGGGTCTTTAAGAGGAGGCTAGATGTACACCTTACTGGGGTCGTTTGACCCCAGTACTTTTTCTTGCCATGGCAGGGGGTGAGATTTGATGATCTGCTCAGGTCCCTTCTGACTCTACCAACTATGAAACTATATTAGGCTGAAAACAAGAGTTGACAAATTATTTAAAAAATAATCACAATTAATTGCAAGATTAAAAACAAACAGTCACTATTAATCGCAATTTTAATGGCACAGTTTAAACAATAGTCAGCATCCTCCAACCCAACAGCCCAGAGCCTGTGCACCCTGTATCTCCTCCCCACCAATAGTGCGCAGCCCCAGCACTGACCCTGGCCTGATCTGCACCTGCTTTGGACTCACCCCAGCCACAGCAGACCAACTGGAACCTGTGCAAAACAGCCCCAACCCTGGCCCACCCAGCACCTGCTCCAAACTTGCCTGTCCATGCTGAGCAGTAGCACCAGTCAGGCAGAAACTGCTATTCAGCATGGAGAATAAGCAGCCTCTCTCACTCATCACTGTCAGGCCCTTGGTGCTGCAGTTGCCTGGAGCCTGTGGCCAGGCTGCCCTGAGACTCCTCTGCACTGTCATCACTGCCCTACTGGGTGGCCCAGAGATGGTGGTGATGGCAGTGGAGAGAAACTGCAGGTTAGCCCAGGTGTAGGCTCTGCATGGCTGCAGCAACAAAGGCCTGGCAGCAGTGAGGGAGAGGGGCTGCTTTTTCCCCATGTCAAGTAGCAGCTTCTAACCAGCTGCTGCCACTGTTCAGCATGGCCAGGTGAGTCTGGAGCAGGCACAGGGTGGGCAGGGGTCAAGGCTGTGTGCATGTGTTCTGGCTAGTCCATAGCTGGTCCGGTCCTCTGGTCAAAACAATGTGTGCAATTAACACAATGAAAAAAATGAACACATTAATTTGTTTTTGCATTAGTCATATAAGTTAACTGTGATTAACTGAGAGCTCTACTTAAAACTAAGTCACACAAAGCGGCAAGGAGGAGAAAAACCCTGTTACAAACCCACCCAAAACCAGGAATAATTTGGGAGTTCAGAATACCTCATTCAGAGATATTTGCCCCAAGTTTGACTTAACTAATCTCATGTTTGATCTCTTGCTAAAGTTAATGATAACCTATTGATATTCCTCTTCTCTCCTGCTCTTCTCTTCTGGAGGGAAACCAGAAATTTTTTGTGACCCAAGTGGAGACCCCGCCTCTCCCCTCAGAGTTGGCAAAGATTTCCATGGTATCTAGTCAGCATGGGATGAGGGGTCATCCGGAGGCAAGCCTTACATTGTTCTGTGAGATAAACAAAGAGGCAGCAGGGAGAAACTTGGGGCTCTGGTCTCCCCAACAGCTGGCACTGTATCTATTTGCATTAACTGTTTTCCGGGGACTCAGCAAGGGAGAAATAGGATCATACTTAGATACCTATCTGGACCTAGGTACCTTATAGGTAGAATGACATTTAGCCTATTGTGCCTTGTGCAGTGGCACTACTGTACCTTCTGCAGTGTCCTATTATGCCACCTTTATTTCTTATTCTTTTAGTTGCAGACTACAGTAAATGTTAGGAAATGATTGGCTAATATGAGTTTTACTTCAAGGAAATTTTCATCTAGAATTATACTTAAAATATGACTTCACATTCTCAAAACAATGAAAACATGTCTTGAAAAATGGTGATATTTGTGTTCTGTTGAGCTCTGTGATTCTATTGCAGACTTGCTCACTTTATAATTAAAAAATTAATTTACATTTTTTTCCCTAATTGACAAGTCTGCAATCTTAGTCTAGGATCTGAAAGTCAAACTGTGTTAATTGTGGATTGTACATCACCACCAGTAGAAAGATTCTGCAATTAGAACTTAGTTAACAATTCCACTGATAATATGCAAACCAGAAAGGAATGAAACTCTTGTAGCTGTATTGGGTCATCAGTGCTGAAAGGATTAAATCCTAGTAAGAAACCATATTTATGTATCTAACGTAAACTAAGTTTTAATTCTTAAAGTATAAAAAAGAGAAATATTTGTGTAAGGGTGCCATTTTTTCCCATTGTCTTTCTAATATAGTCAAGAGTTCTTTTACAATTACACACTTCCTATTTTGCCTGACAAATGGATATGACAGAGTTGGGATACAAAAAAGAGGACATCTAGCACAGTACACAATCACCAAATCTAAAGTTCACAAAGTTTAATGACAGATTTTCTTATTTGAATGACAGGAAGAGCCAATAGCAACTCATGGAGGTAAACAAAGTATTAAAGAGAACATAGAATAATGCAAGCCTGTTTGAAAACTTTTCTAATTAAGGACAAAAGGATGATAATGTGAGTTGTAGTAAGTACTGAAAGAATGCAAGAGCAATCATTTTATGCACCAAGTAAATAGCAGGCTGTTTATACAAGGAAGCTACACAGCTATAAAGTGGGGCATGAATTCAAAAGTTGTAATTACACCAGTAAAATTTCCCATGTGAACACTCTTATTACAGAGTAAATATGCCATTTTAAGCATAGTTTCTGTTGCTTTGCAAAATGTTTAAGATAAACAAAAAAGCCATGCTTAGTTTGGGGTAAGATTATCCAAGTAGTTGTGTTATACCAGTGTGATCACCATACCAGTTTAATCATGCCTGCATAATTGCATAAGTATTGCTAGAAAAATCTCCCATGCAGACCAGACCTCCTAGTTTTTCTTTCTTTTTTTCTTTTTCTTTTTTTAAGGACTGGTTCCCCTCATCTATGAATACTGCATGCAATTGCATGAATAATATACACTTATTCCATTCTGAGTCACACAATCCAACATTTTTGACCCCATAGCAACTGAATCTTGTCCCAAAGAAATATGGGAACAAATACATTCCTAGCATAACTCTGTTGTAGTTAGTGGAATTATAATCTGCCCCATATACTATCATACCAAAAGCCATCCAACCAGCATGTTTTGACATACACTGTCTAAAAACATTGATTCAGAGATCCAGCGCATGATTTAAAAACATCTCTTATGGCAGTGCATAAAATCATTCTTACAATATAATAAAAAGAAAAGAATAAGGAAAAAGTTAAACAGAAAAGTTCTAAACATGGAAGAAGAGTGCAAATATGAAGTGTGTAGGGTCTGATCCTGCCTTTATTGCTCAAGTTGATTATTTATAGCTTGAGTGATATCATTGAGGTGGTGGCACAAACTGGACTATAAAACTGTGCTATAATTCTGTTTAGCGGTTAGGGTAACTGTTCCTCCAGAAATGGCATATAGATAAATTTTGCATTAATACAAATGATGCCAAAGCAATTTAAAAAAACTATTAGAGTGATAAAGTAATAATTGCACTGGATTAGTTGAAGATGATGAGGTATGACATGGTTTCTATAAATCTTCAGTCATGTTCTACCAGTTCTTAGAAAATTTACTTTAAAAAAATTATTAGTGACATAAATTGACATTTGCACATTAGATTTTTTCCTCTGAAAATTAAAACTCCCATGACTTTCATTTGAAATTCCTCAAGTCTATTACATTACAGTGAATTCTCTCCCACTTCTCCCTTCTCCACCCCTTCTCAGCCCCTGCCCAGTGAAATACACTGAAGCCAATGCAGTGTTGCTTGACATTTCTGGATTGACAGTCCAGGAGACTGATCTTTATCACAAGTCCCCTTCCTCTGATCAGGGAGCCAGGTCCAGGAGCTACCTGCAGCCAGGGCAGGGGGACATTGTCCTTACCCCAGAAGCAGCCTCCTGGGGGCAGGGCACTATGTCTCAGCCCTGGCCAGGATACAGCTCTCTCCTGGCCCAGCGCTCCCTGCTAGTCCTCTAGGCAGATGCTAGAGCTCCCCCTGGTGGCGGCAGGGGACCATTCCATGGCCCCAGGAAGTGGGAGCAGTTTGCTGCCATTAGTAGCAAATCCACTCTGGCTTCCCTGCATGTGTGGAGTCCTGGCTGGCAGCATTTATTTGCGAGTAAACTTCTCCCAGATCTAATGCATGTGTAGATACACCCACTGAGTTCATATATATTTCATGGTGAACTTGTATATTAAAGTTACTTTTCTGGTCAACAAATCTGTTTGTATATCTGGAATGCATGTGTATAAAAAGTGGGAGTGAATTCCAAAGAAGATACATTTTCTGGCTGAATTTCTTTTCATAGACAGAAGCTGAGCTTACAGTTCCTGTGGTATGAGAGAAAAAAAGAATCTGTCAACAAATAAATCATCAGATTTTCCAAATAGCACTATGTATGCAGCAAGAGTTTGATCTTTCATGATTTGATGATCTTATGGGTCCAGAGTGGATGTTTAGGGAAGACAGTGAGTGCATTACCCATAGAGACAGATGTGTCAGGGCTGTGAGTGAAGACCTTGCGGATGGTCTCGGAAAACATATTATTTTTAGTTTTAGGACAAAACAACTATGTGTTATTGCCCTAAATGTATCCTAAGAAAGTGCTAATATTAACTGTGTCCCAGATACTTGAGGCAGCTATGCAATTCAAATAAGCTAGGTAAACTATGTTTTTAAATTGATAGAAGGAGAAGGTAATAAAAATATGGTAATACTTGATGAAAGAATAAAAAAAAAAATTGAGACTTTAACCTTTGATTTTTAAGTTAGGACTGCATAAAGAAACCATAAGATTTTCACATCACAATGAAAAAGTTTACCAGGTATTTATTGAGTCAGTTGTGGCAGGCTACAGAATTCAGTTAGATTATTGACGATAACATACCAACTTCCTAAATTGAAATGTATAACTGAGTTTAAATGTACATACTTAAAAATAATTTTGATTGGTCACAATTTACCATGCACAAAGCCAAATCAAGTATCTTTTCCTTTCATTGTCCATATTTCAGTACTACTACTAGTAGTTTATTTACAGCATTTGCTAAACAATACAATAAAATTGACAAATTATATAATAATAAAATAACATTGTTTTCAATGATTGGTAAAACCATATAATATTACTGTATTGTTTTGAAAAAAAAACCCCCCAAAACTACTACTACTACAGTACTAAAATATATACCAACTTTAATACCATCAGTGTGGAGATTTGCTTGAGATAATGTGTAGCTGTAAGGCTTTCTAGACAATTTCCAAATATTCTTTGTGCTATCCACTAGACAGATGATTGCATTTCCCTACAGATGGGGTAACAAAGTTCCTGTTTAAAGACAATGTGTACAATACTGAAATATTCATTATTTGATAATGCTGAGAGAGGCCTTCTCCCAGGTTTCTAGCAGGGAAGCAGAAAACTTTGTGATCTTTTTACATGTTGATATAATGAAAGTTTGAGTTTATAACAATGTTACTGGATCCACCTGACAATTGTAATGCATTTCTGTGAGTGAAAGGCAGTTAAATAATTCTGGAGGATAGGAAAGTGAATGGGTTTTTGTTCAGTTTCAAATCATCATGGCTGCTGTCAAGGATTTATCTACAAAGAGACTGACATGCAATCATATGCCTTCTCAAAATTAAAGTTTCTCCTCAGGGATGGTTTCCCATATGCTATATTTGGAGGTCTTGATAACAGTGACTGCTGAAAAACTCAGTAGTTATATTGCAATCTGGAAAAAGGTGTCTCCATTCTAAAACTAGAAAATTATTGCACAAAACCAAGTCCAATTTTAAATCATCCAAAAGTGTTTAGTTTCCTGATTTCTTTCACTGAGACATTAATAATAAGTATCAAGGTTGGATCTGATATATGATGTTTAACATCTCTCTCTTCTACATTCCTTCCCTGACAAATTAAATTTTGCTTCTTCAAGGAAATATATTCTGTAATCATGGTGGTTTGAGGATTGTAGTTTCCCTTTCAACACATTGCTAGAAAGCAATATGTAAAGAAACTATTCAGGCTTCATAGGTTTACTAACTTGACTTTGTGAAAAGACACATTCTTTTTATTAATGACACTTTTTTAACAACCTCTCTGAAAGCATTTCAACTCTCTCCATGCTCTTTATAGTGTTATAATGGCAACTTTTCTCAAAATTATTTCTAATTTCTGAACAGTTTGTCAAGGAAAAATCTTAAGTTTGGTGCTGCCATCACAGGGAGTTGAAACTACAGACAGGCCCCCAGAATGTGCCCTCTGGGTGACCTGGAGGCTTGCCAATCACAGAGCAAGTGGTAATCTGATCTAATGCACATGCTCAATTCACTGACTGCATGATGTAATTTGACTAGAAATTTCTCTGTGAAGAGCATTCTGATTGGCCACTAAATTCTTATAAAAGGTTTGTGAGCCGCCACCCGTGGGTGGTGAGGTAGTGTGTATGTGTTTTGGAGGAGAGACTGTGCTCGATCCTGTGAGCAGATGCTGCCTTTGCAGGGACTGACTCACAGGGAGAGAACGATCCTGTGAGCAGAGGCTGTGGACGGCAGGGACTGTGAGGCACAAGCAGAGGCTGCGGATGGCGGGTGGAGTGACTCGTCTTTTCGATCTTGGTTACGGGACTGTTTGGCTTCGATTTTGACTTCGGCTTACTTCATTCTGGCTTCTCATCTCTGACCTTGGTTTACGGACTGTCTTTTGGATTGGCGTCACGACCCCATTCCTCAATTCAGTACGTTACAGTTTGTGTTGTTTGTTATCCTGTTCATGAGCTGTTGACCAGCCCTGGGACTAGCTAGTGGGCAGCCGCACCTATCCCTCAGGGGGTAGAAAGCAAGGGCTCACTAGTGAACCCCGTGGGCCAACAGACCCCTTTGTTGTTCGCTATATTGTAACTGAAGAAATATCTGAGCCTCTGCTTCCCAAGCGTGAGTAAATAAATCATCTTGGTTTAAACTTCCTGTACAGCTCACACTCCACCGCCGCTAATCCCACCTGTTCGTATTCCAGTTGCCACCCCGGCCCACCGTGACCTTGGGGCCCGATTCACTTGGTGTTCGGTTACACCGACACAGTTTTTCATAATTACTAATTTAACTTAGTGTAGCAAAAACTTACCAGGGTGACCTCTTTTCACTGCTTTCTTGGGTGTAAGATCTCAGTACCACAGGTTGACATTGAAGTTGGTCCTCTTTTATAGGACTGATTCAATTGTTACACTGTATAATGCAAGTCAATAACATCTGAGTTAGCTACAGTATTATGATGGTTATAATAAATAGCATCTTGCATAGACAGTAAAATACACTGAGAGGGCTTTTGAGAGGACTGTATTTCTTATCTATGGGTAAGGACCTACTTTTGCTGTTTTGTGGATTTCGTGGAAATCAAGAAATCCAGGGTTGCCTGTAAAATCTGTAAAAAACAAAATAAAGAAAAAAACTTGATAAAATAAGTTTTTACTAAGTCTTCCCCAATTGCGTGGGCCTTGCAGCACTCCTGGGAGGGGGAGGCACTGGCTGGCAGTGTAGCATGAAGGGGGCAGCAGACAGGGCTGGCCTTCCTCCCTCCTTTCCTCACAGGGCCTCTGTCAATCAGTGCTGAGGGGTAGTACGAGATGAAGGGGAACCACCTCATCTCTTCTCCCCCTCCTCCCTCCAAAGCCTCTCTGCCAACCAGTGCTGGGGGTGGGTATCATGAAATGCCTATGAAATGAACTCTGTCCCAGCATGAAAAGCTGCAAAAATGGCTTTATTTTGCTGTGAGTTAAGTAGGTCCCTATCTATGGATATGGATATATGATTATTTACTATGATGTAAAAAGTAGCAGGACATTTCTATGCATTTGCTGCTCCATGTTAATTCATGGTCATGCTTACAACTTATTGTAACCTATGGTAAGTTAGCCTTTATATAAAAAGGGTAAGTTACTGTGGCTTAACATTTACTTACCATAAGTTAAGAATTTAAAAATGGAGAGTTATCATGGAGCAGCTGATGCATAGGAAAGCCCTGCCACTTCTACCCTGTGGCAAATTGTTCATATGTCTATATTATGTGAAACAGAACCATTTAGTTTTGACTTTTGTTTCACCATTTTGAAGAGAAAATGTTTTGTTTCATCATTTCATTCAATTTTGAAGCACTGTTCCATTTCATTTCGTCTAAACGAAATGAATGTTGGCACACTAGAAGGATGCATCAGGCTTCAGTCAGACCTAGACAGGCTACAAGGGTGGGCGGATG
>NW_017728886.1:175812362-175821418 GCF_001723895.1 Crocodylus porosus | reverse complement strand
CTGGAACCAACTTCCAAGGGATGTGGTGCAGGCTTCTACCCTGGGTTTTTTTAAGAGGAGGTTGGATGAACATCTTGTTGGGATCATTTGACCCCAGTATTATTTCCTGCTCTGGGAGGGGGTCAGACTAGATGATCTACTCGGGTCCCTTCTGACCCTAGAAACTATGAAACTATGAAACCATTTCACTGTTTCAATGCATTTTGATGTTTCATCCATAGTCTATAATGGGCAATCATGAAAATGCCTATAACTTTGTCATCTCTTGCCTGATTCAGATGAATATTGTAGGAAAGGTAGCCCTTTCAGAGGGCATGAAGCCTGCTGTGTTTCAAGAATATAGATGCAGAGATATTTGTGAAACTGCACCTCAAATATGTGAAAACAAAACTCACATCACTTGCCAGCAGTGGCAGCCTGCTGTCCTCCTGTGCACAGATCTGGGGGCCTGCACCTCCAGGAGGGCTGTGAGGGCTGTGCCAGACTCCTCCCAAGGGTGTGAGCCCCCAGATCTGTGTGCGGGATGACAGGAGGCTTCCGCTGCCATCTGAGACTAGTGCCGGGCAGAACCCATGCCCAGCACCAGGAAGACTGCTGCTGCTGCTGGCCCAAGACAGCAGCAGCAACCTCCTGTCATCCTGCATGAAGATATCGGGGCCCACAGGAGGGTTATGGGGTGGTGCCAGACTCCTCCTGGGAGTGCGGGCCCTGGATCTGTGCATGGGATGACAGGAGGCTGCCTGGGACTAGTGCTTGTCGCAGCCTGTGCACAGCACCAGGAAGACAGTTGCTGTCACTGGCCCCAGGCAACAGTGGCCACTTCCTGTCATTCTGTGGCTCCCGGGAGACCCGTGCTTAGTGGCAGTGCTGGAAGGGCAAGTGCGGGGAGCTACAGCAAATTTTGTGGTGGCAGCAAGCCCCCTTCCATTGCTGTGGCCTGCCCCAAGCACCCGGGAGAGCCTAGTGCTGCCTTTGAGCTGTGCCACACCAGGGGGTTTGGGGTAGGTGGCATCCGCAGTTCCCGGGGCTGCAGCAGGGGAAGCATCAGGTTCTTTCTGGAATGTGGTGGCAGCACTGGGAGGGCAGGTTGAGTTCCATGGGGCTGGTGGAGCCACTCAGAGTGCAGCTCTGGCTCTCCCCACCTCTGCCGGGCTGCACTCTGAGTGGTTCTGCCAGCCCCATGGAGCTCTGGGAAGCGGGGGGGGGGGGCGGGAAGCCACTGGCCAGGGCTGTGCTCCGAGCTGACTCTCTGCTGCATCCCACTGCCACGCTCAGCTCTGTGGGGCCATGGAGCCTCCAGCCTCTGGGCTGTGCTTGCCAAAGCTGCTCTCAGACCCAGGGCTGTTCTCCAAATGGCTCTGCCAGCCCCATGGAGCTCAGCCCAGCAGCAGGAGATTGTGGGAGAGCCAGTGACAGAGCCACTCAGCCCCATCGAGCTGAGCATGGTGGTGGGAGGTGGGGCAGAGCCACTGGCCAGGACTGAGCTCAGAGCCAGGGCTGCACTCTGAGCAGCTCCACCACTGACTCTCCTGCCACCAGGCTGAGCTCCATTGGGAAGGCCCCAGCACAGCCCCTCAGCCCACAGCCCTTCTGTCACAGCTGGCATGAGTGGCCCCCTGGGAAGAGCTGGGGGAAGTGATTGGAGAGCTGGGGGAAAGATCAGGAAGCTGGGGAATCCAACTGAACATTCCCCCAGCCCTCTGTTTGATTCCCCATCTCTCTGATGGCTTCCTCCAGCTCTGTGATCGCTTCCCCAGCTCTTCCTGGAGGACACAGGCCCCTGGATCTTCACACTAAGTTTTAGCAGGCTGCCGCTGCAGTTTCTGCAGAAGCCTGCTGGAGCCCTGCGTGCAGATCGGGGGCCCGCACCACCCACCCCCTGGAAGAGCTGAGGAATCAAACAGGGAGCAGGATGTCAATATGAGAGAACAGTCCTTGCCCATTCTTCCCCTTCCTTTCCGTAGTTTCTGTTTAGCTGCAGCAAGCCTGGTTTCAAAACTCAAAATGTTTCAAAACTTTCAAAATGTTTTGAGTGCCCTTGTATCATTTTTGAAGCCTTTTGTTTCATTTCAATTTCAGTGTTTCAAGCTCAAAATGCATTGAAACAGCTTTGAAACGAAACACCCATTGAAATTTCACACAGCCCTAGTCTATATCCCACTTTGGGCAGGGGGCTGGACTCGATGATCTCCCGAGGTCCCTTCCAGCCCTAATGTCTATGATATCTATGAAATCTATGAAATATCCCGTATCATTTGAATACTGTAACCTGAAGGTTCCAACGTAAGTTGTAGTGGGGCTGATTTGGAGGGTATCACCAGGAAGCTCCATGTGTTTGGAGAATTTTTCAATAGCCCTCTGCACACACTGCACTTCATGATTGCTCAAAACACAATGTTAGGAAAAGGTTGAGACAGATTTTATTCTGGGTACACCTGACAGAGGCTCACGAAACTTTGAGACACAACACACAAGGAGGTACCATGGAACTGGGTAGAAGCCCATGAACTGGTATTTGAAAGAAGAGAGACTCATAAGTGAGGCACCAATCTTGAAGAATTGCAGCCCAGCAGAGCAACTGCAACTATAGTGTAATACCTCAAAATGAGGCTTAGGAGCAGCATTAAAGCAGAACCAGAAACTCATAGGATTTGCAAGTTAGGCCTTTACAGAGGCAGAAAGAGAGTATGTTAAAATAGAAAAAGGAACTTCTGGCTGCAGTCTTTGAAATGGGGTGATTCCACCAGTTCATTTTTGGACAGTAGGTGGCTGTGCATTCTGATCACAAGCCACTGGAAAGCATTGTGAAGAAACCCATCCTGAGTGCACTGAAGTGACTACAAGACATGCTATGGAGAGTTTAATGATATGAGCACATTACATGTGGTTCCATGGAACAGGAGATCAATTTCAGACAGGATATCATGAAAAGAATATACCTGGGAATAGAGGCATGTCTACAGCAAGGTCAGCAGTGTGCCTATTGGCCAGGCCTGAGTTCCCAGATGGAGCAATATGAGGTGTGAAAAAAGCATGGAAAAAGGCAACAGAAGGAGATGCAGCCTTATAAGATCTCAACACAACCATGGCAAATGGTTTAGACTGACCTGTTTTTATTTAATGATAGATATTATGGTCACAGAAGATTATTACTCCAATTTAGGAGGTGAACACTCAAACGCGGATCGTAATCAGGAATCTGAAGGCACATTTTGCCTGGCATGATATCTCCAATACTTTGTATTCAGAAAGTGGGCTAAAATATAGAGCAGCAAAATTAAAAAGATTTAGCAAAGAATGGGAATTTGAGCACAAAAAACTTCTTCCCCAGGATATTCACAAAGCAATAGGAAGACTGAAGCAACTGTCAAGACAGCCAAAAGACTCATGGAAAGGCCAAAAGGTCTGGATATTACCCTTATCTGGTTTTGTTGGAGAATCATAACACCTCCTCTCAAGGACTTGACCTTAGCCCAGCCCAGACACTGATGAGGTCAAAAACCAGGACACTACTATCCATGAAGGGCAGCCTGCTGTGATTGAGTGACTATGAGACCTAGGAGGCTACATATTGGATTGGCATTGAAGGCCATGTGGAACAGTTTGCGCATTTCAGGTGATAGTCCTCTTCTGGAGGTGGGGCCATGTACTCAGCATCTCTGAGTAGCTATACAGTACCCTTGCAAACCTCACCCATCCTTACTTCTTCCTTAGCTTTTTGGGTTTAAAGTATCTGATATAAATGTCATGTATCCATGGCACATTTGGGAGGATTCACTCTGTTTCAGTATGTGCCTAACCAAAGGTGGGTCAATGCCCAACTTTTGAACATCTCCCCAGGAGTTAGATTTAAAATGAGCCAGTTTAGTAACTACTATCCCCACAGAGTCAATGCAGAGACTTCTGAGCAATGGCATAGGGAGCATTTTCAGTTTCTAGGGCATGGCAGAGGAGAATTATGCTGACCAGTGGAGAGCAGGAGAAGGGAGTCTTACCTGACTGTCCTTGTGTGGCAGTTGCTTGTCCTATGTAGCATGGGTTCACATTACTATCATTGCTATTGAAAAACAGGAAACACAATGGGATTCCTGGGCCCATGTAGTGGGCATATAGTCCTGGTGTCCCATTCTGTCCCCCAATAACCCTCAGGCACAGAGCTGTATCCCATGGCAAAGCCTTCTCATCATTCCATCAAAGCTGACCTCATGAAAGGAACACCTTGACAGGCTGGATACCTTCAAGTCAGCCAGCCCTGATGGGTTACACCCAAGGTTACTCAGGGAGCTGGCAAGTATCATTGCTCAGCCCCTGGCATGGATCTTTGAGAGCTCTTGGCACTCTGGTGAAGGGCCTGATGATTAGAAGAGGGCCAGTGCCATACCTATCTTCAAGAAAGGGAGGAAAGCAGATCTGGCAAACTACAGGCCCATCAGCCTGACCTTTATCCTGGGGAAGGTCTTGGAAAAGATGATCAAGGTGGCCATCCTTAACAGAGTAGCTGAAGACAATATCCTGAGGGATACCCAGCATGAGTTTGTTGTGGGTAGGTCTTGCTTGACCAATCTCATTTCCTTTTATGACCAGGTGACGTATCACCTGGGCAAGGGGGAAGAGATCAACATTGTATACCTCAACCTTAAAAAAGCCTTCGATCTGGTATCCCACAATCACCTCTTGGCTAAACTGGCTAACTGCAGCCTTGACATCACCACGATCTGGTGGCTGGGGAACTGGATCCGCGGTAGGACCCAGAGGGTGGTGGTCGATGGGAGTCAATAGTCTTGGTGTGCTGTGACCATTGGGGGCCCACAAGGCTCTGTCCTAGGGCCTATACTGTTTAACATCTTCATCAATGGTGTGGACATTGGTGTCAGAAGTGGACTGGCCAAGTTTGCCGATGACACCAAACTCTGGAGTAAAGCATCCACACCTGAGGACAGGAGGGTGATCCAGGTGGATCTGGACAGACTCATGAAATGAGCAGATGAGAACCTGATGGTGTTTAACACTGAAAAATGTAAGGTTCTTCAGCTTGGGAGGAAAAACCTGCACCATGCTTATAGGCTCGGTAGTGCTACGCTGGTTAGCACTACAGATGAAAGGTACTTGGGGATCATGGTTGACCACAAGATGATCATGAGTCTTCAGTGTGATGTTGTAGCTAGTAAAGCAAGCAAAACGCTGGTTTGCATCCATAGATTCTTCTCAAGCAGATCCCAGGACGTCATTCTCCTGCTGTACTCGGCCTTGGTGAGGCCACTGCTGGGGTACTGCATCCAGTTTTGGGCTCCACAATTCAAAAGGGATGTGGAGAAGCTTGAGAGGGTGCAGAGGAGAGCCACATGCTCTCAGAGGTCAGGAAAACAGACCTTACGATGAGGAGCTGAGAGCAATGGGGCTTTTCAGCCTGGAAAAACACAGGCTCAGGGGTGATCTGGTGGCCACCTATAAGTTTATCAGGAGTGCTCATCAGAATCTGGGGAATGTCTGTTCACCAGAGCCCCCCAAGGGATGACAAGATCGAATGGTCACAAACTCCACTGTGACCAATTCAGGCTGAACATAAGAAAGAACTGCTGGGTGAAGCACCAGGCTCGTCCAGGCAGGGTGGGACAATGTACAGTTGCACCTGCTATGTCAAAGACTCCTGGAAAGAGGACACCAAACCTGGTCCTTCTCTAAATTTGTGCATGGAGCTGGTTCTCCACTCACCCCTTCCCTAATTATGTTAGTGCCTACCTGGAATGCCTAAGATCAATTCAGATATTTATAGCTAAATATTTTGTACAGGGAATAGTGAGTAGCACAGAAAGTCACAACGCTGGAAGTTGCATAGCATTTAGCTCATAGAAAATGCTAAAACTTCATGTTGTCCATTACATGACTCAACTCCTTTGTGATTTGCAATACAACCATGGTAATTCATATCTTGCACAAGTGCCTTAACATCTAGGGTATGAATACTGGACAAATGGTAGCCATAACCACCATCCCCAACTTGCATTCAATGCTTCTGTTCTGTGTTAGTAATGGATTTTGTCTGCTTAACTGTGGCTGTAGCTACATGAAGTACTTACTGTGCAGTAGCTCATACTACAGCTCAGTAGCTCATTATAACTGTGCAATAGTGTCACCAGGCATGAACTGTGATCCGATGCCAGTGCACAGTAGTAACAAGCTACTGCGTAGTAAGCATCACTAGGTAACTATGCCAGGATGGTCGCTGTGTAGTCATTTAGGACTTGGTTATGCGAGTACTAAATGACCACAGTAACAACTGCACAGTGGGAAGCTTATGTAGACATGCCCCGTGTGGCCCTCTATGGGGACTTAAGTAAGACTTGTCTGCCTCCTGCAGCCAATTTAAATTACTCTAGAGATTAAGAGGGGTTGACCACTGAAATCCATGTTCTGGATGACTTCTGTTTTGGTGCGCATAACTTAGTGTTGCAGTTAAGGAACCCTTACAATTCCACATAGAGTTTTTCAGTTGCTGGCACCTAACTATGACCTAAGTCCCAGTTAGGCACTTACTGAGATAATTTGAATGTGACCCATGCTAAATAGCAAACTGTTCTTCAGGTTTATGAGTAAAAGAGTGAAAGAGAGAAATACATTTGAAAAATTAGGCACAATTATTATTGGACACACATATTATTTGCATTGTACCTTGAGCAGAGTTTTTTTCATAATGGGTATGTGTAGACATACAATTAATTTGAAGCAATAAACTCCAGTGCAGTTTGTTCTAGAGTTCATTGCTTCTGGGTGCACTATTTGATCATGTTCCTAGGACTGCAGCACATTAAGTCAGGTCAGAACAGCCCTAGCTGGCAAGCAGCCCCAGGGATCATCAGCCTGCCAGCCCAGGACTGCTCTAGTCTGGCTCAGTGTGCTGTGCAGGGGCTGCCTGAGGCATGAGGGTGCTTCAGTGTAGGGCTAGCTCACAGGCAGCTCCCTCACTGAAGCACCCTCATGCTCCAGCCAGTTCCATCAGCATCTACACATGTGTTGGTGCAGAGTAAATAGCTCCACTGTAGGGCAGTAATTGTTTCCAAGTACTAACTTGTTTCCAAGTACTAACCTACAGTAGAGTTAATTAATTACTTCATTCTAATAGCACTGCATATATACACACTTACAATTTTACTGTGCAGCTAATTACACAAATATGTAGTAAATGTCTCTTGTAGATGAATCCAATAAGGTCTTTTAAAATTCAATGTAAATTTCTTAAGACCATTCCTTATACTTCCCTGTGGTACAAATAAGACTGGTTCTCCACTATTAAATGGACTTAAAATTGGAATATGGGTATTTTGCACATTTCATAGTTATAGAAGAGTAAGTTGCAAGGAAGAGATGGATTTGGCTTGCACATCTAACCTTGGACTTCAGAGAGGAGACCACAGGCCAAACCATCTGCAAAGCCACTGTGAACTTTGTCTAGTATAATCCTGAGAGAGACATAACTGAATTTCAATTAACTCAGAATTCTGACAAACTGCAGCTCAATTAACCTGTTCAATTAAACAGGTTTTTATTAGATATTTGCCAGAAAGACAGCCCTTGAAAACTGCCTCTAATGAAAGCAGGGCAAATCTCTCTTAGACACACACTTAAATAGATGAAATTGTGTTTAAACCAAGACGTGTTAATGCAATAACTAAGTACATTTAGGCTTATGGGCAATTCTTATACAGGTTAGCACCAGTCTAACCACATATGTTTAATTATGGTAATGCAAAGTTTCTAAGACAGACAAAATGAAGGACACAGAATATAATAGGTTTCCTGTTTAGCAAGTGCAGCAGATAAGATCACAAGTGGCATTGCATCAACAAATGGAATTCATTGTCACAGAATATCAATGAGTGACGTACTTATCTAAATTTTTTTTCAAGGTGCAAAGGATGATAACTGTGAACATTAATAACATTTACAGTTATGCAACACAAGATAAGGAAAATCAAATATTATAATTCAAAGCATAAAGTAGCTCCCTGCTGTGGTTATCAAGGTATTTCTTCTCCTTCCCATATAAACAATATTGAACAATTCATTAGTTAGTTTAGCTGACTTATAATTTGTTTGCTTTTCCTTCTGCTGAAGCATCAAGAATTGGTCACTGCAGGTGGCAAGGTACAAGACCCAATAGTCTGACTTGGTCTGATAAATATGTCTTTAGACACTTTCTCTAAGAAGTCTAAGTACATGTCTATTCTGCAAAGAGAAGGTATAATTGTGGATAATTGTGTAGTCATATGTGAATTAGCTTTAATTTAGCTGGTTTGGGTAGTGATAAAATGAGATTTATAAAGGTGTAAAACATGCACATACAGATATGATGAAAAACAAAATCTTGAAAACGTTTGTTTTAAAATCTTAACAGAGCTAAGATGCTTCATAAATTGTAATCTACAGATACAAGACCCATTACAAAAGGACATAGCCATCAACACAAAATAGAACACTAATGAAAAGACAAAGACCATCTGGAAGCCAAAAAATTACTGAGACAGATAAAACTTTTGGATTGTAAGTGGCAGATTATAAATGGAATATTAGGGACACCATAAAGACAATTAAACGAAGCCAGTGCTTTTCTGAGCAGGATTCTGTAGGTAAATGTACATTAAACTAAGCCAAATTCATTGCTTGATTTTAGCTGACTACATTGGCCAGCTGTGTGATGGGATCTTCCAACTCCATTGTTAATGGAGTTATGAAAGTATTTTGGTTTTGAATTATATGTAGCCCAGGTAACTTGGGTATGTACTCTCCTTCGCCAGTTGAAGGAGATTGTTAGCTGGCAGGTGTGCTGTGGGGTGGGAACTGCAGACCACTGAGTTTCCCTCCATCCCTATAGAACCAGGCCAGGATAGTCAGGGGACTTAACTATATACACATTTGTTTACATTAACTTATCACAAGGGAAAGGAACATGGATATAAATATATGTACAATGTGTGTGTGTGTATATGTATATATATGTATATGTATATGTATATATGTATATGTATATATGTATATGTATATGTATATATGTATATATG
>NW_017728886.1:175809797-175812262 GCF_001723895.1 Crocodylus porosus | reverse complement strand
ATGTATATATGTATATGTATATGTATATATGTATATATATATATATATATATGATATCTAAACCAGTAACACAAACAATACCCTCTGGGAAAATGACAGAAAACCTTATACCAATGTTCCAGATGCAGGTAAGTCACAGGTAAGTATCTGCTCTGAAACAGATAAAAACCCAAAGATAAACTCAATCCCGAAGGGAAACTCCAATGCCCTTGGGCTTTCCCTAAGCCCTACAAAGAAGCTGGTAACTTTAGAGGGACCCTCAGTGGGTCCCTTTCAGGAGCCCTTAACTAACTTGGGGGGAGGAGGGGACTCCCCTCCCCTTTGGGAATCCTCTTTTCCCTGCAACTCATGGCTCCCAGGCCTGGAAGGTGGTCCTTGTCCTCTGTGCCAGGCTGCTCTCACCTGCAGTGGGCTTCGGGAGGGTCACTGTCCCCTGGAACAGGGGTCTGCAATGCAGGGCTTCTGGGGCCTCTGGCTTGGCCCTGTCAGCTGGCTCAGTAGCCCAATCACCATCTGGCTTTCTGGACTCAACCTTTTGCTATGGGTCAGAGGCCTGGGCTGCCTCATGTAGCACCAGGCTTGGTCCACTCCTGGACCCCCCGTGCAGTGCCTCCTGCACTGAGCTCCCAGCCTCATTCTGAGGGTTGAGGACCTGAGTTGCTCAAGCGCTCCAAAGGTCCTACTCCATGCACTGTCCTGTGCACCATATCTCTAGCCTCATGCCAGAGGTTGAAGACCTGAGCCGCCTCACGCAGCTCCCAGGGTCTGGATGCTATGTGCTGTGTTGTACACTGACAGCCTAGCTGCTGGAGCTGTCCGCCATTCCCCACTGATGGAAGTCTTCAGGGGAACTTCTGGGCTACTGCTGCTCTTCTAAGCCCTGCTCTTCTCTTTTCTCACTCCCGGATGTGCTCCCCTCAGGCTGGGTAAACAGGTCCTTTTATATGCTCCAGGGCTCCACCCCTGAAGTCTTCTGGACCTGAGTGAGCCCACCCCTGCCTCAGCCCTGGTACAATCTGTGGGCAAGGCAAGAGCCCCCAAGGGGACACTTGTCTGCCTGTACACAAATGCCAGGAGCTTGGGGAATAAGCAGGAAGAACTCGTTCTCTTGCTTAATGCAAATACTTATGATGTCATTGGGATAACGGAGACCTGGTGGGACTCCACTCATGACTGGACCACGGGTATAGATGGCTATACCTGTACAGGAGGCATCGTGTAGATAAAAGGGGTGGGGGTGTAGCTCTCTATGTTAAGGAAAGATACATGTCCCTGCAAGCTGATACTGGCAACCAGGGTGGATGACTGGAGACCCTCTGGGTTAAAATTTGCAGGGAACACGGCGCAGTGAACACAACGGTGGGAGTCTACTACAGACCTCCCACCCAAAGTCCTGAGCTTGACCAGGAGTTCTCCTGGGAACTGGCTGAGGCCGCTTGCTTCAGGACCATGGCTGTCATGGGTGACTTCAATTACCCAGACATCTTGTGGGAGGACCACTCAGCAAAATCCAAGTGGTCACAAAGTTTCCTCTCATGTGTGGATGACCTCTACCTGACTCAAGAAGTCTATGGGCCAATGAGAAGCAAAGCGCTGCTCGACCTGGTACTGGCTACAGGGAATGACCTAATTAGCAACATAGTGATCGATGGGAAGCTGGGTGACAGTGACCATGAGCTGATCACCTTCACCATCCACTGTAAAGCTAGCAAGTCAGTCAGCAACATGGAAGTCCTTGACTTCAGGAAAGCCGACTTTGACAAGCTCAGGAGGCTTGTCACTCAGGCCCTAAGGGATCATGACACCAGGGAGAAGGGAGTTCAAGAAGAGTGGTTGCTCCTCAAGGGAGCGATCCTCAATGCACAAGCTATGTCTATTCCATCTCAGAGGAAAGGCAGCAAGAAGGCACAGCAGCCCCCCTGGCTCTCCAGGGACCTAGCAGCCCTCCTAAGGCTAAAAAGAAAAGCCTACAAAGGATGGAGGGTGGGATTTATCTCCAAGGAGGATTATTCTGCTCTGGTCTGGTCCTGCAGGGAGCAAACCAGGAGAGCCAAGGCTGCAACTGAACTTCAACTAGCTTCAAGCATCAAGGACAATAAAACATCCTTTTTCAGATATGTGGGTGTCCGGAGGAAAAGCAAGGGCAACACTGGACCCCTGCTGAACCAGATGGGGCAACTGACACCCAGGAAAAAGCCAACCTGTTAAATGGGTACTTTGAGTCGGTTTTTCATCAGTCCCATGGGGCGCCCATACCTGCTATGGGACAGGGAGGTCCGGGTGGGGGAGATCCCTGCCCTCCATAAATGTTGACCACATGAAGGAACATCTTGAGAAGCTGGATATTTTCAGGTCAGCAGGCCCTGACAATCTACACCCCAAGGTACTCAAGGAGCTGGTGAGCATCATAGCCCAGGCACCTGGCACAGATCTTTGAAAACTCCTGGCACTCTGGTGTAGTGCCC
>NW_017728886.1:175778637-175809193 GCF_001723895.1 Crocodylus porosus | reverse complement strand
GAAAAATGCAAGGTTCTCCACCTTGGGAGGAAAAACCTGCAGCATCCTTATAGGCTTGGCAGTGCTACGCTACCTAGCACTACGGAAGAAAGAGACTTGGGGGTCATCACTGACCACAAGATGATCATGAGCCTGCAATGCGATGCTGTGGCTAGTAAAGTGCCCAAAACACTGGCTTGCATCCATAGATGCTTCTCAAGCAAATCCTGGGCCGTTATTCTCCCCTTGTACTTGGCCTTGGTGAGGCTGCAGCTAGAGTACTGCGTCCAGTTTTGGGCTCCACAATTCAAAAAGGACGTGGAGAAGCTTGAGAGTGTCCAGAGAAGAGCCACGTGCATGATCAGAGGTCAGGAAAACAGACCTTACGACAACAGGCTGAGAACCATGGGGCTCTTTAGCCTGGAAAAGCACAGGCTCAGGGGTGATCTGATGGCCACCTATAAATTTATCAGGGGTGACCACCAGGATCTGGGGGAACGTTTGTTTACCAGAGTGTCCAAGGTATGACGAGATTGAGCGGTCATAAACTACTGCGAGACCATTTCAAGCTGGATGTAAGGAAGAATTTCTTTACTGTCTGAGCCCCCAAGGTCTGGAACAGCCTGCCATCGGAGGTGGTTCAAGCACCTACATTGAACACCTTCAGAAGAAAACTGGAAGCTTATCTTGCTGGGATCCTATGACCCCAGTTGACTTCCTGCCCTTTGGGTGGGGAGCTGGACTTGATGATCTTCTGAGGTCCCTTCCAGCCCTAATGTCTATGAAAACTATGAAACCACAGCCCCTCCTCCCCCAGTCCTGTCAGTTTTGCCAACCACGGGAACTTTCAGGAACCTAACCCCCCGTGGTTGGCAAGGGAAACCTGTATCAAGTTCAGAGCTTTTTTTCATATCCTTGCGCAGGGCCAGGAACATTCAGGAAATGTGATTTATCATTGGTTGAAGAAATGTCTATAGACTGACTTGATGTCCACAGCAGAATGTATGGGAACTGGAAAAAATGACAAATAATTCACACCAAAACAAAGGAAGTCTGCAGTTGGTAGGAAGAGGAAAACCACTGAAAAGTATATCATCTTTTGCATCTTAAAATCCAGGTAAGTACTTCACTCAAGTACAGGCCTTGAAAAAAACAAGAAGTGTTTTGCCAGATGTGTTTCTTCAGTCCCGTGTTGGAATTTGGAATACTAGGAGTGGGCACATATTTCATTTCCCTTTATCACTAGAGACTTCAACTACTTTGTCATTTTCATTTTCACACATTTTAATTGCCTTTGTTCTGCAACTTGTCTAGTTTTCTTCCTCTAGTCTCTTGGTGTACTCTGTTGGTCTGCATGTCAGAACTGTCTTAGAAGCACTTAAGATAATTCAAAGGAGAATCACAAAATAGGAACCTGGGTGACAGCCACTTAAAAAGATCCTGCTCTCACAGTCTGTGTAGGATCTGGGGTTGTCATCGAACAACAATTAGAAAGGCCAGTTTACCAGCACTTGAAAATTCAGTACTGCTATTGCCAGCATTGAGCAAAACAAGCACCTATTAGAGAAAAGCCATTCTGGGTATAATCTAAGATAAAATAGGCTAAGGAAGTATATCATTGATCAAACTGTAAAAAGTATCAATATTACTGTTGTGAATAAATGCCACCTGAGTAAAATATGACAGGTAGTAGACATAAAAAGCTGAAGGCCATACTATTGTTGTTCTTCGCATTTTTCCTACCCCCTTCTTCTTAGATTCTTTTTTCTTTTTTCAGTACTTTTACCCTCACCTTTATTCCAACCTGCTTTGATTTTCTTGACAACCAAGAGGTTTCTTAACAACCAAGTCATATGTTTTGAAAATTCAGTATCAGTGGTGGAACTTTTAATGCCTCATCCTTACAGGCTAAGACAAGAATCTTTAAATTGAACAGTCTGCCAGCGGAGGTGCTTGAACCACCTACATTGAACACTTTCAAGAGTAAATTGGATGCTTATCTTGCTGGGATCCTATGACCCCAGCTGACTTCCTGCCCTTTGGGCAGAGGGCTGGACTCGATGATCTCCCAAGGTCCCTTCCAGCCCTGATGTCTATGAAATCTATGAAATCTAAATATGTGCATCAACAATTGGACACCTAAATTTGTATTGCAGAACCTAAATATAAGCGGTCCAGTTTTCAGACCACTATATTGGATAAGCATGACTTCCATTAACATTAATAGAAACTACATGGGCTCATCATACTAAAATATTAGGCTACATTAAACTTGAGTGCCAACACACAGATTTTGGAGTCAAATTTCAGGCACTGAAGTTTGAAAAAATTGGCCTAAACATTAATGACTTAAACTTAAGTCACAGTTACAGTTACCAGAATACTACAGAACATTTTAAATTTTTTGTGCTTGGGGATTGTAGGGATGTGTCAATTATGTTGGGGGGTTGTTTTAATTATACATTCAATAAGTTCAAAAGGGGATTATTACTGCTGTTATTGCCCAGGATTTTCAGAGACTCCCAAATAAGTAAAACATACATATTTGCAACGCTAAATTCAATGGGGGACTGGAATCTTTAATGTTCTTAAATATCTTTGAAAATTTGTTACACTATTTTTTTTTTTTTTGTGAAATATGAAACTATAAATTGGGGATAGATGATAAGTAGGCTACTTGTTATTTTACAGTGGCTGCATACATACATTTGCATAATCTGAGATAATTTTTACTGGTTTGTTCTCAGGTAGAAAAATTTACCCAGAGGTTTCTCCTGAGAGAGCAGCAACTTTCCAGCGAGAAAATGAATGTATGTACGAGAACTTTGTTGAAACATCCTAAAAAACCCAACCGAGATTCTATTCTTCTTGTTGGCATTTTTGTATAAAGCAATGCAGTTATTGCCAGTCAGTTAGTTTAGAACCAGGTTCTTTAAGACCCCCACGTGGATGTTATCTGTATGGCAAAATGGAAAGCAACTTGGCAATTCTGCCTTTGTGATTATAACTGTTTTATATGCAAGCTCTTTGGTCTGCTTCTTAAAGGAGCACTCCCTGCGGAGTATCAGTGAAAAGCACATGGTCAATAAAATATATTTTTACAGTGAATCTGGACTTTTTAACACTCACAAGTTGTTTCTAGGGAAAAGAAATAAACTTTCAATTTAAAAAAAGCCTTTTAAGATACCTCATGCACATATACAATCATAGGGTGGTCTTATATATGACATATATAATTTTACTTAAAGTTACTGCAATTACTTTGATACAAATATCAAAATGTAATATACTGGTATGTCAGGATATAGCCATCAAGAAAAAGTGCCTTTAGTAGAAGCCCTGAACAACAGCTAGTTTGACTATAAGCAGCACACTTCAGAGATGGATTTCTCTGAGATTAATTTTTCTCCCTTGATTACTGAGGTGTTAGGATACTCATTTTTCCTTTTGTTCTTATATGGGTGCATAGTCATTACATGATTGCAGGTAATGACTATGGAAAAAATGACAACAAATTAGTAAGAGCAACCATTAAAATATGATTCTAGATGTTAGGCTTGAGAAACATCTCTATGTCATCCCCTAGAGAAATCAGAAGTGCATTTACAAAATTTGCAGATTGCAAAGTTGGTAGGATATTGCCAATACAGAGAATGCCTAGATGATTATACAGGAAGAATTGGACAACCTTCTCATATGGAGCATTAGAAATGGTATAAAGCTTAACAGTGTGAAGCATGACGTAATAAACTTATGGATCAATAGAAAAAAAATGTTGGTTATAAGGTGGAGGATCATAAACTAAACACAATGCAGGAAAAGAAAGCCCTGAAAATACCTAGTAACCAAGAAGCAGCAGTGTGTTGCAGTCATAAAAAAGGCTAATGAAAGTTGAGACTTTATTAGACCAGATATAGTCAGAAAGAGACAAAGTAGTACTTCTACCACTATACCTGGATTAATAAAACCTTATCTAAAATGTTGTGTACAGTTTGGCTCACCTACCCTCAAAAAGATTAATTTCAATTCAAGCGAGTAAAAGAAAAGTCTATTATGATAGTTAAGTGATGGAGAACTTATCCTATGTGACCAGATTTCAAGAGCTTGGTTTGTTTAGTTTAGCATATAAAAGATTGAGAAGGGTTATGATTACTTTTTTGTAAATACATTTGCAACAGAAGTATTAGGAAGAGCAAGAGCTATGTATATTAAAGAGCAATATTAGCATAAGATCAAGAGTGTACGAACCGATTAGGAACACACTTAGGCTGAAAATTAGCAGAAATAAATTTTCAAAGGAGAATTAACTAAATTGTTGTATTTATATAGGCCATTCCAATAATGCTTAACCTTATTTTTAAATCCTTTATTATAGTATTCATTTTAAGAGTCACACCCACTACTATTCATTTTACAGTGACATGGGCAACAGGTTCTCTTTCTCTATTGCAATTTAACAATCTGAGCTGTCTTTGAGGCATATGAACCATTTGATTATTTAAATTAAATGTTCCATTGCATGAAATATATATTCTAGAGATTTTTATGTCATAAGTAACAAGTAGCATGGGCATAAATCAAATAGGCTAATATAATGAAGGTAGTTAAGACTGTCTAAACTGACTGGTCATGTTAGCCACAGATATGTTTACCATTTCTTCACTTCCTGCCTCCCCATTTTTATGATCCCTTAACAATGATCAAACTAAGTATTAAAGGAAATGTATATGCTAGCTGACCATAATTTGGTAAGGATAGATCTGGTCTTCATAATTAGAGCAGATTCTTTTGCTGTTTTGTCTGTGAAAGTTTGGACATTTAGCTTGGAGGAAGAAGATAAATATTTGTAGTTCATAGATTTTCATAAGTCTTCTGTCATACCAGTATGAAGGCATATGTATTTTCCTAGATTCAGATATTAACTTCCCTTTATTTTTAGAGGGAAGGCAAAGGAGAGATTAAAAATTGGCCACTTTCAAGCATTCCAGAAACAGAAGTCTCAAGAATGATAGTGGCAAGTGTGCTCAGAGCATCCTAACAGGTCTGAAATATTTGGAGTGGGAGTGGAAGGACAGACCTTGGTTTCAGCAGCAGTGTTGTGAACAGTGCAAATCCAGTGTAGACATATTCTGAGATCTACAAATCCAGAAAGTATAATAGTTTTCTCCCTCCTCTTCTCCTCCGCCCAGTTAAGCTGTGTTTTGATTTGGTTGATGCACTTTTATAACAGTCACTTCCTGGGAAGTACTGAGTTAAGGTATAAATTTATATCGGGCAATGCAACAATGATTTTTGTGGGTGTTATCTTTTATAGGAACAACTGCATGATTGGGATAGAATTAGAAAAGCTTCCAAATGCAACATATTCAATATTCTGAAGAATACACTGTATTTGAAAGCTTATCTAAGTCTATCCCAACTGTACAGTTGTTCCAAGAAATGTTATCATCTACAAAAATTCTTGCCTTTTGCATATTCCCTGGACCATGATATACAGTGCTCTGGAAATTCTTTTACTTCATTTTTTAAGTACAGAAAATATGCCATGTCTGGCTGCCCCTAGAAGTATCCCCAAGTTTAAAGAATGATTGAACATTAGAAGCAGCAGCAGGGTAGGAGCTTATCTTCAAAAGGCTCATTGAAATTGATTCTGGGTCTATTTGGTCTTAAATCCTGATTCTTCTGGATCCTGTTAGTCATTAGTGTGACTTTCTTATTTGATATCCACTCCGTTTTTGGCTACTGTGCTGCCATTACCCATTTGCTCAATAACAAAATAACAATTTCATAAAAAAATAAAATCAACATCCTCCCATGGATATTTCTTTCCCTAGCACTAGATGAGAACTGTTCACTATCTTGAAAGTTATAGAAGGAATTCTGGAAGCAGGGCACTTCTCAGATTTAAAACATGAGGTTTCGGTTTCCATTACTCTGAGATCAGATTGACAGTCCTTGAAATTTTACAGTTCAGCTGGCTATAGCATTTGTTAACAGGACTGTGAAGAAGTTTCTCATCCTCCTCACCAACCATGACTTCTTATAAGGGGTATACTGAAGATCATTTAGGAAAAATCAGTGCCAGACTTGCAATCAAAGTAATCAGTTCTATATTTGTATGCCTTTTCTCAGCTCCTCTCTGCTGCAAATGAAGCAGACATTGAACATTTAACAGAAACTTAATTTGCATCAAGATTTTTAGGTATCTTAATTCAGAGATGAATAGTCTCTCATCTCTTTTTTGTGTGAATCAAAGTGGTTATCTTTTTAAATTCTTGTAAAAAGTTGACTTGTCCTCATTTTTCAGCGGGATTAAAAAAGGATTCTACCAAAGGTGAGTAAATCAAACCTGTGTTAGCAGCTAGTGACTTGCCATATGTGCTTCTGAAATCAGAAAGTCATTTATGTCTTTTTTTTAAATCTTTCCCATGTGTATGTATTGAACAATTCTCTAGACTATCTTTTTTTTTTCAAAAGAGACACTCTAATGGACCTAGCAAGAAGTTTTTAGATCTGACCAACATTCATGTTCACGCTGTATGATATTCAAACTGAAGATAATCTCTAGCCAAGATGTGTTTGGGGCCTATGTGTTTTGTCCACTCTTTCTCAAAAACTGCCTCTCACCAGAAAGTAATTTTTGTAACTCCCTTTTAAAACTAATACCCTGCATAATGAGGGATTTGAATGAAATTAAGCCTTTAAAATTTTACACTTAAGGTTTTGTCTCTTCTTTCATATGACAAAAAACCATGCCTGCATCTTTATCTTTGTCATTTTGGCATTTTTGTTGATTCAGAAACTCTTGGCTGTTAGAGGCATTACCAGGGATCACTACGTGGTAGTGGCTCTCGTCCATCCCCGTTTTGTTTTTGGTTGACGCTGACAAAGACAAACCATATCAAACGAAAGGCTGAATTTACTTACCTCGTCCTATGTATCACGGTTCTTAAGGTACTGTTTCTAAGATCATAAAAGATTCTGATATACTTGATAAAGTAGATCATTCCTACCACAGTAGATAGGAATATGAGAAACAGCTAATAAGAAAGTTCCAGTCACAAATTATAAGTTCTCATTTCTTTTTTTTGGAACTATTTTTCTCTGTCTCACTGTGCATGCGTGAGTCAGTGTGGTTTAATTGGAATGTGTTTGTGTTGTTTCTACATGGATGAGTGACAGGTTAGTTAGCGAGTAGTTGCTGAAATCGAACAAGCTAGTCCTCTTTTATTCACAACAGTGAGTACAGTGAATATATTCTCTTCTACTTTGTTGTATTGATTTCTTCTAGAGGTGCTGACAAGGGCACCATTTTGCTGAGGAGAAACATCACAGAGAAGGAAAGCTAATCAAAATCATAAAAAGCTCAACGAATAGTAAGTTATAACTGCTGTTCTACACAAAATACGGTAAGAAACCCTTGGTGAAAAAAATATTTTGCAGTTTTGGGATAAAACAATAATACACCCCTTAGGTTTCTGCAGTTTGCTGAAATACCTGAAATACATTCAAAGAGTTCCACCTACCAAAATTGGGCCTTATTCTCATTTACAATGTGGCTTTTTATCTTCCTTTTTCAGTAAAAGGGATGTCTGAGGAGACATGAATTGCACTCAAATGTTTCCTCACAATGGAAGCAGTAGGTTACTAGCTCGTTTGTACACTGCCTTGCATATTAAATTCTCATTCATACCTGTGTGAACTGAGTACAAAGTGAGGTAAATATCATCCAGAGTCATCCGCTCCCATGGATGGAATCAGGCCCGTTGTTCTGATTTTGAGGAACAGTTGGGGAAATGGACGTGAGCTATCTTTAACAAGCAATTCAAAAGTGTAAAATGGCCAGATAAATATTTATATTCTTGATTTGAATAGAAGATTGGACTTTACGTGGTGCAAGATCATAGGTTTACATTTATTTCAAGCCAACCCATAACAGTCTTCATCCTCCTAGCATCTTGTAATCTGTTGTCAAAGAGATTCCACTGGAAGTTGGACATAATACATTCTGTTGGTTGTGCCTACTTAACTTAATTGAAATCAAAATGATGAAACTGAGGGTGGAATTTGGCCCAAAATTTCATAAGCAGTTATTAAAAATATGCTTACTTTAGTTTGCACTAAGCCTGTATCCATATACCATGTATACAGCAAACCCTTTAGTTTAACTCCTAGTTGGTCTCAGGAATGACTGGAAACTCCGCTGAACTTCTGGGTATGAGGTCAACCCTTTTGCTGCTGAGTTTCTCTCCTTTCTGCAGTTGAAATTTACCATATGCTGCAAGCCTTGAGAACAGAAAGTCTACCTGGAGTATTCTTATCACAGTCCTTGCTGGCTTTCAGCCATTCTGTTCTCCACTGTTTTTTCTACTGCCCACAGCTAAAGACAGCCTGGAAGGAGATATACTAATCTGTAGACTGATTCTTAGAAGGTTTTTCACTTCACAAATAAGCAGCATGTTGGGAATATAGGTGGAAAAGTGTGACTCATGTGATTCAAGCTGGTTGAAAGCACCTCAAAGTACCAGTGTAGAAATACCCAAATGGTCTGAGAAAAGGGCATGTCCTTTATGAAAAAATAAAGAAAGCCCTGGCAGAATCATATGTAAAATGTTTACTATTGCAGATAGGCAATTCATTGCAGTTAATCAATATTCAGTGTCTGTAGCCTGCTTTTTCAGTGCAAGAGAAGGGAAACACATTACACTATCCAATCCTCAGTACCCAGAGCTGGCAAAATACTTAATTGACTTTCCAAACAGATTCACTCTATTAAAACTTGTGCCTAGACTCTGAGGGCATGTCCACACATTCAGGCACTCTTGCTTGCAGCAGCTCAAATAGAAGTGGCATAAATCTGAGTTGGGTCTTTTTGCCTCAGCGTATATGCCTGGACATGCACTTTGGTGTGGGCCAAACTGTGCCACTTGAGGCAAAATAACCTTGCCTGGCTCCTCCCAAATCTGCAGCCAGTGGGAGCTAGAGGCTGTATAAAAACCTACCCTGTGCTGGCCCCAGGAGTATAAAAAGCTGCCCTGGCAAGTAGCTCTGGGCTACTCACTGTCAAGAACTTCTGGGGAGGTGCATGGCTGGGGCATCCCAGTGGCTTAGTCTGTACTCCAACCTCATGCCACGAGCCACTGGGGGCCTCAGCTGGTGTCTCCTCTATAGAGTTGTCACCACAGGCATGTATGTGGCAAGCTTCACAGACACCCTGGTCTCCTGCCCCTTCTGCGGGCAGAAGGAGACCCTGGTGCACAAAATCCTTGAGTGCACCAGGCTGCAGCCCCTCCACCTCCAGAATCTCCTCCTGAGGTTCTAGCTGATTTTCAACCCCCACCTTTTTGTTTTTGGTCACTCCACCTGTGGCCCCACCAAGTCCTGGGACCTCCAGGTCAATCTCCTCCAGGCCCTAGCCAAGTGGGCTCTGTACTTGACCAGGAAGGAGGCCCTGGCCAGGATGGTGCCCAGAGACTATGAGGCCACTATCCTCTCACTTGTCTGAGCATATTTCTGGGCAGAGCACCAGTGGGTGGTATCCACTGGTTCCTGGGATGCCTTTGGGGACTGGTGGGTGTGGCCCGGGGGGCTCTGCTCAATGTACCCCTCTGGAGCACTTGCTTTCATGTTTTGATCCTTTGACTCCCATGTCACTCCTATCCCTTTTTTTTTTCCTTAGTTGTCCCATGGAATCAGTTGTTCCATTCATCCATTAGTCCCCATATAGTGGGGGCTACTAGTTTACTGGGTGCGCCTTAGAGCCCATGGCAATTTTGAATAGACAAATAGACAGGAGCTTCTGGGGTCCAGCCAATTAGTACCTGGGGACACTACACCTTGTGCCACTTGGACTGCTGAAGGAGCCCTGAGAGTTCCCTGCACCCTCTACGCAGTGCAGCAGTCTGGCAGTGGGGGCTGCTGCCTGGCTGTGACCTGCTACCACCTCTGAGAGCATATGGCCCCAAGACTCCATGGCTGCCAGATCCATATGAGGACTGCATAGCCATTAGAGGCAATTGCCAGTGGGTAGTGCCTTTGTGCGGCACTACCATCTCAGCAGCTATCACCTGGAAGATGTTCTCTGTGTGGTGGCCTACTTTGAGCTGTCAAAGCATATCCCCCTGGCCTCAAGTGGCCAGGAGGTCAATCACCTGTAGCTGGGTCCCTGGTGCCAGCTCTGAGCAGGCTTCTGTGCTTGAGTCCTGCCGCTTGCCTCACTAGCAGGAATTCTGGTATTCCCTATTTCAAAATTGAAAAATCCATGATAAAAAAATTCCAAAATCAGTCTTTAAAATACCCCAAGATCCATGTTCTTTCACAATTAAAACAAAAGACCATTAGACATACACAAGTTCACACACATACCAAATCAAATCAGTTGGACAATGTTTTATTTAAAATTTACAATTTTAAAGCATTTTGGATAGGTATTCTCCCCAGGTAGTGCTGGGGAGAATAGGGCTCTTCCTATTTGCTGATGATCTCCCCTGATGAGTTTGCAGGCAGCCACCAGGTCCCCCCTCAGCCTCCTCTTGCTGAGGCTGAACAGGTTCAGGTCCCTCAGTCTCTCCTCATAGGGCCTGTTCTGCTGCCCTCTCACCAAACAGGTGGCCCTCCTCTGAGCCCTCTTCAGGCTGGCCACATCCTTTTTAAAGTGCAGCTCCCAGTACTGGACGCAGTACTCTAAATGTGGCCTGACCAATGTCGCATAGAGGAGGTGTATCACCTCTCTGGACCAGCTTGAGATGCATGACATGGTATGACTGGTTTTGCTGGCTGTGGTCTGGCATTGGCGGCTCATGTTCATCTTGGGTAAATATAGTAATAAAGCTGAGGTGTCATTGAAAAAAACATATGGGCAACCTAGACATCTTTTGTTTATTTTTCCCAAGAAACCTAGAGACCATCTTTGGCTAAGATTCAGCTCCCCAAAGCACCGTGGGTGTAAAAGATTTTTTTCTGTTGTTGAAGACTCCAGGAAACATTATCCAATGGTAATTTCTATAATCTCTTTTTAATGTACTGGATTTGATAGTCAGCACTTAGCTTAGTTATTGTGGATAAATTCTTTCCCCCCAGTGTTTAAATTGTCTTCAAATCAATGTATCTCTTTGAAGTCATTTTGCTCGTAGGCGTTACTCATTTTAAGGGGAGTGGAGGTGGATCAATAGAGCTCTCCCATCAGTCTTCATCTTTCTCAGAAAATCATACTGGATCTGTGTTTGAAAATGAGAAAAGAAAGGATGAATGCATTTATTCCTTTAGAACTCTGCTTCAGTGGTATTTTCCCCAGTGCAACACTAACTGAATGTAACAGTGTGTAATAGTAAAATTTCAGTGTTCAGTTGGACAAGGAATGGCAATTCTACAAAGTCCCCTAAATACTGACTTTTATGATTCTTATACTCACAACAGGGCTTTAATGGAATTCATAGTTCATAATTACTCTTCTTAGCAAACTACAAGTGCATAAACAATATAAAGGTAGCAGTATACAGCTACTTCTTCCTTCAAGCCATGCAAATTGTTACTACTAGAACATACGTGTGTATTATAATTGTCTGATTTCAATCTGGTTAACAGAAACACAATAGTTAGGATCTAGAGTGGGCCAGGACAGAAACAGAGGAGAAAAAATTACAGATTGTTTTCACAGTTATAAATTAAATTAAATGCTCCTGAAATCCTCTATTATTCTCAAAGCTGGTGCAATACAAATACTGGTAATTCAAGCTCCTGTTTTGTGCAAGATATTTACTTGTTCTTATCTGGAGTGGTCTTATTCAGCAGTGGTCAGACAAGCTGCAAAATAATCCACCAATATTTTTCTGTCTTAACCTAAAAAGACTTGAGATGCTGCAATCCTCGTTCAGTTCTCTGCTTCTGTGTCTTTTCTGCAGGACTACCAATTTCATGAAAATTTTCTACATGACATAGAAACTTAACCTTGCAGAAAACTTTTTATTTAAAATGATACAAAGAGCATGCTTCTAAGTACTTAATAGAATCTGTATGTCCAATGAAGTTTGTGTTCCCCCTGTAGCAGAACAAAGGAACAAAGGAGTCGATCATGGTGGATTCAGGGTTACTTTTCCCCCAACTCTTGCAGTAAATCAGGGGATACATGAGAAGGCCCCAGCCCTAGGCGGTATGCATGGGTGGGTGGGGACAGAGCACCACCATGAACCATCCCATGCCGGTGCCCTCCTCTCAGGCAGATATGGGGGGCGGGGGTAGGTGGCACACAGTGGCTGCCACTGCCCTGCATTCAGCTGTGTGCCACACCCCCCATTTTGTATTTGATCACGTGCCATCCTTCAGCCCCACCCACTCTGAGTCCAGCTGCCAGGGGTACACTGACCCAAAAAGGTTGAAAACCCCTTTAGTAAATCATTATATCAGAACACACCTTTAAACTGAGCACATTAAACTGTACACAAAATTCTCATTTGTATGTCAATGGGAAAAAGAATTTGTGAAATATTTGATGGTATAGAAGAATATATAATTAATGTTCAGTTTATTGATAATCTCTATTAGACATAATCTAAAATTAGCAAAACATTCTTTCCTTGCCTTTAACACATGCAGAAACTTTGCCATTGGGTATCAAAATACAGGAAGACCAGAGGCATGTCTCATTCAAGTGAAATTAAGCATGTGTACAAAAGATACCCATAATTTAAGCAAACATCTTGGACTATTATTAGTTTGCTTAAGAGTGGCCATCCTATAGTTATAAAATAAGCAAATGTCCAAACATGGTTTTCACTGTGGTTACTAGAAAGTTTTAATATCTGAGTTTTATGTTATCAAAAATCATTGCCTACTATATATTTACAAACTAAAACAAATATACAGGCCAACCTCTCCATTATACTGGCATTATTTTTCCATTTGTACGTTTATTTTATAATTTAGACCATTGTTGTGCTCCCTAAATCTTTTTTGTTAAATAAATCTGGTTTTCTTCCTGTTATTGGTAATGTCATAGATCAGGGGTTTTGAGTCCAAGCATCAGTCAGATGCCAAGCACCGGGGAGGGAGAGGATGCACCTGGCTGGACACCCAGCAGGAGGGAGGGACAATGGGGTGCGTGGCTGGATGCCAAGCAGAGAGGTGGGGACAGTGCACAGGTGAGCAGGGATGGAGAGCCACCACCTCCCAGGAGCAGGTCTGGGGCAGGATGAGGACAGCAGCACCCTTCTGTGGGGTGAGGAAACTCAATGGGTTGGTGGGTGGCAGCACCTGCTGCTGCATGCCATCTTTCCCACCCTGAAGAGGGGCACTGCTGCCCTTACCCTGCCCTGGCACCTGCGCATACCCGTTAGGACTGGCTCGAGTATCCCTAGGGGTACAAGGAAGTGATCAAGAGAGAAGGCAAGAAGATGTGAATACAATGTACTAAGTATGGACTGGAAACTCAGTGTGTTGTGGCAAAGGCTATGTGCTGGGCTGGTTCTTTAAATGAGGAGCTGGAGCCAATCTAGTAACTAACCAAAGGGCGTTTTGGAATCCAGCTGGGATATCTATTATAGACTTGAGAGACTGACTAACTTAAGGGAAGGAGGTGCAAAAACTCAGCTAGGATAGTGAACCCATTGAGCCAGGGAGCTGGACTGACATTTATGGATGGAACTGAAAAAGTCCAGACATTTTAAGATAGAAGATAGGACCCAGATAAGTAAGAATTATTGAACGTATCCTGTCAGAGGCTCTATAAATGCAAAGAGTTTTGGGGCAAATAATCTAAAAGTTATATCACACAACTCATACTATTAAGTGCTTATCAAAACCTGCTTGTTGAAAGCACAGGAAAATTTCACAAGTTAATGGTTAGCTTATTGTGATTCTAAACAGGAATAAAGAAAGACCGTGGAAATTAAAATCCATATATCCAATAATAGTATTGTTACAAGTGTCCCCTACAAAGATTAAAACAAAAGATTTTTAAAAACCCCATAATTTCTTGTGTTTCTTCAAGTCATACATATATTTGCTAGCAGTTAGCATTTTGTGTAATATCACTTTTCCTCTTATGTCATTCTTGGGCACTTTCCTGAATGACCCTGCACTCTTACAGTCTGAAAAGGCCTTGGTTTGGCTCAGAGGTGGCTTGGTTTAGCAAGATGAAAGAATATGTCTTAATTCAACTTCGATTCCTTTCAATAGAACATTGCTTAGAGAAGTAAATTGTGCTTGATGGTTGTTTGGGATTGTGGGAGTTGTACATCTGATCTCATATATTTTCTAACAATCTCTTCGGCAAAAGTCTAAGGAATTTTAAAATATTAAAGAAGTAGTTAGAACTTATGACAGCTTTCCTCATGCCATACTGTACCTGAAAAAAGCCAACGGATTTAAAATCTTTTAAATTAATTATTTTTCAGGAATCACTACATTCAATGTGTATGGCTGGAAAAAATAAATATTTAGAATCATCCATGGTAGAATTTTGTTAAGTTTAATTGAAGTTAGTTTTTCATAATATTTTGATATGAAACTGACATGGGAGAAGAGAGGGAAGATTTTTTTAATTAGGTGCTTCTGAATATGGTGGTTTATCAAATACTAGTAAAAGGGTCAGGAATATTATTTATCCAATCAACTTCCAGCTGGTGGGTGACACTGTTGATGCTATACCAAAGTGGTACTTTAATAAAGAGCATCATAGCACTTCAAAATACAAACTGCTACATGCTGTGACATCATTACAGCAAGTACAGAGGTGGTAATTATGGGAATTATAGAAAATAAACATGGAAACCTGCTGTTTCCAAATCGCTGCTGATAGTAATCATTTTTGCTGATACCTTTCTTTAAATATCTTTCTATGCTGTATCTCTCTTTATGGAAGTAAGCAAACATAGCCAACAAAAATAAAGACTTCTTTAATTACTGAAATGGTAGACCAGATTGATTTCAATTTGCTTGAAGTTGAGCACATGCTTAAGCGCTAAACAAAGATACTTTCATGAATTGGGGAAGATGAATAATACTGAAACTTGGCTAGTTTTGAAATTAATATTTTCCAAGAGTATGATTAATTACAAACTTCTTTGTGGGATATTTCAAATATAAGTAGGATTTATCCTCTGAAAACTGTATAATAATTCATCTGCGGTAAATCTTGTATGGAAAAAAAATCATATGAAAGGAAATTTCAGTATCAGTCTGAAACTCCAGTAACATTTATTTCTTTTCAATGTGAAAATATTATACATTAGAGAACTTTGGTCCAAGTTATTACTAATTTCAGGAAACTATATAGAAGTAGTGGTTTCAGTGAATTTCGATATGATGTTTCCAGTTTGTAGAACTCCAAACCGAAAGGAAAACTTAAGAATATACGAAGGGATACAACTCAAGTAATACCTTAAAATATATTTGTTGATGTATTGGATCTAAAAATCAAAACCAATCAGATAATATTGTTTTCAAACTGCTGGTGATGTTATGGGACAAGCATTTGCTGTTTATTTTTTAACTTAAAGTCAGTAAGGAAATTAGAAAGTAGCAAATTGAATGTTCTGAGTAAAATGAACTGAACTATATCCTGAACTGTAGCCTGACTAGCAACACTTTCATTTATGACATAAAAATATTACCTTTACAGCCCATTACAGTAAGGTTGATATTAACAATTAGACTTTCATTTAATTAAAGACTCATTTTGAGTTCACATTGATGGTGATTAGTTATTATGATTTGTGAAGCCATTATTGATTTGAGTAAGTTAAAATGGAAGACATCAGCTAAAACATTAATTCTAAAATTTATCCAATCGATCAATACCAGGATACTTATTAAACATGCTCTTGTTTTTGAAACAATAAATAATAAACATTATCACTTACATTCTTTCCATTCTGTGGTATCTTGTGTTATCCTCCCTTTTCAACCGTTACACCCTTCATTTGTTGAGACACCCTTGGTTGTGTATACTTCCCTTTGATACATGACCATATCATTCGCATCTGATCATGTCTCACTTCTCTTTGAGTCTTTCTTTAGGCTTCATCTTCTCTACTGGGCCATATTTAAAATGTTCATTTTCAACTAAAAAAAACAACAAAAAACGTGGCTGATTACCTAGCTATTCACCACTTCTGCCTCCTCTATTCCACCTACTCCATCCAGTCATACGATTTTGGTTTTATAAGTCTTTCACAACCACCTGAAGGCATTTTTAATACATTCTCTGAAACATGAAATGCATTCATGTCACAAACTGCCACAAAACCCCTATCTCATTCAAATACATTCTTAAGATCACTTTTTTCATAGCATTCATAGGAAATGAAATTGTAGACGGATACAATTATAAGTACTGGGCATGAATTTTATGTGGGAATGTGCATTTTATTAACCAAGGTTCATGGTACATTCTAGCAATCACATAACTCTCAGTACAGCATGGGAAATGTAGTTGGACTGGAAGCCCGGCATATGTAGGGGAAAAAGAGAAGACAATGCAGGTGAAAGCTGAGCTGATTTTAAATCTACACATACAATTATGTGAACTAATCCTTGTGGTAGAAGGCCACCTCTGTTTCTCCCCAAACTCTCTGCTTTGTGACAATTTGGTTAGTATGGGCCCTGCAGAGAGTACACACCTTACCCTATCTCTTTAGGTAACCTGAGCTGGATACATTCCTGAGGGAGCTGGAAATAGGAAGTGCAGAACTGCACAAGTAAAAAAACCAAGAAAATTATTAAATATGCAAATGAATTCAACACATGAAACAGTCTTCCTTTAAATATTGAATGAAGGACTAGGAGAGTCAATTTTAACTTTAGCTCCAGTGGTTGACCTCTTATTAACTCATGTTGCCTTCCTCTTTCATTTCCCTCCTACTTGACAGTCTTTAATTGTTCAATATGTTCTTACAGCAAGAAACCTTTTTTTATATTCTATAGACTATTAAATCTCAGTTTCTCCCTGCTGTTCTGCCCTTATTTTTCTCTTCAAATTTTTCCCCCATTCCTTAAGTCTCCTTTAATGACTGTACTTGTATCAACTCATTCTCTTGTGCCTGTTCCTTGCTCATTACATTGTTAGTGTTTCCCTATGAATGTCCTCAGAACGTTATCTCCAATTTGTCCCACCAGACCATCTTTATGTGTGCAGCTGGTTAGCTTCCTTCAGAAAACCCCAAGCGTCCTCTTGATTTCTGCCCTACTCCAACAGTTTATTCTTTATTTTGGCATGAAACAAGTAGGCATATAAGGGTACTCTGCTGGGCTTGCTTACTGCCTTACTACTGGAGATGTAAAATCTCAGCAGGAACAGAATACCAGCTTTGGATTACTTTTTGTTGTTCCCACTGTGCAGGATGTTACCATGCTGTTAAATTCAGCTGACTTTCTGGAAGATGTAAATTTTTCAAGATCTAAGGGAGCTAAGATTTCTCACTTCTTGACTGCCTATGTTCCATTACACACTATAGCTATTGATATAATTTGCTTATCTTCTCTCTTTCTGGCATAATGCTATCCCTTATTTGTTTCTGCTAATGATTATGAGAGCTAGATGAGATTCTTTCTTTTTGTATTCCACTTCTTTTTACACATCAACTTGCATAAGTGTACATGTGTACTAGGGTGGTGACAAGAAAACGCAAAACATTTTCTTGCAAAGGAACACTTAATTTAATCAAGAGTATTCCTCACTGGTTGTCTCAAATTCTAACATTGACCTACAAACTTTCCGTGGATATTTTAAGTGGAGCACCTAAAAGGCCCTTTTGTAACTGCCTGCTACTGGATAAATCTTCATCCTTCTTCCCATCTAGCAAACATTCTCAATTCTTGTTGTTTTGGCCGGGTCTCATTTTCCTGCTTCCAAGAAGACAGAATATTCATATGGCAACCCATTTGTGTTTGCCTTAAATTAACTTTCCAGATATTCAGTTTAAGCTCATTTAAATATTTACACAAGTCCTTGTGAACTTGCCTTATTAAGCAACACCACATTTAAAGATCTAGGTAAACAAAGCCTTGGTTGGGATGACATAGTTGGGGATAGTCCTGCTGTGAGCTGGGGGTTGGACTGAAGTCCCTTCCAACCCTGATTTTCTATGATCTGTGAGTCATATTGCAGCATCAGAGCTTAAATACAGAATACTTTTGGTGAGGCAACATAGCAATTGCAAAGACACCCATCAAATATCTCACAAGGAAAAAAGGAAACTACAATTGAATGAATTATGTGTTCTGTTCTAATTGTTATTGATTATATGTTTAGCAATATGTGTATTTTGGGCTTGGCTTTCTTAGCCTTATTTTGATTTAATTCTTCCATCATGTTTAGTTTTCATTTTGCTAAAGACTGCTAAGACTGTGATTCTGCTGTTGATAGTATCTGTACACAATGAATTCACGCGGGCCTGCATATCAAGTAGTTCACCTGCATGCTATCAACTGCAGAGTTGCGACTTTAAGTATAAAACAGCAGCATGAAGATTCTATCAAATGCTTCCTTGTTCTTGTGGGATATTCTCAATGCGAGGACCTGCTTGTACAAATGATGTACCCTATTGTTCTACAGAATTCTATGTATACAGAAGGTCCCATTATAATAACAGCTGAGTACTTCACAGCAATTAACACATTTTATCTTCACAATACTTCCCTTCAGTATGATACTCATTTTGCACCTTGGAAATTGAGGCACACAGTAGACAAGGCGACTTGCCCATCACCATGCAGGAAATCTGTGGTTTAGACAATGAATCGAAACAAAGTTTCTTGATTCCATGGCTGTTTGCTCATTTGTAAGACCCAACTTCCTTGAGAAAGAAATAGAATACGTCTCCTTCCTTAACTGTGATCTGAGGTTTTTGTAGGTGCGGGGAGGGGAGGATCGATTTTTCTTTAATTTGCAAATATCCTTATTTTCACTTAGAAACAAATTTAGACTCTAAAATTAATACACACTTAGGTTTCAGATGAAATATCAATGTTTTATAACGTGTTTTATAACTGATAGTAAGAGAAATTTAAGTAGCATTGACCAAGTGGCATGAACTGAGTAAAGAAATTCATTCAAAACCATGGCAAGAAGAAACCAATAAAGTTAACCAGTGGTCTTGGAAAATTGTACTATGTCAAAAACTGATATGAAACTCCTCTCTTGAATATTCCCTCGGCTTTAGCTGACTGTCACCAACAGGTTACACTACATAAAGAAATATTTTCTGGTAATCATATCTTTGAAATAAAATTGTGACACATGATTGCTTCTTAGCTATAAGCAAGCCACATAGATGTGCCATATCCCAGTTACCTTTTGATAAACCACAGCCTGAAGCAGATGTGTGTCATAGTTTTCAGTTCAGATTCATGCTTGCTACAAAATATTTTATTTTTCTTTTCATTTTGCATGTATAATTTATTTTGTTGCATATGTTCATAGAGTATGTACAGAAAATACATGAAAACTTGCTCACCTTCAAGATCTTAAATTCGACTGATGATGGCACATTATATATATTTATATTTATATTCTTGGTGAAAGGTGTTTGTGATCTTCTGAAATATCAGAAGTGTTTTAAATCAAATGGGTTAACATTTTCTTTGGAAAAAAAATAAAAGATGTATGAGCAGGTATATATTTTAGATATTTCTATTTATTTTATTTTTAGAGATTAGACTCATCCCATCCTAAAATCCATTTCAGATTCTTGGATGCTGAAATGTGCAGAGTGTATTTAGATATACCAGTATTTGGTTAGTCATCTACTGGCTGCCCCTTATAAACAAACATTTGCATCCTTCAAGTGTGTTTTGGATAACACAATTTACACTCATCTTTGCATTCTAGAAACACCATTATTTACAGTCAGCCACCCTAGAACTTTGTTTTCTTACATGAAAAGTGGAATTAAATGCAAGTGGAAATGAAGCACATTTTGATATAGGAGAATAATGTAAGTTCTAGTAAACCATATTTAAATAATTTTTCATAAATAAGCATTAAAGACTGAACAGGAGAATTCTACTCTAGAACTCTTAATTGTATTGTTTTGTTTGTTTGGGGTTTTTTGTATTAATAAAGGAGTTTTATTTTTCTTTATTTGGTAATTATGTCTAAGAGTCATGTGATATTTTGAGTTCAGTCCTACAAAGCTACATGATAAAATATCTTTCATTTAAATCTTCTTCATGATAATTACTATGACAGACCAATAATAATAAAAAAGTAAAAATAATTACTATCAAAATACTAAATTCATAACAAATACTATGTAGAACATATTATCTATTTCAGGCTGCAGTACTGTTATTCTTCGTGCCTAAGGTTTTCTGTGAAATGCATCACGATTGTTATCTTTTTCCACAGTTGAATTTAGACACTATGGCTCGATTCAAATGTGCAGGCATGTGTGGTTTGTGATGCCACAGACTTCCTGGTAACAAGATAAATAAATAAATAAATAAAGTGCCCATAGCAGTGTGGCACACCCTCTGGAAGCATGCACTGGCAGGCACAGAGGTTTGGTCCTCCTGGGAGAAGCCCTGGCTGTCAGCCCCAGCGTCTCCCCTCCTCTAGTTGTCCCCCAACTCTCCCAGCATGCTGAGATCTGGGACAAGTGGGAAAGTGGCAGTCTCCCCAACGTGGGGCATTTTGCCCTGCACCAAAGTCCATGTGCAGGGGCACGTGCAGCAGCAAATGTCTGCTGCTACTTTTCTCGCTGCGGCAAGTGCATGTCCCTGTATGTAAGAACATGCCCTATTTGAGAAGATTCTATACCCCAGCTAGGGTCTGAGTCCTAAGTTTGAGTCTTTCTTCTTCTTCTGAAGCTTTCAACTTCAGTGCTTAAGGACTTTGGCAGCTGCTTTGTGGCCCTGGGACTGGCTTAGCCTGGGTCTGACTTGGTAAGCTAAAGAGTTCCTCTCTATAGACTGGGCTGGAAGGAGAGGAGCTCTCAAGTACCATGCCTTGCCCCGTCCCTTGAAAGAGGCCCTGGGGACTCCAAAAAGCACAGCCAAGAGGAGCTTCAAACACAAGGCTTGTCCTGTGGGAAACAGCTAGGTAACCATAAGGCCAAATACTGGGATGGTAGCTAAATCTGGCCATGTTTTTCAGCTGGCACAGATTTTCACCCTACTTCCTTTGGAATAGTACTGTGCAGTAACATGTGTAGACACAGCCTGGGAGCAAATTTACTCCCAGGCGAGCCCTGCCACTAGGGGGCCAGCCTGACACTAGCCCAAGGGCTGGAAGCTGAGAGCCTCTCCTGCTCCAGGGATGGACTGCCTCTATGGTAGCTCCTGTCCCAGGCTCTTAAAAGCCTGAAAGCATTTTGAGCCCTGGGGCACACCACAGGGAGCCTGAGGGCACTGCAGGCCCTGTGTGTCCCCCTGGGCAGACCACAGTCTAGTTGTGCCAACTTGCCTACACCCCAATGCTGCTGCCTGGCACAGTGGTACTGTGCCCTTGCCAGGCCTGCGCCATCCACATCAGCAGGTTGCTGTCAGTCGCAGGTACCTTCTGGCTGCTGGGGCCAGCTCCAGCTGCCCATAGCCCATCCCACCCTGAAGCCTACCCTAAGCATTGCCTCAGCCACACACCTGTCACTCCCATATTGAACCACTTTGCTGGGCACTGCAGGCATATGCCCAGGCCCAGCAGCAGAGGGCCAGCAGGAGAAGGGGTGGCGGCAAGCCTGAGACTGAATCCTGACTGTCAAGTGCATCCTCTCCCCTATATGCAGCTGCAGGCCCTGCAGAGCCATAAGAAACTGTTCATGTGAGTTTGCAACATGTATGAGATAAGATGCTGCACCAGGCCCACACTTCTGCATGCAGCCTGACAGCCCCTCATAGACATGGGTTCGGATCACCCACCCCACTCAAACTGGCACTCCAATTCCACCTCCCCCCATAGTACAACAAATTCGCCAGTCTTCTGTGACCAGTTGGGGCACTGGGTGACAGGCACAGGTGTGGGCATGGGTGTGGGGAAGGATGAGGCCATAACGGGTCCTATGCCATCTCTCTAGGCCTTGGTGCACAGTCAGGGCCCTGTGGATGTTCCAGCTCTGTTAGAGGAGGACCCTGGACAGGACTCCTGGACCGGCAGGTAACGGCATCGGGGGACCAGCTGCCCGATGCTTGAGCTTGGTGGGTGGAGGATGTGGTCCACCAGGACACTTAACAGGCACAGGATTTGACCTGCAAGGATGCATGGGACCAAGTGGATCATGAGTTCCAGACACAGCCCCTGGCCCTGGAGCATGAGCAGTTAGAGGCACTGCAAGAGCAGACTGAGAACAATGACCACTGACTGCTGGACATGATTCTGGCTTTGGCAATCAACTTTGTGCTGGCTTCTACCTGGCCCCTGACCCTAGCCCTACCTGGCCCCTGGAAGCCACCCTTTGCCCAGAATCAGGCCACTGCATAGGCCTTGGAGGAGGTACTGACCTGCCTTCAGCAGCCAGAAGCTCTTAGCCCAGCCCCCACCCCAGGTCTGGTACCACCCAGCCCCCTGCCTAATCTCATCTCCACCACTTCTCCCTTCTTCATGCAGAAGTAGAGCTGCAGCAACCTGCAGTACAGATGGGACCACACACCAGCCCTGCTGGTCCTGGATACTGGCTGCTGAGGGGGAGCTACCTGTGTTGGGGAAGCACCGGATGCCATCACCCCTATGGATATTCTCCACTTGCCGCACTTGCTGCAGCATGTGCATCCATGGGGAAATGGCCAGAAAGTGCCTGCCTGGCACCTATCCCTGGGGTCTGTGCCCTAGGTGCCCCCACCACAATGCCCCCCATCCCAAGTTGGCACACAAAATACATTGTAGATATAGTTTTCATGGGAAAGAAGATATTTTAGTGTTGGTCGATGGAGTGGGTTGTCAGGGGGCTGTTTGTTAAGGGTGGGGAGGAGGGCTCAGATTGTTGGGGAAGGAGGTGGAGGGGGACTTGTTGGAGAGGGAGGTGGAGCTCTGGTTGATGTGAGGGGAATAAAAACTTGTTCTTCTGAGATGTGTCTATGAGAACATGATGCTCAAGGTAGGCTGGGGGGTGGGTGGTCCATGGACTATGGTGAAGGTGGGATAAAGTGGGGAGTGCAAGAGGAAGTGGTCTTCCAGCACCTCCCACATCTGGTGCCCTGGCCTCTGGTGGCAGGTGTGTGGCTCTCTTAGAAATTCGCCAGGCAGGGGCCACCACTGTCACTCTGGCATCCTCTGCATGCTGCATCCTCCTGCTGCCAGGCATCCTCCTCGTGCTATGCCTCTTCTACCCAGACCTTATGAAACAGCTGCCCCCCAAGCTTCACAGATATTATGTAGTATGCAGGCTGTGATGATGACCCAAGGGAAGTTGTTCTTAATGAACTTGAGGTTGGAGGGGAGGGTGTGCCACTGACTTTTCAGGAGACCAAAGGCACACCACCAGGGAAAAGGTTCAGTTCAGGCAGTGTTTAACATGGGCCTGGCAGGGTATAGGGATGTATAAGCCTGGCCTGTGTAGAGATGTATGAGCCAGGGCAGGATTGGGTAGGTGGAGCCCCTAGTGATAAGGGGTAGGACCACCACAGCAGTCAGCTGCAGGTCCAGCACCCCCATGTGAAGTGGCTGCTCTACATCAGGTGTAGCAGGGTGGAGTTTCTGAAGATGCAGGATTCATGGGTTTTGCCCACCCAAACAGTACTCATGTGCATGAAATCCCCACAGTAGTCCATGATGTCCTGAAGGACCATGAAGTGAAAGCCCTTCTGGCTGTAATAGGAATGGCCTCTGTGGAATGGGCAGATAACAGGGATGACCTGTCCAGGGCCCTAATGCACTGGGGGAATCCCAGGGAATGGAACCCTGTCACCACTGCCAGGGGTCATGTGTGTGGAGCACCATGTTCCCTAACATGTCCTGAAAGGTGCCACATACCTCCAGAATGGCCTCCCTGGCAGTGGCCTTGCCACTTCAGCATGAGAACGAGTAGCCACATGCTGGTGTCTTGCTACTCCAGGCATGCCTAGAGCTGCTCCAGGAGATCCCAGAAGGTGGCCTGGGTCATCCTGAAGGCCTCCAGCCACTGCTCATTGTTCCAGATGTGCTGGGTGATATGTTAGCACCAGTCCCAGCTTGCCTGGTGGGCTCAGAGGTGGTGGGGCTGGAGGCTTAGAAGGGTAATAGCAGCCCCAATGGTGGCATCTTGGAGCCCATCATTGCTGTCCCTCCTGGGGTGTAGCCAGGTGGACAGGGTTGAGGCAGCAGGTGCATAGTGATGGCCCTGGGATGGCATGTGGTGTGTAGTTGCTGCATGTGGCAAAGGTGGGATTGGAGAGATGGCCAGGTGACAGTGGTGTGATGAGCCAGCAGAGCCAGCGTGGCAGTCAGTAGGAGCCCAGGGTGATGGTCATGGCTGCCAGAGACAGGAGCTAGAAGCCATAGCATGGGAAAGCACAAGTGGCAAGGAAAGTGCTGCTGCATGGTGTCTCTGCCACTGAAAATGTATGTGCTTCAGTTTGCGCAACTCTAAGTAAAGTTAGAAAAAGATAGGCCTATGTCAGAGAGTTGATACTAAAGTTAATTCACTTTTCTTCATGCACTATTTTGATAGTCTATGGTGAAAGCCATTGACATAGGTGAAATAACAACAACAACAACAATTGTTACTATTATTATTGGGTTTTTTACTGGCTTTTCCTAACCTTTTATTATATATCATTTTTCCTAATCATCACGTATTTATGATTTGGACAAGATGTATATCTAGGACCTGTCTGCAGATTCTATAACTGCTGCTGTGGTTCCTTCAATGTGCTAGAGGCAATTTTTGTTGCTACACATTACATCCCCTGTCCAACTGCTTCTGATCTTATTTTGGCTTCTGTGCTTCCTAATAATATTTTAGATTTTTTTATGTTTTTTATGATCTAATTTCTAATTGATACATGCCCTTCCTTTGGTCATTTGCTCATTTTTGTAAAGTTTTTCATTTTGTTGTAATTTTGTCACTGGGTTTTCAGCCATCCACCCTGCTACTTTTCTTTTGGTTTTTATTTCTTTACTTATCATTGCCTCACATGCATTGAAAAGAAATGATTAGATTAGTTCCATCAGGCTTAGAATCCACCTCAAAGACCACATTTTTCTTTCTCTTATGGAGGTTTTCTTTATGCATCTGAAGATATTGGAAAATAAACACTTTTTATTCTATCATATCCTCATTTATAATTAACCTAAAGGAAATATCTGTTTTGGTTGAGGCAAGTGCTTGGCAATCTGGGCATATAGATCCCATCTCCCATTCTGGATTCTTCAGTGCATGAAGGGTGCTGATAAACTGGAGAGCATGCAGAGAATAGAAAGGTAGTTCCAAATGCTTCAGGAAGGCCATTAAACCCAATCTTAGTTCACCCATTTTCTAGCATGGCATTGCTATAACAATTAATCCTTTGAAATATTTATAGAAAATAATTATTTAGAAAGTAATTATTGCAAAGACTTGAGTTTATATCTCCCTACATATCTTTAGTATTCACTCCAAAACTGTAGGTACTTTATTTGAAGAGTGATTTCATTGTTAAATGTCTAATATTTGAATTTGGTAACTATTTATTTGGTGACTATTTACAGGATTCTACAATAGCTTCTGTAGTTCTGGGAGCCCTAGGGTCCCTGAACCCTGGGGAGTCTTCATGTTAGGTTGCACTGGAACCACAAACCATGAGACCCTTGACTCTAGGGAAGTCTGCAAGACTAGATTGCTTTGGAACCACATACCTTGAAGATCTAGAGTCCCAAGCAACCTGACAGATAACCTGGCCAGACATTACCTAGGTTTCTAGCAGAACCCCATCTGTTTCATCTAAAGTTTTTCAGAACGATGAGGTTTTCATGGAAGTAGTCTTCGCTGATCATGGCCCTTTTGGGTGTAGAAGTAACTGAGGACAAAAGAAAGAGAAATAAGCACATTACAAGCCTGATGAACTCCTAGCTCCATATATTGGTAGGTTCCTATCAACATTGAGGAGGAAGGTAGGTAATTTTGTGGGCCAATCATAGCACCTACTGCCATTTTTGTGTTTTTTCTTGATTTTAGGTTTTTGTGTTTTTTCATGGTTTTCTGGCTTTTATGATTTAGCATGGCTCTCTCAGCCAATGAACAATGAAGGCGGGTCTCGGCTCTCATTGGCTGAGAACATGACCCTTCAAGCAGCCCTACTTCTCACTGCTGATTGATCAAGAGGAATGCCACTCATATGGTTCCACCCCCTGCTGCTGATTGGTGGACAGGAGCAGGGCCGCACAATGGGCAGCCCTCTCAGCCAATCAGCAGTGGAGGGAGCAGACAGCCGCCATCTTGGCTCCTTTTCTGTGTGCTGGTGACTGTGGAACTGCTGGCTCCCACTAGGGATCTAGCATTTTATTTTCAGTAAAGTTTTTTTTTTTCTGGCAATTCCTTGAAAATTCACAGGGAACACTACTTCTTATGGAAACCTCCTCAAATTGTGGTTTCCATGAAGAACACAAAATACTGTGATTTGAATAGGTCCTACATATTGGTAAACAGAATCTGACTAGCTCTTTTGTGTGGCCTCTTCATCTTTAAAAGTCAGACCATTTGATGATAATTCGATGATAATGTAGGAATGCAGCTTTGAAAACCATGGGAGCTAGAGATCTTGGGTGAAAGGGAGAAATAGCCAGCTGAAACAAGGAGGTAGCTTCAGGCTAGCTAGGGTTTTAAAGGTCATCTTATATCTGAGCCTTCATGTTGGGTTAAACATAGTTCACTGAAAGTACTGCAGTCTTGTATGAACTAGCTGACCTACCCATAATAGATTTGTCTCTAAAAAAGCAGCAAATTTTCTAACCTATATTCATGATCTGCCATGTTTCTATTGCTTCTGCCATGGGTCCTTGTAACATTGCATGGTGCCATTCTCTGCAAACTTTAATATCATTGTCTATAAAATGAGTTGCTGCCACTGCAGACATTTTTACAATTGTGTGTGTGAACTTATCATACCAGCTGGAGACTGGTTGACTGCTTTCAGATTAGCTGATGATTGTCATTGTTTGATGGAACAGCCCTTAACTGTTAAAGTCCTTGAAGTTGAAATCATTTTCATCTTGGAAATATCCCATGCCCGACATAATTCTTCTCTTGAGAGCTATTTCTCCCCAACAGTTTTCCTAACTGCAAAGTTCTTTTACTGAAGTAAAAAAAGGTTTTTGCTTTCTTTGTCAATTGTCTCAACAGCTGATTCACTCATTACACTTAAATAACACAACAACATGTAAATAAATCAAATGCTAATATAACTCCAGGAAGTGAGAATGTAGTTCATTGTCTGAAGAAGAGAAACATCTTTGGCACAGCAGGTAACTCTTCATAGCAGAGATTACACTATATATATATATTTTTTCAACAACAATATACAAAATGTTTCCTTTATTTTCCTAATTGTATCTCTAAATGTTTTTACAACTGAAAGGTATAAAACACAGTGATTCTAGTGTGCCTTCATCTATTTTAGAAAAAACACTTATTTGTGCTACCTACATCTAAATAAAAATGCTAAATAAATTGCTTTCAGCAATTGCAAATCATATATTTTTTTAAACTATAAGTTTTAAATGATTAAATCTTATTTCAAAGGATAGATTAATTTCTTTAAAACATTAGAAATATTCTACGAGAATTGATACTTAAAAGTGGGTATTACATACTGATATTGGTATCAGAGCCTATTAATATATTTTGGCCCAGTAAATGTACATATTGTCATTTTAATTCACCTCCTTGGCATATCCAGGAACCTCTAAATTAAATAGGCATTTTTAAATTTACAAAATGTTATTATTTCTCATAATGGCCGTTTTGTTTCTGCAAAGCATCTTTCTGAGGAGGCAAGAACTGCATCAGGAAAAGATAAATCGGCACAAAACTCTGTTAATTTTGGCTGTACAATGTTAACAGAGATCTTTTTAAAAAATAGACTAACATTCTGATGATCTGTGTCCAGTTCCCTGCTTTGCCACAAATAGTCTTCGCTATCTTATGCAAATTACTTAACTCCTCTGGATCTGAATGTGTAATCTCCAAAATGAAGATAAAGTTTCCTTTCTCTCACCCTTTTCCTCTCAAGTCTATTTATCAGAGATGAGCAAGAACAGGATTTTCTGTTCCATGCATGAAAAATTCTGATTATTTGAAAACCAGTTGGCATCTGAGTAACATGACGATATATTCATTCTTCTTCAATTAGAGAAAAAGGCCATGCCAGGAAGTGGATCTTCCATCCGGTGGGAAGCCAGTCATGGAAATTTACCTCCAGGTTCCCTAGAGAGATGATGGGTCCACATCATTCCAGCTTGCCGCATTTTCAGGAAAATCAAAGTGGTTTATAAAATAAAAAAAGTTCCCTACTGAAGTTTTCAGTAACTTGAAAACTTCATTGTCCAATGGAAAATCATTCACTTGGACAATTCTAAATAAGCTCTATTATTTATACTATCAGTGTAAGGCAAGGCAGGACATGACCTTAGATCTAAACTAACTCAACACAATGTTTAGGAACCCTCCAGTATTTCTTTCACATCATGCTTTTATCATATCAATGTTATCAAGAAAATGATTTTTAAGAACACTGTACTTAACTGTTGATATTTCCAGGTTGATCTAGTGAAAAACCTGGAGTCTGGAAGTTTGATCAACACAGCACTTTAAGACAGTTTCTTCTTATTTGAATGATTAGAACATAAGAACATAAGAAGTGCTGTACTAGGTCAGACCAGCTGTCCATCTAGTGCAATATTCTGACATTAAGCCCTTAGTGATGCCTTTACAATATTCTATATTTATTCCTTGCATTTGGAGGAAAGGATGGATTTGGACTTAGAGGTAGTCAGCAGAGGATTTGCTAAAGGCCAACAGTAGGAAAAACTCAAGGATCTCATTTTTAATAACAAATCAAAGTCCAACTCTATGGGTGTGTCCTGATAAGCATACATCTGTGGTTTGCAGTGCCTCAAACCTGTAAAATTCTGATTGAATTCAGGTAAAAACCTGTTTGAGGCACTGCAAGCTGTGTGCGGTGCATGTGCACCCATTCACCATGCTGTAGATTTGTGGCATAGTGCCAAAATTTGACACTGGAAGATCCTGGTGTCAAAAAAAAAAAGGAGAAACAAAAAACCACCACAAAAAGTGGTGTGGTGCATATGGCAGCAGTGTGAGTCACCAGAAATGGAGCCTGGCTGCTGGCTGGGCTCTGAGCAGTTGGGTTGGTACCACTGCTCTGGGAGGCCCCAGAATCCCCCCAGGATCCCAGCACAGCCTCCCCTTCCCCACCCGGAACAATTTGTGCCACACCAACCCCACATGCAGGGGCATGTGCAGCAGCAAAGCTACTGTTTTTGTCATAGCAACCACATGCCCCTGCATGGGGGGACATGTTCTATGGGTGTAAAATAGTGGGGAAAAGCAAAACTTTTGTGAGTAGCACCCATAAAACAAATTTTGTAATAAATACCTTATTATACATGATTCATTTAGTCTCTTTATAAGAACATTTTATATTCAATCTATAACTGAATACCATCTGGGTGCATCTACACATGCCATTAAGGTCATGTGACACAACTGCTCACAGGCACAGCATCTACATGTGCACCCAGGACTGCAGTGCTTTGAGTCAGGGAAAAGCATCCCTGGGCTGGCAGGAGGCCCAGAGAGTCAGCCCTGGGCTTTGGATGGCAGCATCAGGCAGTGAATGGACTGGCTGGGGCACAAGGGTGCTAAAGTGTGGGGCTAGGTGGCAGGTAACCCCCTGCACTTTAGCACCCTTGTGTCCTAGATATCCCCTGTCACCATCTAAACATTCATTTCAGTGCAATTAAGTACTTGGCCATAAGAAAGTACTGTCCTTGACAGTACTATCCTACAGTGGAATTAATTTGCTACGCCTTAATACCTATACATGGTGTTGCTACTCCTTGTGGAAGAAATCAAACTTCGCGTTGTGGTTGAATGAGAACTGACAGAGCCAACTTTTGTTTATTTAGGCCTATACTGTGATCACAGGGAGAATTCCATACAGCAAGGGGAATCACCCGCTTGTCTGTTTCAAAGAAATCCTCCTCCTCTCAAAGGTTTCAAGCATATTTATACTTACGACAGATAAAGAGAAAAAAAATGACCTTGGAGAAACCAAAACAAGTTTACTTAATTGGGCACAGGGTAATAAGACATGCAGTATTCCTTATCTCAAAACATGTAACTGAAATAAGCAGTATTAGCTCTTCTGGTCTTTGTCTGTTTTCCTAGTCAAGTAGGCCAGAAGCCCCACTAAATTTACTACCACACCCTTAATACATGTATAGCTAGTGATGCTTTCCTGCAGGGTTAATTAGTCAACTGCAGGAAGGTGCATGTGTAGATGAACCCACTATGCATCTGGATGTTAGAAATGGAGTATTGTTAGAAATGCACAGCTTGCATCTTGCACCTGATAAGAAAGAAACACTGCCAAGGACTTTTTTCCTTGCCCAGCCTTGCCACAGCTTTTCTTATACTAAATTGCAGACTCTCCCCCAGCTTCTCCCTAGCCT
>NW_017728886.1:175768465-175778382 GCF_001723895.1 Crocodylus porosus | reverse complement strand
TTGACTCTGCTCTGACCCTATTTGCAAATACACCTTTTGTGCCATCTAATGAGTGTGTGTCTGTGATTTTAGTGGCCTCCAGAGAAACGAACCACTTTTAAGCATCATGGACTTGCCATTTTGGGTTTATCTATCGAATTTAGGTTAGGGATAATAGTAAATGGAGAGCATAAATCAGTGAAATATTACTACAATGAGTTACATCTAACTGCTGATTGATATGGAAGGTCTAACAGGCTGGTGGCAAGCTCTGTGAGGGATGAATACAATCTTGAATTATCATTGTATAAATTAAGGGAGCTCACCTTTAAAAATCCATTCATCTTGTCTGCATAATGCCAGTGTGATCTGAGCAGCTGACTCACAGCAAGGGCTCAAAAGTCCATTCTTAGATTTCAACAAAACATGGCTCATTTTGTTTTAAGTTGTATTCTCTAGAACATATCCTTTTTATGGAGGTCTTTAAAATATGATGAGTTGTGTATATCCATAAAGGCCACATTATTATATTGCTTGCTGTCTGGTTAGTTGAATCAAAGGAATAATAGAAATTATGTTTATAATGCAATTTGATAATTATGTTGTACTTCTCAAGGAGTTTGGTTGCTAGAACTGTTTGTAAAAGTTTCAGTTAATGAGTAGGGATTCTCTTAAAATGAGCTAACCCTTAACCATATCCACTTATTCTTTATTTGAAGAATATATCTATTTTCCTTCTTATGTTGAAATGCATCATTTTCACATGATCCCCACAACAAATCACCTAAAAAATACACAATCATTTTAGACTGTTTTCCTACATATTAGGTGACATCTCTGCAAGCACTAAGAACATGCATAGCTTTATGTATTTAAGCATCCCATTAAGTCCCCTTCTTCCAATTACGATAACATAGGCATTTTTCTTGGGTGTTTAAGTGTTTATAGGAAAAAGCCCTCCAACTGCAAGCTTATGTTCCTTGCAGATTTTGAAGTGCCTTTTTTTTTTTGGTTAAACAAAGTATAATGCAGTTAATCTGAACACGTCATGATTGTATGCATTTTGTACAAAAGAATGTAACTACAGGCTAATGCAATTTTCTCTTTACATTTGAGGTGTTATCTTTCTCAGATTAATAACAAAAAACAGACTTTTGCTATTGTTCAAAGACAAACCTGTTTCAATCCCAATTAAGAATCCATAAATATTTTAATTTGGGGTGAGCAAATAAGTATAAGATGCTTCAAAACCACATTGCTTTAAAGCAATAAAACAAAATTCCACAAATTAGATGTCAAAATTAAATGAAGACTTTGTGTTTTTTAAATGTCTTCAAAGTGATTCTTATATCTGCTTTAAAACATTCATTAAAGGCTCAGTCTCACCATTCTTACCCATATTAATTCATACCTTACTTTGCAAATATTCACCTTGAAATAAATGTGACTTGTTAAAACAAAGGGTGCTATGCTATGTTAATGTAGATGTCATAAATCAATGCTGAAAAAATAACTATGAATGTGTATTTATACAATATCTGCAGATGGATCTTTTATAGACAATGCAGGTAATGTAACTATGAGTGCATATAGCCACTCACTACACCTGGTTTACATCCACACAGTTTACTTTAAGCTGTGTGAACATAGTCTGAAAATGGCACATGCAGTTGTTTGATGCTCCTGGGAGCTGTACAGAGAAACCAGTGTAAGTAACTTGGGGTGATGTAGGCAGGTGGGATGGCAGGGAGCAAACTGACCTGCAAACTGCTTACAAACTGCATGTTTGCTGCTCCTGTTAACTCACTCCCTGATAACTTGGAAAATCTCATTTTATGTTCTCCAGGGCCTAGACTGACTTTGACTCCTTGTTGGGGCTTTAGTTAGACACAAACAGCAATCACAATGCATTGGAGGGGAGTTGGAGGTTGGTTGGTGGGATCAGGGGAGCTGGTCGGAGGGTTAGTGGGAACATGGGTGTGGAGATGGGGGATTGTCTAGTAAAGGGAGGTCAGGGGGCCAAAAATAGCCATTCAGGATCAGGGGAGTGGGAATAGCGCAGCTCCAGGTCTGGGGACAGAGGCAGTGATATAAATATATATATTTATCCATGAGATCAGGTAGCTATTTTTAAGATTATGTTAACCTGATCTCAATCTAAGTTAATGCACCTACACAGGTAAACCAACTTAGATGAGGCACACCATGTTTAGGGAAATATAAACTCTCTGTACATCTGTACAATTGGGCACTTAGAGTGACCTAACCTTGGTGTTAGGTCACCCTAAGTGTAATGCCTGTACTTACCCTATAGTTTAATATTGCCTAACATATTCCATTACAAAACTCTTCTCAGTTGCTTATACCTTTACCAAACTTAAACTATTCAGATGTAATGTTTTATGTTGGATGTTCATTGGAATCTTATGTTTCCAATTGTGATAGTGCAACTAAACCCAGTATCAAAAAGCATAGGAATGCATCAATATGCCTCACAGTGGGGGTAAACAGCACCGAGATATAACCAGATGGCAGAAGGGAGGGGGTGTAAGTAACCTGGGGTGAAGAGTGACGCAGGTGGCATGAGGGGCTAGAGGATCTGTCCTTGAGGGGAAGTCTGGAGGCAGGATCAGGGGACAAGGCTGGTTCATCGGAGAGTTGGTAGGTACACAGGGAGCAGGGGTATACACTGGTCCAGAGAGACCGGGGGGCTAAAATAGCCAGTCACAGCTCTCTTTCCACTAAGTTTCCTGGGTATTGCAGAATAAGTTGCTGTGAATCAACTAACTCAAGAGAAGGACAACTGTGGTTTCAGACCTAGGCAGGTTGAGTTCATTTGTTTTGTCCAGCAGTCAACTCAGAAAATGAAATTAGTTCTACAATGGAGCAAGTAGGGCTCTATAGCTTTAGACAGAAGATCATCCAGGACAGGGTTATTCTGGAAAACAATCTGCTTTCATACCAATTGCTTAACTCATGACAGTGATTGTAGCAGTTTGCAGATCACTCACATGGATGAGGGAGTGAAACTGGGACTACACTAACTTCTGCCATTATAGAATCCATTCCTTTGTTTAGGTCATTCAACAACTTTCTACCTCCGTGAGTTGTAAAGTAGTGACAGGATTGAGATGAGGTTGTGCTAGATATTTATAGTTATGAATCTGCATCAAGTGGCTCAATGATGATAACTACCACAGACTAGGTAAGGTAGTGGCATTGATATCACTTTAGTATCCTCTTTGGACAACTGAGCACTCGTCTCACAGACAGCACTGCCCTCCCCAAGGCCAGGTACAGACATTACACTTAACTAAAATAAGTGATCATTAACAGCTCTATACACATAACAGAACAGAAGTTCAGCAAACATAGATTGGTTTTAAAATGGTGGAATCTGGTCAAAGACTTGCACCCCACACCAAAAGGTGAATGTGTGTTCTGTTTACTACCAATCTAAATTACGCCACTTACAGAAAGCCATGTAACTTAGATTGATTCCACCTTGAGCTTTTTGAATATCTGTACCTAGCCCAAATGAGGAGGGGGGACTAAAAGAAAAACCCTAAATGTTGTCGTCTTTGCCTAGCTCCTGTCAAAAAACTGCTTAGTTGCCATCTATTTCAGTGTCTGAACTATGAACATTACAAAATGCAAAATAAGTTGTGGCACTTGCAATGCACCCTACTTGATAATGATGAAAAAGCAAAATATAGAACACTTTTAATAAGTAAGAATCTAAGTAGAATAACTTCAATAAACTCCTTTCCAAGATGAGGTTCTGTGATGAGGCTATTTTGGAAGCAGATGGACAAGGCTGAACATATTACTGCACTGGTAATTCCAGAGAAAAGCCAAAGCTCTTTGATGTGAGTCATCCCTGGGACAACACTCTCCATTCTGTGTTCCCTGGGGCTTTCTTCCTGTTCTCTGTTAGAACCTGATTCCATGTGGCACCCAATGACTAGGGAGATGACATTGCAATTGCTCATGGAACCTGTTACTCATTAGCCAGAGCAAGCAGGGAGCAAACACCAACACACATTGCTCACAACAGCGTTATTCAGAATGGAGACTAGATCGGACAAAGGTCCCTCACAGACACACAGCCCATGAACCAGGGGTCCTGCCATGAACTATAGTTCTTTCCACCTTTATACACCTTGGTTCATGCTCATTAACATTTACCCTTCCTTTGCCCCTACTTCGGTTCCACCCATATTTCCCCCCTTTTCAAGCTCCGCCTCTGTTTACTGTTTACTTCATTAGCATGGAATTGCCTATGCATTTTACTTATTTACATGTATTTTTGCTATGAATGCATTTCCAAGGACATGAACCTACTTCTTTCTGTCACTGGGTGGACTTTGAAGGCTTTTTTACTAATCACCATTCACCTTTTCACACATGTTTATTTTGGATCCTGTAACCAATTACATGTTATCTTTCACATTCCAATCTGTTTTTCTGTCCCGTGTTGTACCATCTTCCACATTCCTTCGACCTCTGTATCTTATCTCATTCCTTACTGTAACTGGTTTACACCACACAGACTTACTTGCTGCTTTTTCCAGAAAATGGTTGAGACAATTAAGATGACTACTTAGCATAAGCATTCATAAGCAAAATCTATTTTTCATTCTAACAATACCCAGTGGTTTACATCCTATTTCTTTTATATAATGATTATATGTTTTACAACTCTACTATATGGTTAAAAACTACTTGCTGAAGCATCTCACAATGTTACTTTTAAATATCATTTTGCCTTGGGTTAGCAGCTTTTGCTAGGCCACAGATTAAAGCCTTGTTTCAGCTGCAAATCCAGTGTTCCCCAAGATCCAGATATTGTCACCCTAACATTCTCTTAGGGATATTTTTTTTCTGTACTCCTTGGGAGTATCGTTTCCTCTACTTCCCAGCTCTCTCAGTCTTGCCCTTTCTTTGGCAAAGCCACCCACCCTTGCAATAAAACCATTACAAAACTATAGTATTTCATAGACATTAGGGCTGAAAGGGACCTCACAAGTTCATCACAAGTTCCTGCCCCAGGGGCAGGAAGTCAGCTGGGGTCAGATCATCCCAGCAAGATCAGCATCCAAGTGCTTCTTAAAGGTATCCACAGTACATGCTTGCACCATTTCTGGGGGGGACTCTACTCCAGACTCTGGAGACTCAGGCAGTAAATAAGTTTTTCCTTACATCCAATCTAAAATGGTTTTCCAGCAGTTTGTGACCATTAGACCTTGTGTTCCCTTGGGGTGTTCCCCTCCTACTTCCTGAGCACACCCCTTATATACTTATAGACTGCCACTAAGTCATCCCTGAACCTTCACTTCTCCAGGCTGAAGAGTCCCATGCTTCTCAGCCTTTTCTCATAAGGCCTGCACTCTTGACCTCTAGTCATGTGCATGGCTCTCCTTTGGACTCTCTCTAGCTTCTCCACATCCCTTCTAAAGTGTGGAGCCCAGAATTGGATGCAGTACTCCAGCTGTGGCCTCACCAAGACTGAGTAAAGTGGAAGGAAGCCTTCTAGGAGCTTTCTTGAGATGCATCCGTAGTATGCAAGCCATAGTTTTACCTCTGACCCTCCGAGTCTCTTTTGGTCATGGTGCTAGTGAGTGTAGCACTGCAGAGCCTATAAGTCTGATGTGGGTTTTTTCTCACAAGGTGGAGCACCTTGCATTTCTCCATGTTGAATGTCAGGATTTGATCCACCCACTTTGTGAGCAAGGTCGGCTTGAATTGCCAGCCTATCCTCTAGTGTTACCACACTTCCTGTAATTTGGTGTCATCCATGAACTTATATTAAAGTATAAAGATTACTGGTCCAAATACTGAGTCCTGGGGGATGCCACTGGTCACCATGCACCACGTTGACTTGGTTGCATCAACTGTCACTCTTTGGGTCTGACCACAGAGCTAGGTGACTGCAACATTGATGCCTACACAGATCGGTGGCAAATTGGCTTGATGGTGGCACCCAAAGAGTGGTGATGGATGGGTCATTTTTGACCTGGAGGAATGTGGGCAGTGGAGCTCCTCAGGGCTCAGTCCTTGGGCCTGCACTGTTCAACATGTTCATCAGTGACTTGGGGGTGGGCGTGGAAAGCATGGTGTCCAGATTCACTGATGACACAAAGATGTGGGGAGAAGTGGGCACACTGGTGGCTAGGGACAGAATGCAACTAGATCTAGACAGGTTACAGAGGTGGGTGGATGAGAATAGAATGGAATTCAAAGCAGACAAGTACAAGGTGCTGCATCTAGGGAGAAGGAACCTGCAACATACCTATAGGTTGGGGAACACCCTTCTCAACAACACAGTGGCTGAAAGGGATCTTGGAATCATTGTTGACTCCAAGATGGACATGAGCCATCAGTGCAAGGAAGCAGTCAGTAAGCAATTTAACCACACCTTGTCATGCATCTACAGACGCATTACAAGCAGGTCCAGGGAGATGATCCTTCCCCTCTATGAGGTGCTGGTCAGGCCACAGTTGGAGTACTGTGTCCAGTTCTGGGTGCTGCACTTCAAGAGGGATGTGGCTAACCTTGAAAGTGTCCAGAGGAGGACCACTCGCATCATCAGGGGCAGCAGACCAGGCCTTACAAAGATAGGCTAAAGGGCCTGAATCTATTCAGCTTCCACAAGAGAAGATTGAGAGGGGATCTGGTGGCCATCTATAAACTCACCAGGGGGGACCAATGGAAAATAGGTGAGGCTCTGTTTCACGGGACACCACCTGGGACAACAAGGAATAAAAGCCACAAATTGATAGCTAATAGGTTCAGGCTTGATATCAGGAGGCATTACTTTACAGTTAGGGCTGCCAGGCTCTGGAATGGGCTCCCAAGGGAGGTGGTGCTCTCTCTTACCTTGAAGGTCTTCAAGAGGAGGTTGGATAGATATATGGCTGGGGTATTATGATCCCAGCACTTGTTCCTGCCCAAGACAGGGGGTCAGACTTGATCTGTTCAGGTCCCTTCTGACCCTAGAAACTATGAAACCAAGTTCCCCAGCCATTGGACCGTAAAGTTGCCAAGACCACAGTTCCCCAATTTTACCATGAGGACATAATGGGAGACCAAGTTGAAGGCTTTTTTGAAATCTAAATATATGACATCAACCTTTGCTCCTTTGTCCAGGTCACCTGGTCGTAGAAGGAAATGAGGCTGGTCAGGCAAGACCTATCTATTACCTATGGGGACTAACATTTACCCAATAAAATTAAACATAATGTCATAAGGAACCAAATCAGGGAGAAGTCTCTGGGACCTGCTGCTAAGCCCAGACTGCTGTTTTCTCTTGGGGTGATTCAGTACTTAAATCTCCCAGGTATTGATGTTGATACTGCAGTTTCTCATTTTGGCCTTTAAGTCATCCTTGCATCTCTTCTTTTGTGCACCACTAAAGTGATGACAATAGATTACTTGGAATATAGGACCTATTCTTACCAGGCATCGTTATGAAATGTCCTGTCCAATAGAATTGGTACCATATAAACATAATGTCAATATTGGTAGAGATTGCTTCAGCCATAACAGTGGCATTCATTCCTCTGCCCTTCCAACTGTTATTGGGGATGTTCCAAAGACACCAACATTCCAGATTGTTCAAATATTGCTCATACATTATCCAGGTTTTATTCCTGTGCAACAGGTGGGAATGACAAAAGCCTGGTAGATGAGAAGTAAGCTCCAGATGTAATGATAACTGAATACATGGTTTTGGAGTCATCCAAAAGCATCACTGGTAAATTTTATCTGGATTTCAATATAGAATCATGGAAAATTAGGGTTGGAAGGGACCCCAGGAAGTCATCTATTCCCCCTAATCAAAGCAGGATCATCCTCAACTAGGTTATCCCAGCCAAGGATTTGTCTATCCAGGTCTTAAAAACCTCCAAAAATAGGGATTCTAAAAACCTCTCTGGGTAATCTGTTCCAGTGCTTTACTACCCTCCTAGTGATAAAGTTCTTCCTAATATCTAACCTAAACTTCCCTTGTTACAACTTGAGATCATTGCTCCTTGTTCTGTTATCTGCTGTCACTGAAAACAGTGTAGCTTCAGCCTCTTTGAAGTCATCCTTCAGGTAGTTGAGGGCTGCTATTAAATCCATTGTTAGTCTTCTTTTCTGCAAACTAATTAAGCCCAGTTCCTTCAGCCTCACCTCAGAAGTCACGTGCCCCAGCTGCCTAACCAGTTTCATTGCCCTCTGCTGGACTCTCTTCAATTTGTCCACATCCTTTCAGTAGAGCTGTGGCCTCACCAGTGTCAAATGGAGGTGAAGAAGAATTACTTGCCTCACTCTGCTGGCAACAGTCCTATTAATGCAGTCCAATATGTTGTCAGCCTTCTTGGCAACAAGGACACACTGCTGGCTCATATTCATCTTATTGTCTAGCATAACCCACAGATCCTTACTTGCAGAGCTCCTGTGTAGCCAGTCAGTCCCCAGCCCATACCAGTGCATGGGATAGTCCCCTCCTAAGTACAGGATGTTGTACAGGATGTTTCATGAAATATCTTTTTGTCTAATCCTTTAATTTAACTAGGTCTCTTTGAATCTTAGTCCTACTGTCCAGCATAAGTACTACTCCCACCAGATTGTGTCATCTACAAAGGATGCACTCCATCCCATCTTACAGGTTGTTAATGAAGCCACTGAATAAAACTAGCCCCAGGACTGACCTTTGGGGCACTCCACTTGATACCAGCTGCAAACTAGAGATCAAGACATTGATTACTACCCTTTGAGACTGATGATCCAGCCAGTTTTCTATCCACCTTAGAGTCCATTTATCCAACCTGTACTTCCTTAGCTTGCCTGTGAGAAAAAGCTTTTCTTCTTGTCATGTCATCAGTCCAACCTTCCTATATGGTCTGTTCCTAATATTCATCACAGGCCACTGCTTCTGGTATTCATGTTGCCAGATCTTGTTGGGTGCATTGTGGCACACCCTTGGTAAAAGCCTTGCTAAAGTAAAGGTATATCACATCCACTGCTTTCTCTGCATCCACAGAGCCAGTCATCTCATTATAGAAGGCAATCAGGTTGGTAAGGTATGACTTGCCCCTGGTAAATCCATGCTGAGTGTTCCCAATCACTTTCTTTTCCTCCAAGTACTTAGAAGCTGATACCTTGAGGACTTGCTCCATGATGTTTTCAGGGTCTGAGGTAAGGCCAACCAGTCTATAGTTAATCCTCCTTCTTCACTTTCTTAAAGAGGGGTACTATATTTGCCCTTTTCCAATCATCTAGTACCTCTCCTGATTGCCATGAGTTCAAAGATAATGGCCAGTGACTCTGAAATCACATCAGCCTTCTCCTTTAGCATTCTCAGGTATGTTGGGTCCAGTTTCATGAACTTGTACACATCCAGCTTTTCTAAATAGTCCCTAACCTGTTCTTTTACCATTGTTCACTGCTCACCTCTTCTCCAAACTGTGCTAACACATGCAGGAGTCTAGTAAATGACCTTGTCTGTGAAGACTGATACAAAAAAAGTATTGAGTACTTCAGTGTTTTCCACATCATCTGTCCCTAGTTTGTGTCCCCCATCAGGAAGGTTTATTCCTGTACCCTTATTAAGGTTTATTTAAGGACAACTAGCTCTCATGGACTCCTTTTCCCCTCAGACCGGTCTTCCAGGCAATTCTGCCCATCATTTCCCTGGGTGAGTTAAGTCTGCTTTTCTGAAGTCTAGGGTCTTTACTCCGCTGCTATCCTTCCTTCTGTTCCTCAGGATCTTGAAATCAATCATCTCGTGGTCACTGGTTCTACATTCCCCACCAATTATTCTCTGTTTGTGAGAAGCAGATCAAGAAAAGCATGGACCATAGTTGGATTCTCCAACACTTGCATCAGGAAGTTCTCCCCAGCTGTCTCCAAAAATTTCCTGGATTGCTTATGCACTGCTGTATCACGCCCGC
>NW_017728886.1:175639539-175768365 GCF_001723895.1 Crocodylus porosus | reverse complement strand
CCCCCCCCAGCAGATACCAGGATGAATTAAGATCCCCATGAAATCAGAGTCTGTGATCTGGGATTTTCAGCTACCTGTTGGAGAAAGCATCATCTACCTCATCCTTCTAGTCTGGCAGTCCATAGCAGACACCCACTGCAACATAACTGTTCTTGCTCTCCCCTCTGACAGTAACCTGGAGACTTTCAACAGGCCTATCTCCAGTTTCATACCTCTGATTAAATAATACAGCTCTTTTTCATGAAGAGTAACTCTTCCACCTCTTCTCCCCTGCATGTCTTTCCTGAACAGTACTCCAGTATTCCACCAAGCCCCTTATTCCAGTCACATCATAGTTCCATGACTGTGCAAGGACTTCTAGTTCTTCCTACTCATTTCCCAGGTTCCATGCATTCATATACAGACACCTGAGGTAACTAATTGATTGCCCTACTTTCTCAAGAAGAATGGGAAGACCTACCCTGTTGCCCCCTTCGGTTTGTGTTTCTTCCAGGTCACCCACTTCCCCACTTACTTTAAGGATTTGGTCTCTGTTCCCTGTGAACCTAGTTTAAAGCCCTCCTCACTAGGTTAGTGAGCCTTTTTATGAAGATACTCCTTGCCCTCTTCATCAGGTGGATCTCTCTTCTTAGCAATTCTTCTTGGAACAACATCCCATGCTTGAAGAAGCAAAAGCCCTGCTGGTGATACCATCTGCACAGCCCTGCATTGATCTGCAGGATGTGTCCACTCCTGCCCGGGACTTTCCCCTTTACTGGTATACTGTCACCACCAGAGCACCTGTCCCCTTCATCCTTGCATCCAGGGCCCTGTAGTCACTTTTGATCTGGTTGGTTTCCCCCCTGGCAGTATCATTAGTTGCATGGGTAGAAGTCAGAGGTCTGGATAAGTCTCATAAATGACCTCATGATGTCTTGGATCAGGGCTCTGGGTAAGCAACAAACCTCTTGAGATAGTACATCAGGCCAGTAGATGGATGTCTCTGTCCCCCATAGAAGGGAGATGCCAACTACTATCACCTGTTGCTTCACCTTTGTGGAAGTGGTCTTGATCTTCCCAACCTTGGCAAGGATTGAACACTTCTACTAACAGAATATGCTACCTCTCCTCTGTTCTCCAGGCAAACTGCTGCAGGTGGAGAAGAAGACTTCTACTTGCTGCCAAGTTTTCACCTTCCACTTCTGGGAATCCATGTCCTCTCTTTTCTCTAGCACTGCCTCTAACCATCCTTCCTCTACAGTCCTAAAGGTCTACTTCAGCATTGAATCAATGAACTTCTCATGGATGGGGATACTTCAGAGCCTCACCACCTCCTCTCATATCTCTCTTACCTGCTCCTTGAGAGATACTGCCAGAAGATACCACTCGCATCAGAGACACTCCCCTATCTGGCTGTCCACATTTGCTCCAGTTTCTAGTTAAACAACTATTGATCTTACTACTGAGTTTTAGCTAGGTATCCTAGATATCTAGTTTAGTTACTTTAATTAAAGAAAGGACTTACCTTAAAAGTTTCCCTTCAAAGAGGGGGGTGGCAAACTGACCTGCAAACTGCTTACAATCTGCATGTTTGCTGCATCTCTTAATTCACTCCCTGGTCACTTGGAGAACCTCATTTTATACTCTCCTGGGCCTAGACTGACTCTGACTCCATGTTAGGGCTTTAGCTGGACACATATAGCAATCACAATCACATAGCAAGCACTCAGATAGCAGCATTCCTAGCTGCTCAGAGCAGATGCTCAAATACACAGCCAACTAACAAACACTCACCAAGGTAAACACACAGAAAGCCCTGTCTCACCTACCCAAAATAGGTAGTGCCTAGAAAAGCTGGTGGATTTAGTATAATTGTGTTCCTTTCCTTGGCGCATGCTGAGGTTGGTTATACTTATATTTTAATTCTTGCATACATTAGAAACCTTTGAATTTGCAGCAAGTCATATTTGTAGAGTGACTTGTAAGAACAATTGTATGTCCTGTTCCTGTTGTTGAAGAATCAATCTAATTTCATACTTTCTTATTGCTTCTTTCTTGCACAGCAAAGACTTAGACATTTTTTCCTAGTAGCCTTCAATAACCTGGCTATAATATAATCTGTTCTTTGCCTCAGTAGGGAATGGAGACTCTCATTCTTTCACTGCCCATTTCTCTTCTTTTTGCTTTTGAAGCTTTGTGATACTGCATCCCAGTTCTTTGTTCTTTGGAACCATAGATTATGAGAGTATATTCTCAGAGAGTCAGTTTACAGGGTAATGGACCATGGGCACATCTACACATGTTGTGAACTGAGCAGTGGTTACTGTGCACTACTTAGGCAAATACCAAATGACTGTGCAGTATCTGACATTACTGCACAGTCCAGATGTTGCACAGGTCTTTTCCCATACTACTATGCAGTAGTGCCAGTGTCACTGTTCATGGCCTCTGATGCTACATCACCATAGCAACAAGCTAAGGTTACATAGTTCATTGCTACAGCGATGTAGCACCTCATGAAGACACTCTTAATGTGCACTATATGCTTCTTTCTAACCTCTTTCCCTGAAGAATTCAAAAGCAGAACTAGTACATTTCAGTGGCTGTTTTTTTCTTCTATTTAATGGTATGTTAAATGAAACAACTCAGTTGCTTTATTTTTCTTATCAGATAATTTACCAGTATATATCCCAATTTATTCAATCATGCCTGGTAGGGTTCACCACTATAATGCAAATGGTGCAGAGGCAGATCAGCACCAAGTCTAGGGGAAGCTAAGTCTCTCCATTCCCCTCCCCTACACACGCCTTCCAGTAACTCTGGGTTTAGATTAAACCTCTGAGAGTAGATGTTTGGTTGAACTTATATTAGTGTTTTTATCTAAAATCTTACCATAGTATATTTTCATTGCTACCTTTGTAAAGCCGCTCTATTCCATGTGGTTATGCGAGTGTGGATAGAACCAAGCAGAAATATTAGTGAGTCATTTACATTTTCATTTGTTTTTTATGCCAAGATCAGTTCAAGCTTCTTGAGGGTTTTCTTACTCATCTTAGCATTGATAAATGTTCTGTTTATCAAAAAACAGTAAATGTCATTCTGGCATTAACACTGAGAGATCAATCATGCAGCAGCGAGCATGCTCTGTGAACAGTATGAATAGCAAAAAAGTCCAAGTCATTTTAATTAGTTTCTGCTTCTGTAGTCCTTTGAACATGTAGATTGCTATATAAACATTGTGATATGTTATTATCACTCCATACAAGTTCCTGATATGCCTGTTGAGGGAAATTTGGATTTCTCAAAGGAAACTGGACCAAAACTTGCTGTCAGCCAGGAATTCTGGGAACTGAGCAACAAAAAGGATTAGACAAACCTTAAGTTTGACAAGTTTTACTGCAGAATTATGGATTTATTTTTTAATAGACTTTGGCTCTAAATTCATTAAAAATGTTAATGCAGGAAATAATTAAGAACCAGCAGAAGGATTTGGGCAAACAAAGAGATTAATCAAGGGTTCTTCAAAATGAAAACCCTCTTTAGAAATTATGTGAAATATCATGTGGTCGCAGAATGAAATCCCAAATTATTCTCAAATGTACTGCAAAATAACAAAAGTCCAGATGGAAGATTTGAGGTACTGCATTCATTAAGACTAGTAAACCATGTATTATTTTGAGATGTACCAAATTATGTGGGATCATAGTGCACATTGTACATTACCCAGTTAACTGAGTCTCTGAGAATATACTAACATAATCATGGATTTGGCTGAGCAGGGACTTGAAAATGAAGATTCTGGCATTAGAAATAAATATATTTTAAATACCATCAGATTTGTAAATCTTAGGCAGATTTTGCTGTGAGTAAACCACAGTATTTTCTCCCGAAACAGATGACAAGGATCTTTAATCAGATTGCGAGTGAACATTTTGTTTCTTTAATCAGCTCTGAACACCAAATTAGAACGATGTGGTTGACTCAGGGTCTCCTTTTGGGTACTGAATATTAAGCAAATTACTTCACCGCAATATCCTGCTTTATATCCTGTGTTTTAGAGGGAAAAAATAAATGTGTTCTAAACCACTTGTTTGGCACTACAAATCAATGCCCATAGGTCATAATTATAATCATTGAGACAGCCTAACAAACTCTCCTTGAAGAATCTGTAATATGCTGTTCACATTAACACATCAACTTTGATTTTATAATACAGTATACTTAATCCCTACAATACTGTAAAATAATAAAAAGTTCCTTCATTTCTTCCTTTGTAAAAATATTTTCCAATGTTATTGCATTTTCCTATCTTTATACTCTTACTCAGTCCAACTCTTATCTTCTCTTTGGTAGAATATTGGTGCCAAACTGTTCCCTTGCCTAAGAATCAGGACTAGAACATCAATATTATCCCCCACCATCATGGGTTGCTGTAACAAGGTGCCTTCTCAGGGCCAATCTCACTGTGGTCTGCCCACCTGTTTCAGGGGTAACTGCCCACCTTCTCACACACCACACCTTGGTAATTTACTAATAAATGTCAATTAAGCAGGAGGCTATTTCCTGCCCTGATGCCAGGGGGCACTATCTGCAGCTCCATTCCTCCCCTACACCACAGCCCAAGCCTTGCAGATGGCATCTTGATGTTATCATCATCACCAGCCCCCACACTGGGTCCCAGAATCCTTCTAATTGAACTCCACCTGGATTACTCTCCTCAGGTGGTCTCATCCACCTTCATACTGGGCAGCATAGCTCCCTAAACTGCTTCCCCTTTGGGTGTGGTCCCCTCAGGACCTTTAGCTCACTAGCTCTGGCCCACCTCCAGGCCAGTCAGAACCCCAGGTGTGCAGCTTTTGGGCATTCCTCACAGTGGGCCCCATGCCCTTTGACCCTTCCAGTGCTGGCCCCAGCATTGACCAGTCAGGGGAAGGTCAAACAGGTGTGAGTCTATGGCCTCACTCTCTCTCTCTGGGAGTCCACCTCCATGCCCTCCAAACAAAGGATAACCCACCCAGTTGTGTGGGCTAGGGGTTAAGGCACCCCAAACCTCCTTTCACCATGGTGGTAACTGGCCTGGTGTTTCCTGGGGGCTCCTCCACCAGGCCACCCACTCCTGGCAGGGTGCAGTTTTAGGTAATACCTGGGACCAGGAGCCTCCTGACCAACGCCTACAGCTTCTGCCCTTATCTCCAGATGATACCAGTAGCCCTCCAGCCAGGCAGTGTTGTTGCCTGGCCTCCAGGCAGCAGAACTTCCCTGTTTATACGAGCAGCCCTAGGTTCAAAATGGCTGCCCTCATCAGGCACCTGGCAGTTGCTAGCTCCAGGCCCTTAAAATGGCAGGCACAAACAGTGCCCTGCCACAGTTGACTATGCACCTATTCTGAATGTCAATGGAGAAATAGACCAACATTAAATGGTTAATGGAAATAAGGATGCAGTTATTTAGGGTAACAAATATTTGGAAGATATAGTGTTGTTAACTTTAAATGAGGTTACAAGCACCCATGTTGTAACTGAACATGGGATGTAGTTTCTCAGACACTTAATGGTTCTTATCCATGTGGACCATGAATGACACAGCTTGGAGCAATCCTGACTATGTCATGAGTGGCCACAGGGCTTTGGGAGCAGGACTTAGGGGATTGGGGGTGCAGGTGATGTTCTCCTCAATCCTCCCGTTTTCAGGTCATGGACTGAGGAGGGAGAGGAGGATCAAGGAAGTCAACCAAAGACTGTTGCACTGGTGTAATCATGAAGGCTTTGGCTTCTGTCACCGATGGGCCTTCTTGTCCCCTCTGGGGAGCTCTGTTTTCCTGGTTGGTAACTATTCCCCTTCTGGACTGGTTTGTCTCTGTGGGTGATCTTCTCTCACATCACCAAACCCCACTCTCACCTGCCATGACTTGGTGTTTCCTTAGTGGGGTGGGGCTAGTGCACGAGTCCCTCGGTGGCCTGGGCTTGGCCCGTGGGATGCACACGGGGCTCTACCACCCCTTACACCCCGGCCTCCCGCCACTTTTGGGCTCCGCTTCTCTGATCCAGCTTCGCTGCTTCCGCCGGCTTCTCCCACGGCTTACTTACTCAATCCCACAGACTGTAGGATGCCGCTATGCCGCTACCTTCTGGTTGACCTCCTCACTGTGACCTACACCAGAGCCTAATCTGCACCCTCTATCGACCCCTCGCCACAAGCTCTCCACCCGGTGCAGCTCTTCCCCTGTGTCGTCACTACCTATATCGCTATCCCTCCACCAGATCCTAAGTAGCCTGGGATGGGATGGGAAGGGATTCCCCCCTCAGTACCCTCTGGCTGTCCCACTCCTGATCCTTGACCCGATGTCCCTGGGTCTTGGTGGCAATCTTGCCCTAATCTCCCTTCAGCTCGAGGATTCTCGGTCTTCCACCCCTCTTCAGTGAGTCCCGCGCCCACCATTGCAGAACTTACTTCGGAGTCCCCGAACTCTTCTTGGATCATCCCGATCCTTTGTTGCTCACCCGATCTGTCGCTCCTCACACGATCGGACGTCATCCCCATCGTCAGGCTCTCGATCAGGGTCGCCTCCTCCTCCAGGGCTCCAGCTCAGCGGTCTCTATCCCCAGGGTCCTCTGCCGGCACTTTCCCATCCCACCGCATGATCCCCAAGCCATCCACTGCCTCCAAAGCGGTGGCCACCATTTTTAATTCTCCCAGCCAGTGTCTGATATCGTCAGCTTCCAGCCACAGCTGTACATAGACGCGGCTGACAAGCCGCGTGGGTTCTCCATGTGCCGCGGCGTTCCTCTCCGCCCGTCCTTCTGGTAAGTTTTCCCGGCTTCTTCGGGTCCTGGGACAGTTTCCATGATCACAGTCCACTGTTTGATCACCTCTCTTTGGTGAGAGAGACAGTGGTCTGCTGAGAAGAGATGGCCTCCACCTCAGTCCACTGGGGAGGAAGCTCTTCTTAGCCAGAATGGCTGACCTGCTTGACTGGGCTTTAAACTAAGCCCCCCAGGGCATGGGGGGATTACACCCAAAGCAAGTCCACTGGGTAACTTCTGCAAAATCACAGGCTAAGGCACTCAAGGGAATCTAGCCATACCCCAGCCCTGGAATGATGTCCTCCTGGGAGTGCAGGGAAGATTAGGACTTCCAATGGGACACTTACATGCCTGTACACAAATGCCAGGAGCTTGGGGAACAAACAGGAGGAACTGGTCCTCCCGCTAAACAAGAGTGACTACAATCTCATGGGGATAATGGAAACCTGGTGGCACTCCACCTATGACTGGCCCATGGGAATAGATGACCATACCCTGTACAGGAGAGATAATGAGGAAAAAAGGGGCAGGGGTGTAGCACTCTATGTCAAGGAAAGCTACATGTCTCTGCAAGCTGACATTGGCACCCATGGAGGATGACTGGATACCCTCTGGGTTAAAATACATAGGGGACATGGCACAGGGGACACAAAGGTAGGAGGGAAAGCACTTCTCGACCTGGTACTGGGAAAGGGGTCAGTGACCTAATGATCGAAGAGAAGCTGGGAGACAGTGACCATGAGCTGATCACTTTCACTATTCGCCACAAAATTGGCAAGTCAGTCAGCAATGACTTTAGGCAAGTCCTAGACTTTAGGAAAGCTGACTTTTGACATGCTCAGGAGGCTTGTTGGTGAAGCCCTAAGAGACCATGACTTGATGGGGAGGATGAGTGGTTGCTCCTCAAGGAAGCAATCCTGAAAGCATAAGGGATGTCCATCCCATCTCAGAGGTAAGGTAGCAAAAGGACACAGCAACCCCCTTGGCAAGGCAGGTAACTTTGGACCTTCTGTGTCTAAAAAGAGAGACCTATAAAGGATGAAAGACTGGCATCACTGCAGAGGAGGAGTATCCTGCACTAGTCTGGACCTGTTGGGAGTGAACCAGGAAAGCCAAAGCTGCAACCGAACTCCAACTGGCTACATGCATCAAGGACAATAAAAATTCCTTTTTTAAATATGTGGGGAGTCAGAAGAAAAGAAAAGATAACATTGGACCCCTGCTAAACCAAATGGGACAACTGACAACTGACACCCAGGAAAAAGTCAACTGGCTTAATGGGTGTTTTGCATCAGTTTTTCACCAGCCCAAAGAGACCACCCTGCTTAACATGGTGCAGGATGACCAGGGTGAGGGTGAATTTATACTCTTATTGCTAGACCATGTAAAGGCTAGACACCTTCAAGCCAGCTGGTCCAGACAGTGTACCTCAGGTTACTTAAGGAGCTGGCAGGCATCATAGCTCAGCCACTGGCAAGGATCTTTGAGAACTCATGGTGCTCAGGTGAAGTGCCTGAAGATTGGAAAAAGGCCAATGTGTTGCCTATCTTCAAGAAAGGGAAAATATACAAGGGCAACATTGTACATCTTCTAAACTAGCTGGGGCAGCTGACCATTGACATCCAGGAGAAAGCCAATTTGCTTAATGATTACTTTGCATTGTTTTTTCACCAGCTCAAAGGGACCACCCTGTCTAACATGATGTGGAATGACCAAGGTGAAGATGAATATATGCCTACCATTGGCATGGATCTTGTGAGGGGGCATCTTGAGGTGGAAACCCCATAAATCAGCAGGTGTGGATAGGTTGCACCCAAGAGTTCTAAAGGAACTAGCAGACATGGACCACGGGAATAGATGGCTATATCCTGTGCAGGAGACATCAAGTAAAAAAAAGAGGCAGGAATGTAGTTCTCTATGTCAAGGAGAGCTATGCATCCCCGCAAGCTGATATTGGTGACCAGGGTGGATGACTCTCTGGGTTAAAATCTGTGGGGAACATAGCACAGGGGACCCAATGGTGGGAGTCAACTACAGACCTCCCACCCAAAGTCAGGAGCTTGACCAGGAGTTCCCCACGGATTTGGCTGAGGCTGCATGCTCCAGTCCATGGTTGTCATGGGAGATTTCAACTACCCAGACATCTTGTGGGATGAGCTCTCAGCTAAATTTGAGCTGTTGCAAAGCTTCCTGTCATGCATGGATGACTTCCATCTGACACAAGAAGTCTATGGGCCAATGAGAGATAAAGCGCTGCTCAACCTGGTACAGGCAACTGGTGATGACCTAATCAGTGACCTAATGATTGATGGGAAGCTGGGTGACAGCAACCATGAGCTGATCACCTTCACCATCCGCTGTAAAGCTGGCAAAACAGACAGGAATACAGAAGTCCTCGACTTCAGGAAAGCTGACTTTGACAAGCTAAGGAGGCTTGTCAGTGAGGCCCTTAAGAGTCACAACCCAAAGGAGATGAGAGTTCAGGAGAGTGGTTGCTCCTCAAGGAAGTGATCTTTGATGCATGAGCTAATGCTACTCCATCTCAGAGGAAAGGCAGTAAAAAGGCACAGCAGCCCCCTTGGCTCCCAGGGAACTAGTGGACCTCCTGTGGCTAAAAAGAAAGGCCTACAAAGGATGGAGGATAGGATCCACTTCCAAGGAGGAATATTCTGCAGGGAGTGAACCAGGAAAGCCAAGGCTGCGACTCAACTCCAACAAGCTACAAGTGTCAAGGATAATTAAAAGTCCTTTTTTAGATATATGAGGAGGTGGAGGAAAAGCAAGGGCAACATTGGACCCCTGCTAAACCAGATGGGGCAACTGACAACTGACGCCCAGGAAAAAGCCAACCTACTAAATGGGTACTTTGCATCAGTCTTTCATCAATCCTGGGGATGCCCCTGCTCATTACAGGACAGGGAGGCCTGGGTGAGGGAGATTCCTTGCCACTCATCAATGCTGACCTTGAGAAGGAACACCTTGAGAGGCTGGACACCTTCACCTCAGCTGGCCCTGACAATCTATACCCCAGGGTACACAAGGAGCTGGCTAGCATCATAGCTCAGCCCCTGGCACAGATCTTAGAGAACTTCTGGTGTTCTGCTGAAGTGCCTGAAGGTTGAAAGAAGGCCAATGTGGTGCCTATCTTCAAGAAAGGAGGAAAGTGGATCCGGCAAACTACAGGCCAATCAGCTGGACCTCTATCCTGGGAAAGGTCTTAGAAAAAATTATCAAAGAGGCCATTCTTAATGGACTGACTGATGGCAACATCCTGATGGATAACCAGCACATGTTTGTTGTGGGTAGGTCTTGTTTGACCAATCTTATTTCCTTTTATGACCAGGTGACCTATCACTTGGACAAGGGAGAGGAGATTGATGTTGTATTTCTTTACTTCAAAAAAGCCTTCGATCTGGTATCCCATGGTCACCTCTTAGCAAAACTGGCCAACTGCAGCCTTGGGTCCACCATGATCTGCTGGCTGGGGAATTGGCTCCCTGGTTGATGGAAGTCAATCATCATGGTGCCCTGTGACCAGTGGGGTCCATCAAGGCTCTGTAAGAGCCTATATTGTTCAACATCTTCATTAACAATGTGGACATTGGAGTCAGAAGTGGACTGGCCAAGTTCGCCGATGATACCAAACTTTAGGGTAAAGCATCCATACCTGAGGACAGGAGGGTGATCCAGGCTGATGTTGAAAGGCTCAGGAAATTGGTGGATGAGAACCTGATGGTGTTTAACACCAAAAAATGCAAGGTTCTCCACATTAGAAAGAAAAACCTGCAGCATCCCTATAGGCTCGGCAGTGCTATGCTAGCTAGGACTATGGATGAAAGGGACTTGGGGGTCATGTTTGACCACAAGATGAACATGAGCCTTCAGTGTGATGCTGCAGCTAGTAAAGTGAGCAAAACACTGGCTTGCATCCATAAATGCTTTTCAAGCAAATCCCAGGATGTCATTCTCCCATTATACTCAGCCTTGATGAATCCACAGCTGGAGTACTGCATCCAGTTTTGGGCTCCACAATTCAAAAAGAATGTGTAGAAGCTTGAGAGAGTCCAGAGAAGAGCCACGCGCATGATCAGAAGTCAGAAAAACAGACCTTACGAAGGGCAATCTGATGGCCACCTATAAGTTTATCGGGGTATTCACCAGGATCTGGGGAAGCGTTTGTTCACCAAGGGATGACAAAGTTGAATGGTTATAAATTCCTGCAAGACTGTTTCAGGCTGGACATAAGGAATTTATTTACTGTTCAAACCCCCAAGGTATGGAATAGCCTGCCATCGGAGATGGTTCAAGCATCTACTCTGAATAACTTCAAGAGACAATTGGATGTTTATCTTGCTGGGATCCTGTGACCCCAGCTGACTTCCTGCCCCTGGAGCAGGGAGCTGGACTCGATGATCTTCTGAGGTCCCTTCCAGCCCTAATATCTATGAAATCTAGATATTGGAGAATTTGTGGTGCTCAAGAGAAGTACCTAAGATTGGAAGAGGGTCACTGTGGTGCCCATCTTCAAGGAAGAGGGGAAAGAAGACCCAGGAAACTACAGGCCAATCAGTTTGTCTTCAATCCCAGGAAAGATCTTATAAAAACATATCAAAGAAACCATTCTTGACAGGATAACAGAAGGCAACATGCTGAGGGATATCCAGCATGAGTTTGCTGTGGGTAGGTCTTGCTTGACCAGTCTTATTTCCTTCTATGATAAGGTGACATATCACCTAGACAAAAGGGAAGTGGTTGATGTCATATATTTGGACTTTAAAAAAGACTTTGACCTGGTGTCCCGTGATGTCCTTATGGAAAAATTGGTCAACCACAGCCTCGACTACTCCGCAATCCACTGGTTGGGGAACTGGGTTTGAGGCTGGACCCAGAGAGTGGTAGTTGATGGAAATGAATCAACATGGCACTCAGTGACTAGTGATGTCCCCCAAGGCTCTGTTTTCAGACCTGTACTCTTTAATGTCTTCATAAATGATCTGGTCACTAGTGTCAAAAGTGGACTGCCCAAGTTCACTGATGACACCAAACTTTGGGGAAGAATCTCCACACTTGAGGATAGGCTGTGATCCAGGCCAATCTCAATAGTCTTCCAAGGTGGGCAGATGAAAATCTGATGGCATTCCATATGGATAAATGCAAGGTGTTCTGCCTCAGGAATAAAAACCTGCATCACACTTATAGGCTTGGCAATGCTACGCTCGCTAGCACCATGACCAAAAGAGACTTGGGGGTCATGATTGACCACAAAATGAATATGAGACAGCAATGCAATACCTGGCTTGCATCTACCAGTGCAAGACCCAGGATGTCATCCTCCCACTGTACTTGGCCTTGGTGAGGCCCCAGCTGGAGTACTACATCCAATTCTGGACTCCACAATTTAGGAAGGATCTGGAGAAGCTTGAAAGTGTCCAGAAGAAAGCCACGTGCATGATTAGAGGGCAGGAGAACAGGCCTTATGAAGAGAGGCTGTGAGCTATGGGACTCTTCAAACTGACGAAACACAGGCACAGGGTGACTTGGTGGCAGCCTTTAAGTACCCAGGGCGTATGCATCAGGATCTGGGGGAACACCTGTTCACTAGAGCATCCCAGGGGATGACAAGCTCCAATGGTCACAAACTCCTCCAAGACCATTTTAGGTTGGACATAAGGAAAAACTTCTTTACTGTCCCAGCCCCCAAGGCCTCGAACAAACTCCCCCCAGAGGGGTGCAAGTACCTACTCTGGACACTTACAACAAACATTTGGACATTTATCTTGCTGGGATCTTTTGACCTTAGCTGACTTCCTGCCCCTTGGGCAGGGGGCTGGACCTGACGATCTTACAAGGTCCCTTCCAGCCCTAATGTCTATGAAATCTATGAAATCTATGAGCACATTAGCTTGGTTTTTGCCATGGCACACTAATGTGCAATAGAATAGTATGCTGTGCATTAAGGCATCTTTTGTAGGCATGCCTAGAATGAAATAAAGTGATGTTTTAAGAAAAGTCCATTTGAATTGTTGCCCTTCTGTTACCCAGAGGTGGTGGCAGTGTGATCAAGGCATCTCACTGTGGACTCAGGAATCTGAATTTGAGCCTGGCTCTGTTCTTGTACCATAAGCTACCCAAAGTCCAGCTGTAAATGAATAACTGTCTTTTATTTGGTGAGGAGTCTTATTATGTGTATTAGACATATTGCTCGTTTGTGTGCTGTTGACTGTGGAAGTTGTTGCGTTTTAACCTGATGGGTCCTTTAGACTCAGGTGGACCATAACAGACTTCTATTGAGTATAATACTTTGCCCAAAGACATATTGATAGACATATATTTTTTACAAATCTTAAAATAAGGAATTTGCAACTACATTGCAATCTGAAGATAACTAATGAAAGAAGCAGAAAAGCTGACAAGTAATGAATTTCAAATATAAATCAATAAATGTAATGAATGCATTGATCAAAGTCTGGGAAACTCCTGTGCTGATCATGGAGTATAGTGGGGCTATAATTACTAATACTAGTGGATCCAAGCACAGTTGCTTTCAAGGACAGCATTACGGCTGAAAATGTTAAAATTGTGGGTAGGAAGCCCAATTAAAGGAGACTTACAGATCTAGAGATAAATGAAGATAGGTGAAAGGAAAACATCAGAAATAGGGTTGGGGTGGGGGAAGAGATGGAAACAGGTTTACATGTTCCACAGACAGTAGATCAGGACTAGATTTCCAGGTTGAGTATAAATTAAATCAAAGAAAAATAACTAACACTTAATGTTAGGGTTCTGTCCTTCATTAGAAAAATACAGTCTAATAACTATGAGAACTTGGAAAGGATACATAGAAAAATGATAAAGTAGAAAATAGGAAGTTATTGCGCTGTAAGTGGGAATAGGCTGGCATCTACACATGCAGGCATTAAAGTGCATTAATGCTGTGTGTGGACTGACTTGGGATTAAAGTTGGTCCTAAGTCAGTCCACAAACATAGATTTACTTCAGAGCAAGGTATTTACATGTGCATTACTGCACAGTAACTAATTGCGCATAAATTTGATACCTGCATGATGCAGGTATCAAATTTATGCTTAATCGGTGTAATTTTTCATATTTACTGTGCAATATTTTCAGTTGCTGCACAGTAAATCCTCATGTCTAGATGTGCCCAGAAAGAATTTAAACACTCTTGTACAGGACCTGTAATGTCCGACCTGCATGCCTCTCGATGCACTACATATTTTTGTGAATGAGCTTCTACTTAGCCTAGTTAATCCCAAAACTGCATTTATTGGATAAGTATTCATCGTTTCCTAGTTTCATAGTTGATAGGGTTGGAAAGGACCTGAGCAGATCATCAAGTCCAGCACCCTGCCATAGGCAGAAAAGAATGCTGGGGTCAAATGAGCCCAGCAAGGTGATTATCTAGCCTCCTTTTGAAGACCCCCAGGGTAGGAGCGAGCACCACTTCCCTTGGAAGTTGGTTCCAGATCCTAGCCACCCTGACTGTGAGGTAGTACCTCCTGATATCTAGCCTGAATCTACTCTCAGTCAACTTATGGCCATTATTCCTTGTTACTCCTGGTTGTGCTCGGGGGAACAGGGACTCTCCCATTGCCTGCTGGTTGCCGTTAGCCAGTTTATAGATGGCCACCAGATCCCCTTTCAGCCTTCTCTCGTGGAGGCTGAATAGGTTCAGGTCCCGTAGCTTCTCCTCATACAACCTGTCCTGCTGCTGCCTGATCATGCGTGTGGCCCTCCTCTGGACCCTCTCAATGCTGGCCATTCAAGTGGTTGTTTATAAATTGCCTGATCAGTATTTCAATTGATAGCAATACCGATGTCTGCCTTGATCCTGGACTAAACATGGAATTCATTTAGGGTCCCTCTTTCACACTCATTCCAGGAATTTAAATTGCCTTATTTTGATACCTTTGACTGCTTCATTTTTGTCTCTTAGATTCTATAATTGCAACACTACTGTTAAACAATTCCACCTTCCACCAAAATACCTAGATAGACTGCAATGATACCAAAAAAATTAGCATAATCCAAATACAACATGATCCAAATACAAAGTTGTTATGCAAATGTATTATTTTTTCTTTGCTATTTGAACACCAAAATATGATTACTTGTGGTCATTAAAATTTAACTGGTTATTTCAAGTTTCCTTGCCATGTTCCAAGTGAGGAACTTACTTAGGGTTTAACCCAAAGCCTGTTAAAATGAAATGGAAGTCTTTCAGTTCATTTCAGTGGATATTGAATCAGCTCCATATTGCCTAATTAAATCCCGGTGCAGTTTCAGTCAGATTGATTGAATAGAGTTCCATTTTCTTCCCAGCAATGTTATTTAATGGTGTTACATGCAGTTAGGCTACAGCTGGGTGCATTAATAGTGGATATCATGAACCTTATATATCCGTTAGCTAAACACTTTTTTAGTATAATCAGCTGCTTGCAAACAATATCAATATTCACAAATGAAAGATGACATAAGTAAGGTATTATTACTGGGACTCATCCAATTCTGCAGTCTTCCTTATTTGAGCCATGAAACTGCAACACACACATCAAGTAATTTATAAGCTATATTTCCTATTATTGAGTATACCAATTACAAAACAGCACTAGTTTTACTGCACCCAGTTATTTAACACATCTTTTTCAATGATATATAAATCAAAATTTCTGCCCTGCTTAACTAGACTCTAATATTACCTATTCTATCAGTTAGACATAGCAGCCATTTTACATCAGGTTTCTATCTTCAATCCTATAGAAGAAATTTATCCTGTGATATTTGAAAGACATTTTGCTTTTTTCTGTGTTTATATTTTATTCTTTTTCTTCAAGGTATTATGGATCTTAGGAGCTACTCTGTTTTATTGTGTGAAGTCTTCCACTACTTATGCTAATAATATTTATAATAGTCTGTTGTTTTTTCTCCTTTTCTCCCTTATTGACTCACTTGCAGGTTAAGATCATGGTTAAGGAGATACATAAAATGGATTAAGATTTCTTTTCTCTTTTTGCATAAACTGAATTATTTTGCTATGTATACGACTGTTTACTGATTTTCACTATTTTTTCCAAGGTTTTTAACAGGGAAGAAGACTTCATGCATTTAATATCTTATGAGCTTACTTTAAGACATATTTTTAGCTTTAAGGGACAAATTGTCCTCTTCTTGGCAACAGCTGATGTAGAAAGTGGTATCAGTGTTTCACCAGTGGTATGAAAGCAAGGAAGTCAGATTGTTTGTGTCAATCTTATTCCCACTAACTTGGTCTGTTGGACATAATTCTCTCTTTTCCAGGAAAGGAATAGTTTGGTAAGTGATATTTTTGTTTGCTAGAACAGGATACTGGTGAAAGCATGTATATGCTGCCTACCTTGGCACCTAACTGTACTTTGGAACTCATCTTATTCCATTACAAAATTACGTGGTTTTTTTTGTGTAGCCTGGTGGTCACCTTTAGCAGTCAAGCTGTAGTGTACACTAGGGGTGTGCAAAGTGGGCCCTATTTGATTCAGATATTGATTTGGCCTGAATCAACAACAGTGATTTGATTTGTTGATTCAGATCACTGTCCCCAATTCCATTTGGGCAAATCTGAAGATTCGATGCTGATTTAGAGAACACAGACACAACTTTAAAAGTTTTTTCTACATACCTTGTGGTAGCAGGCATGGCTATGATTACTGGGATTCTGGGACACATAAAGCATTCCATGGGAGCGTGGGGGGTCCTCCACGTTCTCGGTGGTAAACCTGGAAGTGGACCAGAAGTACTTCCAATTCACTTCTGGGTCTGCCAGGGAGCATGCTTGGCAATCAGCTGCAGGGGGACCCCAAGTGCCCCCCCCAGACCTAGAAGGCACTAGTTGCCAAGTCACAGGGTATGGGGGGTGGCCCAGAACACTCTCTGGCAGACCCAGAAGAAGACCAGAAGTCCTTCTGGTCCACTTCTGTGTCTGCTGCCGAGCATGCTGGAGAGCCTCCTGCACTCCTGTGGGATGGTCCATGCACCCAGCATTGCAGCACTCATGAGCCCCTGCTACCTAGAGGTACATAGAAAAAACATTTAAAGCTCTCTCTATGTCTGAATCTCTGAATCTTTCTGAATCTCTCTGAATTGATTCGGAGGGTTCTGATTTGATTCAGAGAGATTAACAGGTCTTCTGATTCGATTCTGATTCCGAGATTCAACCACCAAATCAGGCCAAATCTCCACCAAATCAAATCAGGGACTGAAACTTAGCACAGGCTTAGTGTACACTGTTCATTCTTGTATAAGCTTATAGTATCATAGATGGTAGGATTGGAAGGGACCAGAGCAGACCGTCAAGTCCGACACCCTGCCATGGGCAGGAAAGAATGCTGGGGTCAAATGACCCCAGCAAGGTGATTATTTAGCCTCCTCTTGAAGACCCCCAGGGTAGAAGAAAGGACCACTTCCCTTGGAAGATGGTTCCAGATCCTAACTGCCCTGACTGTGAAGTAGTGCCTCCTGATATCCAGCCTGAATTTATTCTCCATCAACTTATGGCTGTTATTATTGTTATTCCCAGTAGTGCTTGGCGGAACAGGGACTCTCTCATTGCCTGCTGGTCTCCTTTGGCCAGTTTATAGATGGCCACCAGAACCCCTCTCAGTCTTCTCTTGTGGAGGCTGAACAGGTTCAGGTCTCATAGCCTCTCCTTGTACAGCCTGCCCTGCTGCCCCCTGATCATGTGAGAGGCCCTTCTCTGGACCCTCTCGATGTTGTCCACATCCCTCCTGAAGTACGGTGCCCAGAACTGGATGCAGTACTCCAACTGCAGTCTGATCAATGTCATATAGAGGGGGAGGATCATCTCCTTGGACCTGCTCATGATGCATCTGTGGATGCATGACAAGGTGTGGTTAACCTTCTGGATGGCATCCCCACATTAACTGCCGATGTTCATCTTGGAGTCTATAATCACTCCAAGCTCCTTTTCTGCCTCTGTGCTGATGAGAAGGGAGTTCCCCAGCCTGTAGGTATGCTGCTGGTTCTTTGTCGCTAGGTGCAGGACCCTGCACTTGTCAGTATTCAATCCCATATTATTGTCATCTGCCCACTGCTGTAACCTGTCCAGATCCAATTGCAGTCTGTTCCTCCCTTCTAGCATGCCCACTTCTCCCCACTTTGTAGTGTCATCTGTGAACAAGGTGCTTTTCACCCCCTCATCCAAGTCGCTGATGAAGATGTTGAACAGTGCTGGCCTGAGGACTGAGCCCTGGGGAATCCCATTGCCCACATCCCTCCAAGCTGAAAATGACCCGTCCACCACCACTTTCTGGGTGCAGCCCTCCAGCCATTTGGAGACCCATCTGTCTGTGTAGGCATCAACACTACAATCTCATAATTTTTTAATGAGAATGGGGTGAAAGATAGTGTTGAAGGCCTTCCTAAAGTCCAGATAGACTATGCCCACCACAACACCTGCATCCAGGACTTTTGTGACCTGGTCATAGAAAGCCACCAGGTTGATCTGACAGGACCTGCCTCTAATGAACCCATGTTGGTTTCCCCTAAGGATACACTCGCCTGCTTGCCCCTCGCAGATGTGCACCTGGATAATTTTGTCAAAGCGCTTCCCCAGGGCTGAGGTAAAATTAACAGCCCTATAATTTCCTGGGTCCTCTTTCCTCCTTAATTTAAAAATGGGAACCACATTGGCCCTTTTCCAGCCCTCTGGCACCTCACCAGAGCACCACGAGCACTTGTAAAGTTGTGCCAGGGGTCACACAATGACCTCTGCTAATTCTCTCACCACTCTGGGGTGGAGATTATAAGGATCTGCTGATTTGAACATGTCCAGTCCCATCAGAAGTTCCCTGACTAGGTCCTCTCTAACCCTGGGCCTGGCTGTGCCTCCCCTGGGACCATCAGGGACCTGGTGGGGGGATGACCTAGTCCCTGCTCAGAAAAATGGAGGCAAAGAAATTGTTAAATAGCTTTGCTTTGTCATCTGGTGAGACCACGAGATTTCCTAGCATGTCCTGCAGAGGCCCCATGTTACCTGAAAACTCTTTTTTACCCCCTGTGTATTTAAAAAATGATTTCTTGTTATCCTTGATCTGGGGTGCTAGTCCCAGTTCCATCTCCACCTTGGCCTTCCTAACAGCCCCCCTACAATCCCAAGCAATGGAGGTATAGTTCTTGCTGGTGATGGCCCCTCCCTTCCATGGGTGTATGCCTCCTTTTTAGCTTTGAAACATTCCTGGATGCTTTTGGTTAGCCATGGGGGCTTTTGAGCATTCTTGCCCCCTTTGATCCATGTTGGGATCTCATCCTTTGGTCTTGGAGGATCGTCTCCTTCAGGAACGACCACTCTTCTTGGACTCCCAGCTCTCCACCCCTCCAGGACCTCAGTGCCTCCCCGACTAGTCTCCTTAGTTCAGTAAAATCTGCCCTTCTGAACTTCAGGGCTGCTGTCTTGCTGCACTGCATGGTGAATGTGGTAGTGCAAAGGTTAGCCTTGTTTTTGTGTAGGGTTGTAGATTAATGGCAAATGATCAATAATTAAATTGACTTAGATTTTGTGTGTTTTCAGAGAGCGTCCACACCTCTGTTTATGCCCTGTTTATTCTCAATACTGCTACCCAAAGACATACTTGGGGTTACTTTCCCCCAAATGCTTAGATTTAATGTTCTGGCCATATTCTATATGTTTGGCTGCGATTTTATTGCCTATTCAGTACTGATTATAACTCAGGGTATAGACAAATATTTCAAGTTAAAAGTGAGAATGAGTGCTTATGCCACACATCACCTGGTCCACAGTAACTGCTTTCCTGTTCCTATCACACAGTGGGTGAACATTTAACTTCAGAAGATTTCACTTGAATGAAACAAAGTTAAATGACAACTGATAGCTTTCTTTTATAGTGCAATAAAAGCAGACACATGAAATAGTTGCCACAGAGTACATGTAGATATAGCTTGTTAATCTGTCCAACTCTCCGCCATAGATGTCTGTTGCAAAAAATATACTGTATTCATGATCTGCCAAAATAAAGCACTTCATAAAATATTTCAGTTTTGGAACTCTTAGCATTGCGATCTGTAGGTGCGCATTACCACAACTACAGCTGCGCAAAGCTTTGGTCCCTGATTTGATTCAGTGGAGATTCAGCTCAATTCAGTGGCTGAATCTCCAAATCAAATAGGGAGACCCTCTAATCTCTCTGAATTGAACCGGAACCCTCTGAATTTATTCATAGAGATTTGGAGAGATTCAGTGATTTGGACATATACACAGCTTTAAATGTTTTTTCTACATACCTCTAGGTACCAGGCAACTCATCAACGCTGCAATGGTGGGGAAGATTGAGCATCCCACAGGAGCATGGGGGCCACCGAGCATGCTCAGCAGAAGACCTTGAAGTGCTTGTCCAACTCTCTGGTCCCCGAAGTGAACCAGAAGCACGTCTAGTCCACTTCCAGGTCTGCTGGGGACTGCGCTGGAAGGGCCCTCCTGTGCCTACCCAGCTCGACAACTGGTGCCACCTGGGTCTGTGGGGAGGCACCCAGGGTCCCCCCATGGCTGATTGCTGAGGCAGGGGGATGCAGGAGAGGCCCCCAGCATGGTCCCCAGCAGACCCAAAAGTGGACCAGAAGTACTTCCAGTCCACTTCCCAGTTCACCACCGAGCACATGCCCCCCCCCCCTTGCTCCTATGGGATGCTCCATTCACACCAGCATTGCAGCATTCGTGAGCCACACTGGTACCTTGAGGTATGTAGAAAAAACATTTAAAGCTGTGTCTATGGCCTAATCTCTGATTCTACAAATCAGCAAATCTTCAGATTCGGATTCAGCTGAATTGAATCAGGGACAGTGATCTAACTCAATGAATTGAATCACTGTCCCTGATGTGGGCTAAATCTGAATCAAATATGGACCTTTTCAGAAACCCCTAATCACAACATCAAGTTCTTATGAAAATGCCATGTCCAGATTCTATTCCACCTATTAAGTACATAAGTAGACTTAGGCACCTAAGTGTGATTTTTTTTCCAGCTTTCTTTGAGACCCTGAACACCTCTTAATGCAAAAGGTAGGTGGGTCCTCTACCTTTTTGCTGCTTCTTTGGGACTCAGTCCTGAGAAGCAGATGTAAAGTGTGTGTCAAAAAAGTAGATCCATTAATGGATTTTCAGGGACTTGAATATGTAGAAATAGAATTAGACTTAGGTACCCAAGTCCATTTAGATGCCCAGTAGTTAAAATAGAATTTGGCCCATGTGCTCATACACTAACGACAGCTGGTTTTACTGACAAAAAAGGTATCTTAGCAGCTGCTGTATCTATGGATTATAATAAGCATTGTCCACACAAGGAATGTTATTTTATGTAAGCTCCATATTTTGCAACTGTTTAGCAATATTTTTTATACTCTTCAAAAGTTAAGTTTATATGTAAAAGCATTGTTTCAATAGAGCTGCTTTCATATTTTATGTTTAAGTCGGTAGAAATATTGTTGGCTTCAATGCACTGTGCAGTTTTATGAATTAAACACATAACCACTTTACATTTGTGATATGCTTTTATGTGCATCTCTAAGCTAAACATAATTTTAGAAGTTGAATTTTCCCTTGATATTTTGACTCAATTCCTACTACCAGCAGGTCATTTAACAGGTCTGTACAGGTCTGCAGAGGTATATAGATTATAGGCAGAAATCAAACTAATTGTAAGTGGAGACAGCTCCACTGGAAATGGCAGAATTAGAACTAGTAAGGTTTTGATTTCTTATCCCTCAGAATATACAGGTTTTGAATTTCTCATTTCTTATTTTTGAAAGATTCTGAATTATTTTAATTGGCTATTTCAAAGAAGTTGATACATCAAAGGTAGAATATTAGGATTGTCCTAAAAGTTGTGTGTTTTCTAAAATGCAAATGTGAACTAACTGTCTGTAAGTATTACCTTTAGTAGAACTTGTATTTCTGGCAAGCTACCTGTTTAATGGCATGGAAGTCGATAAAAAAGGTAGCAGATTTCATCTATCCATCTGTCTTCTCATATTAAGTTCTTGTATTCCATTTGGTGAACATTGTTATGAGAGTAATTACAAATTAAACCTATAAATAAAGGAGAAAAGGTAACATTGAGGCCAGGTGCATTAAATATGCTGTACAAAGACTCCACTGTACATTAAAACACAAGCTATTGCCATCAATGCTTCTTTGTCAGTCTTTATTTAAAGTTATGTCTGGATATGGGCTATACTCAAATTTCTAAGACTAAAAGAAAGAGATTTGCTGTTCAGCCTCCATCCATTTAAATATATCTTATATTAGACTTCCTACAATGTTCATTCCTTTTATTTGTGAGAAATTAGCCTTGCCAGCCCTGCTTTGCAGTGTCAGGCAATGTGAATTCTAGTAATTCAGTAAACACACACTTCAGTTATTTCAGTACACACTTTTCAATGCCTGCAGTACAGCAGAACTGATCAAACTATTTCTTAGGTTGCTTCCAGACTGAGCAAAACAACCCCAATTTTCCTTAGAGTCAATACCCTGGAATCTATTGCTTCAGTTCTTAATTATGGTCCAAAATTGTTTCTAGTCCCACAGTTCTTCTAAAGAGGTGCTGCAGAAACTGATGCAGAAAAGACATCAGTCATGAGAAAAAGAATTGTAATAAGGAAATCCATGGTTGCTGCATGTCAGGGAGCTGGGAAGGCCCAGACAGCCATGGGCCAACTTGCGGTCAGTGCATTGGGACAGCAGAACCAGTGCAATGGCCAACAGGAGCCCAGGGTACTGTTATCACTTCCAGGGGAAAGGGCAGGCACTGGACCAACCATGGTGTGGGGAAGTCCAAGTGGTGATGAGAGTGCTGTTACCCCTGTGTTGCATCAGAGATTTGGCTGGCCAGGGATTAAAGATCAAAGCTGGCTTTTAAAAATGGCTGCTGGCTACTGGCAGCTGCAACTGGAGCCTCAAATTCCCCCCAGTGGTGATAGGGGCCCATTGCAAGGCTGCAGGATGTAGCAACAGTTTGGTGCTAAGAGCAAATCTGCTGCCAAGTCCCTGTATGTGTAGACTCCTACCCTGGACTGTTTTCTTACGAGTAGTTTATACACAAGCAAACTGGTTCTGCATCAAAAACATGTGTGGACATGACCACTATGTGTGTGTACTCCATATACCGCCCAGAAAAAGGATGAACATGTTAATTAGCTCCCACTTTTGGCTGGAACAGAATGCTCTTGTCACAAGTCTTGGAATGCTCCAAAAAAATTATATGCAGGTGAGGCACAGGGCTACTTGGTCTGGGTTCACCTCGTGGAAGGCAGGGCCACCCTAATCATATGTGCCAGGTTGAGAGAGGGTGAGACAGAGTGATTCTAGATGAACTGCATACAATGTCATGCCTCACCATGGCTTGAAAAAGGTTGCCAGTGAGGGGGATTGCACTTAATGGGCACCACCATGTGTCTTATTTAGATGGGCTATACTAATCTATCCTTGTGTAGGTTTCCATGAGTTTTTTTTCCAGTGTAGATTGTGCGTTTTATAGTCATGCTCAGTATTGGCTGCATTTAGTTCATAGTAGGTTTCTACTGGTGAGCACATACTGATTTTGTCAGCAGATTAATGACAGACAGTAAAATTTACTTGTATGCAGCTTTAAGACAAGGGGCTTTTTCCATCAGCATAACTGTGTGGGGGGAGGAAGCCTCATCTTGTACTTGCATAAAAACAGTAACTTGAAAATTAAATCAGTTTTTAGTTTTTGGACTTGGCAATATTTTTTCTATCTTTCTACTAGACAAGAAATATTGTAAAAATAGTCTTTCTTGAGATAGTTGTCTCACTGATACCTTGTACAGTCTATGTTTTATCTGTTATATCCACATGTTGCCTTAGATTGTATACTGAAAATATAAGCTTCAAAAGCACTGCCCATATTTTTGTTATGGGCCCCTTATTCTTTTCTGAGACCTGTATTCTTGTTGGCAGAAAACAAATAAATAAGTATTTCAGGAATTCTGGTTACTCTCCCCACTGGAACTTGGACTGTAGAGTCATGAAAAATAAAATATTGTAGGAAAAAGAATATACTATTCCATACCTTCTAAAAAGGCCCAACATTTTAGCAAGAAAGGGTAACAAAGTTGATGTCTATTTCTTCTAAATTAGAAATAAGATTATTCATTCCTAATTATCACAACTTAATTTAATCAAAATATGTTCTGTCCAGTCAGCTTCTAACTTTCACTTTTGATTATGCGATATGGTGTTGGAGACAACAATGTATTTGGTGTAGAGTATGAATTTCAGTTCACAACATCTTGCAAAGTTTTTTTTTAAATTGTTATATTATCTTCATTTGACTTATCTTACTTTATTGCTTTTTTGTTTCAGGCTTTTTTAAGTACAAGCAAAAAAAGATTAAATAGATTTTACATGTGCTATAATTATAAAAACAATAGGCAAAGACTCAGTATTCATCTATAAATGTACAAGACAAGATCGCAGAAAATTGTTTGCTATTCTTTTTGACTGTGTTGGATACCATGTAATCTTAAACTTCTGTACATCTCTTTGTTCTAATTACCATCTTTTAAATAAGTGGAACCTTGATGGTGAAAAGTACCAAACCAGGAAATCTTCATTCTGGTGCTTTAGAAACAGGTCACCCGATGAAAAATGTCTTGCATTTGAAAGCTTGTCAACTCTATCTTAACTACATAGTGGCTACATGTACATGAGACACTGACTGCACAGTCATTACTGTGCAGTCATTCAGTACTTGTTCATACAAGTGTACGTGTATAAACAAGTACTAAGTGACTCTGCAGTAACCTGAGTTACTGTGCAATAGCACTAACAAATGCCTTTTTTGTGATGCTACTGCGCAGTAGCCTAATACTACTGTGCAGTAGCATTGCATCATGGTTTTTGCCACATGACGCTACTGCACAGTAGTATCAGGCTACTGCGTGGTCAGCATCTCATGTAGATCTGGCCAGTAGGTCTAATAAAAGATATCATCCTAAGAAATTCTTGTTGCTCGCATAATGGCTGTGTAGCCAGCTTACCTTTCAGAACTTGGTTCGAATTCCAGACTTCAGATCCTGCTGTTTTGATTGGTGGAGCCATAGTTCCATATTCATTGAGCATATTTTATGTGTGTATGTACAATATGTTTAATGTGCAAGTCCCGAACAGAAAATTAATATGGAACAAGCACACACTGGAAGCTAGTCTCTGCTCTAAAGATCCTTTAGCCTAAGAAAACCACTATATAACAGGTTGGAACACTTAAAACTTGTCTGCTCACAGGGTTCAAACAACACCAGTAATTTGCCATTCAGAAGCATAAGGAAGGTAAAAACTTTTGGCAAAGCATTCTTAGGGTTTTTTCCAATATGTCCCTTCCTCTAACATAACCACTTGCCTCCTAATACAGTATTTTTCTACTTCTGGAAAACTCAGGGGTGGAGGAGATAGGGAAGTGATGACTCTGTGCTTGTGAAGTACTATATTTATTTCACTTAGTAGCATGAATGCATCCATATGTTACTTCTTAACTATCAATCTCTCAGATATATTTAAATAGGTGAACAAATTCTGCTTAAAGATTGGAAAATGGATGAATGATAGAACAATGAAGGTTGCCAGGCTGACAAGCTGAGCATTTTAGGAAGTGTTTTAGCAACACAAAGGATGATTATTATGGTCAAAAAGGGCACCTATACATGTGTCGGACATCTGCTTCGACACATGCTAATTAGCATGCATTGTAGCAGACTTGATTAATTGAGCCTGCTGCAGCATGCTAATTAGCACACTCCAGTAGCCTCCATGTCACGTGTATTCACCATCCTTGCACCTCAAAATGGTGGTGGGGTGTATTAACTAAAGCTCACTGATTTAACTTTAGTTAAAACACCCCCACTACCATTTTGAAACATGGGGACGCTGTGAGAGCTTTAATTAGAGTGCCCCCCTGAACACATGTAAAGCCCCATAGGGAATTTTGGTGAGTTGTGTGTGTGAAGGGGGAAGTGGGAGGGAGGTGCTGACCTGGCCTCCCACAACTCATAAAAACTCCCTATGTGGCTCTCAGGCCTAAATAATTGCCCACCCCTACTCTAGGGGTGGTATATGTTTTGCCGCCAATAAAGCACTTAGAAGAGCTGTGCCTCAGAAATTCTTCTGAGATCATTTTTATGCTATAGTGGGGAATGAACTGCTATAATCCTCATTACAATGCAGCTTTCCACAGGCTCTGTGGGTTGGGGGGAGAGCAGAATGTATGATCTACTTGACTTCAGCAAGGATTTGATACTGTCTCCCATGTCATTAGGAATTCCTCTCATTAGGAATCTGAGGAAATACAGATTAGATGAAAGTATTGTAAGGTGAATACAGAATGGATTGAATCATTGTGCTTGATGAATAATTATCAATGGCTGAATGTCTAATTCAGAGGAGGTGTCAAGTGAAGTTCCCCAGGAACCTATCTTATGACTGGAATTGCTTAATATCATCATTAATGATTTTGACAGTGCACATTTAGACCTTGTACACACATTCAGTTTCTCCTGGGAGAGTTCTGCTCTCCCAGGAAAACCCATGAGTATACAGATGCACAGCTTTTTCTTCCAGAATAAAAAAGGCCACTTCAGGAGGAAAATAACCTCAGTACAACCAAGTTTAAATCATTTCCAGGAAAGTTTCTTTTGGGAGAGTGAATGTCTGTGTTGTCCTTTGGGGCCACGCCAACTCTCAGGATCTCAAAATTGTGCTGTTAGATGGGAGGGCGTGACACATTTACACATACAAAAATTAATTAGGCACATACACATACTAGGCACATACACAGCCACCAGGCATATACACACATGCTACCAACTCAGGCACATAAACATCGAAGATTACCAGTCTAAGCACATACACACTATACACACTGAAAATTAGACAAAAATAAATTGTCAATACCCACACACTCAATACACATACACAGATCACTAATTCATATATCTCACACCCAATTTTATATATATATATATATTTTTTTTTTTTTTTTTTTCCAGTTCACACATACACATAGGTGAGTTCCTAACTTGGGTGGTGTGGTATGTGTCTGCTTGGGGTACTTGGGAAACCTAGGGTCCTTGGTGACTACGGGAGGGAGAGTCAAAGGTCAAACTTTTCCAGAAAGAGGGTGATGGATTGGGGGAGGGGGGGAGGCTAAGATAGACGGTGACGGGGAAAAGGGGCCAGGAATGAAAGTTGCCAGGACCGGGATTAGAACTGGCAGACTATAGGGGAGCTGAGGTTACTTGAGGTAAATTAATGTTAATTGATTAAAGACAATGCCCAAAGCCCCCTGCAGAACGGAGGAGTGATGCTGGGGAGAAGCTGGCACAGAGGCTGGGGCTGGAGCCAGAGCTGCGGGGGAACCAAAGATACAGGGAGAGGTAAACTGGCACTAGGGGGAGCCAAAGGGGCTGGGGGGACTGAAAGCTGGGACTGAGACTTGGGGAGGAGCTACAGGGGAGCTGGAAAACTGCAGGGCCTGCTGGGGAAGCTTGGAGCTGGATCAGGAGTGCTGAAGAGACTGCAGGGACTGCCAGGGAGCAGGGAAAAGCTGTGGGGGTGTTGGAATCAGATCAGGGCTTTGGGGGGCAGCTGGAGAGGCTGCAAGGAGCAGCAGCAGGCACCAGGAGCCGAAGAAGGGCTCCAGGTGCCAAGGGAAAACTGCGGGGAAGAGGCTGTGGGTACAGGGAACTGCTGGAGGCAGTGGGGCAGAAACAGAGGGAGACACAGCTAAGAACAAAGGGAGACACAGAGGAACATTGTGGAGGCAGATGGGCAGAGATGGGAAGCAGAGGAACAGAGAGAGAGACAGGAAAGATCAGGGAAAGAAAGCAGGAAAAGACCAGGATTGAGAAGAAGACAAAGGCAGAGGGACACACGGGAGGAAGATCAGAGGGGCAAAAAGCAGGAATTGGAGTAAGGCTGGGAGGTCAGTAAGACAAAACCCAACTCAAGTTTTAAAGTAACAGTTGTATTAAACAAACAGTATACTGTACAATTCATGGAGTTATTGGTTCCTACACACACACACAAAGACTCACCCATGCACCTACACAATGGTAGCAGGGGAGGAAAAGGCTTGGTGGAGAGATTGAATTTGTAGTGTGTAGGGACAGAGTCCAGATCCTGTGTTTGGGGGAAGAAGATGGGTGATAGCTACCTATCCTGGGCTGTGAGTTGACCCTCAATGGCCAGTTGGGGTCTTCTCCAGCAAAGATGTTGTCCAGAGCAGGGTCACTGGCAGGGCCTCTAGGTTGATAGGTGGCATGGCACTGTGCTGGTCCAGATCCAGAGGGTGTCCCAAGGAGGTCACACTCTACCACCCATTTTATAGGGGTGGGCTACCTGTGTCTCCTATAGGAGGGACATGTCCAGCCAAGGACAATTCTGGTGTACTGAGCATGTGCACTCCAGACAAGGGCGTGCAGTTCCAGGTCTCTGTGTTGCAATAGCAGGTTGGCTGATTTCTGTAGGTTCTTTGTCTTTCAAATGCTGGGTTTCTGTTCTGTCTCTGGGTGAGGTCCATAGTTCCTGGGTGAGTCAATGCAAGGCAATGGTCCATTGACCTGATGGTCCAGCCATTGAATTGGTTATTCAGTAGAGGCCTGCTTCCATTGAATCTCATGCATCCTCAATCATTCCCATTCATTCAGGAACCAATTTACATGAGACTGGTTAGGCATGAGTCATAGGTTACAAAATAGGTTACACCTGGGCAGAGGACATAAGATGGAGGCTTGACAAACAAAATGGAAACTTGACATTATTTGACATTACTTTCCAGACACAGGCCTAAACCATACAATATTAATATGAAACAATAAAAATGAATAAAAAATGATAGGAATACAATATAATACAATATAAAACAGTAAAAATCCATGCAAACATAACAGAACAATATTTACAATATAAAAAGGGGTTTATTACAATAATAGCATACAAGAACTTAGCTTAGCTTACTTAATACTACTTGTAATCACTTATAAGGGATAGAGAGGGCAGAGAGAAAGTCAGAAATGGTTAGGGGAAAGGAAGGGAGTGTATTTTAAAATAATAAAAGAAGAAAAATGGGGGGGGTTTGCTACATCTGTACCAGCTGACAACACAGGCTTATCATGGGCTATCTGGGTTAGTTAATCAGGGCTTTCCTACGCACTGCTGTCCCCTGTTGCCAGGCAGACTAAAGAAGCCTTCAGAGCATACTGAGATGTGTGCACAGCCTGCTCTTCCTACATACCCTAGGTACACATTGTCAGAACTGCCAGATCTCCACCCTTCATAGCCTCAGCATTCAAATATCTGTACAGGTGTCTCTGGATAAGTTTTTTTAAACCATGAGAACAAACCAGGGAGAATTCTCCCAGGTTATTTGAATGGCTGAATTCAGCCTCTTCGTTTGTATAGATACTCAGTTCCTCCTGGCAGTCACTGTTCTCCTAGGAGAAACCACAAATTTATAGATGTTCAAGCTTTTTCCCCCAGAGTAAAAATGGCCACTTTAAAATAACCTGGAAACTACAAGGGTTAAATCACTCTCAGAAGAGCATTCCCTTGCCTCTGCAAGGAACACAGTATGTCAATGGTTGGACTCTGCTACTCCAGCAGGCAGCAGAATATGGCCCCTTCATAATCTCCACATTGCTCTGCACAGAAACACAGGCTGACCATAGGTAGTCTGGCTCCATCAGTCATGGCTTCTGTGTACTCTGCTGTCATCTGTTGCTGAGCAGGCTGAGATATATGTAGAGGCACCCCATCTGCTCCACTCTACCCATCTCTCCTTGTCTGCGCAGTATCAGCACTGCAAGCTCTCCACTCTTCAGGGCCTCAGAGCCTGTACATGTGGCCCTGAATAATGATTTCTATCTGGAGACCCAACCTAGGAGAATTATTATTTGACTATATGATTATTTCAAGATTATTTGATATATATATATGTAGCCCTAGCAAATCTGCAGGCCCTGGCCAGTGTGCACCCACACTATGCTCTTTTTAGAAAAAGAAGGCCAATAATATACTGTGGTATACTAATGGGAGCATCATTTGCAAATTAAGGTAACTAATTGTCTCTCATTATTTGGTACTGGTGAGGCTGGGGTACTGTGTCCAGTTTTGTGCCCCATGCTTCAAGAAAGCTATGGACAAATAAACAAGAGTCCAGTGGAGAGCAACAAAAATTATTAGAGCCTGGAAAAATCATTTATGACAGGGGTAAATGTTTTCTGGTGTGGTGGAGGGGTAGGGTGAAATGACTCAGCTTGGACTGAGGTGGGGGGACATTTGGACCCAGCTCTTGCCACTGCTTTTCTCCACCACTCAGCTGCAGCTTGGGGCAGCTAAAGCACCCCATAACAAAGTGTATGCTGCCCAATGTGTGGTATAGTACAGGGAAGGCTTCCTCTTTGCCAGAGCCCCAGGCAGCTGACTGCAGCATGGGGCAGGAAAAGCTCTGGAGCTCTTGGTAGCTGCCTGCTTGGCATCAAATGTAGCCACAGCCATGGTTTTACAGGTTGCATCCTGTGGGCTGGATCAAGCCTATAGACTGTATGTTGCTGACCCCTGATTTATGAGGATACGCTGAATGAAGGGTAGTTATGTGGAAAATGATGATTGACCATTCTCTGTGACCACAGGGAAGAAGAAAAGGAGCAATGGTCTTAAATTGCAGCAAGGAAAATTTAGGGTGCCTAAACTGTCTATACATGAGAAGTGAGGCCACTCAGACATACTGTAATTATGGTATGTTAGAACAGGCTTGATTAATTGAGTCTGCGGGATCATGGTAATTATGCACACTCTAGCAGACTCAAGCTTCTCATGTATCAGTGTCTCCACACTTAAAAATGGTGTTGGGGGTTCCTTAAATAAAGCTTGTCAAATGAGCTTTAGTTAAAGTGACCCTGCCACCATTTTAATGCATGGGGACACTGATACAAGAGACACTTCTGACACTTTAATTAAAGTGGCTCTGAGAGCCACCCCCACTCCCAGATCATGTGTATAAATGTTCTTAGTTTGGACATATGAAGAATTTTCTCATTATAAAGCTGGTTAATTGTTAGAATAGGCTACCCAAACTGGCTGTGGAATCTCTCTCCTTTGGGGAGGACCAGCCCTACTATTTTATGCTTTTAACCTGTCAATTTAAAAACAAATATCTCCTCTTTTTCCAAGACCAAGTCTCCTTGGATGAGATGCGATTTAATGTTGAAAAGGAACAAACAACATGTTCATTATATTATAAGTTCTTGTATGTGGGATAACACTAAAATCTAAGTTCAGAAGGGCCAGCAAAGAGAAGAATCCAGTTTGTGATATCCTTCACATGCCTCATGCATAGGAGATCTCAATATTTTTTATGAAATCTGAACATCTATTCTTCCTTCAACCAACATGCCAGACAAGGTTTGAACATAGAAAAATATCAGAATGCATCACCACTGTTATTTCTTAAAGTAAATAGGAATGCAGAAATAATAGGATATTAACGTTTTCTTCCTCCCCCCCCACTTCCCCCCCCCCAAATTAGTCAGTTCAAATTCCCTTGAGTTTGTCATTTGTCAGGAGGAAGCCCAGGTCTCTCTCAGTAATCACAGCAGGACCTTATCTTTGAAACTATCAGATCTTGGATTATTTATTTTAAAAGATCAGCTACATTATTTTCTGCAATGGAAAAAACAGTACCCTTTCTATTAAAAATACAGATTACTCCCGATTTACAGTTGTACTATTCTTAAAGTTATTTTACCTATGAAATCCAAGAGCTTACCATCTCCTCGCCTTCCATTTTCTATCTGCATTCATTCTCTCACAGTACTAACCTCTGAGCCCATAGCAAGTGACTTGCATTCTTCCCCAAATAATCAACATAATTAAATCATTATTACATTTCAAACTAAAGAATAAAATGCATACATCACCCACATTATTAGGGATGTTTCATGCTATCTCTTCCATGTTCATTTTCCTGGGTAAGATGGGTTATATTTTTTATTAGTAGTAGTGTTACTGTTATGGTTAACTGCTGAGTTTACTAGCTGAGCTGCTGCAGGAGAGCTGTGTTTCTGGATGGAATATTCATTGAGTCTCTTGTATCCTTCTTTTTCTGGCGGAGTTGGCTTCTCTGAAGTCCCAAGCTTTGCAATGTCAGAGTGTTGTTAATATCTCTTCAGTAAACTCTTAAGTGAATCTGACAGTTGATAGTGATTATTAACCTTGCACTGAACCAGTAATTAATCTGTTCAGGATGTACAAGAAGAAAAAACGCAAGAAAGAACTAAAGCAAACTTGCCTGCTCTGGCTCAGTGATTCTGCTGAATCCAAGCACCCTGTTCTGATATTGTTTAAACTCATTAGTATTCTTATCTTATCTGAAGATTTAATTCATTACATACATCATTTCCCTATAGCCCATACACCCATTTGCAATTCCTATGACACATTTTTCCTCTACACACTTCAGATGTGGAATAAACAAAAAATGAGTTCAAGAAAACAAATATTTGGTGAAGAATAAATAGATGCTGGTTAATGAGTTCTAGGCAAATCCTCCATTCTTTTCAGCCCATTAAATTCAGTAGCATCTCACTGGCTGCAAGTGCACAATGTGGGCCCGTGTAAGTTCAGGATAATTTTGGCATGGTTTATTTTCTAGTGATTGTACTATAAGGATGACAGTTTGTGGTTTTACTTTAATACCAGATATTTATGTTTACACATAATTTTGAATTATGCTATTGGCTGGGGGACATTAGTTTTAATAGGGTTGAGTGTGATGTATTGAAATAGCTAATAATTTGGCTTCAGACCCACGCAGATCAAGATATTTATCCTGCCGCAAGTTGGAACAAACATTTCAACTCCTGGTACTACAGTGCAAGAATTTTCCTATAAATAAAGCCTTATATATGTAAATTACACATTAACATATTTTATTCTCCATTTACTTGTGAGTTTTCCAGTCATGCCCATACGCCACTACACAATTCATCTTTCAATGAGAAAATGGATACCTTCATAGGGAGGCATTTTTGGTTCTTTTGTTTTATAGCAATGCAAAATTTGATCTCTATAGGTGAGCCTCTCTTTGCTGCAGATAAAGTCTTATGACAACCCTCCTTTCACTGGGCTTTATTTGTAATTCTACAAACACTGTCTCCTGTGGCATTTTTTTCATGACTCTGTGAGTAGTTGACATACCTATCAGAATTTTCTCTGTATACAGAAAAAGCTAATTTCTTTGGTCATCTTCTCTTTCTGATATCCCCTACCTGTTATGAGGATGTAATCACCCACATTTTAGACTAGTCAGTCTGACCTTGGAATAGAAGTATGTGAGGGTTAAGAGAGCTATCTTTGCTTTTTGTCTGTCCCTACTTTTGACAATCTATTTTTTTAAGGTATTTTGACAAGCAACATCTCAGTGTCCAGGTGGGTTTCTAAGCCTTGGAGACTTCAGTTTGGAATTAGTATATTCCATTTAAATATTAGTTCTTGAGGATCACCACTGTAGCCCCTTTGTGTGGTTGGTCATACCTGAAAGATTTTCTAGTCATATTTGATCTTAAAAAGGTTTTTGAAGCATTTAGAATATATAAATAACTATAAAAGTGGCATAATACACTGAGACTATGGACATACAACACAGTGACTATGGAATAATTTACCCTAGAATTTATTTAATGGGTATGTCTACACAAGATGTTTTACTGCACAGTTGAGGTAACTACTGAGTAGTAAGTCACCATCTACATGTCTTGACCTTTAATGTGAAATTAATTCCTCTACTTGCAAGTAGCAAGTAGCAAATGCAATTTTGCTCCTGTTCAGCCAGGCAGCTAAGGGTGGGAGATTGCTTCCTGCATCTGGGAGCTGCTTGCAGCTGGTGTGGTGTCCACCACTGGAGTCTGAGTGGGGACAATGCCTGCCTTCCCCACCAGCAGGTAGCTCCCAGTGTGAGAGAGCTGAGGAGAACAGGGAAAACACACCGGGAACGGCCATACAGCGGTCCTGCACTCACCATATCCTGGACCCAATGTGCTGCACTGCACCGGAGGCACAGTCTTTTAAAAGCAGCCTCTCCCTCTGGAGTTGAGGAGAGACACCTGGGGTAACTGCTTGGCAGTGTGTTCTTACTTCCAGTATAGCTGAAACCCAAAAGTGAAAGAGTCCTCCAGCAGGCTAGAGTTGCAAGCCTACAAGCTAAGAGTGGTCAGAGGGCCACTGAAGAGTCTGGTGGGATTGTTTGAGATGGGAAAGTCTGACCCCTCGTGAAGCTTCAGGAGAAGCAGAAGACTCCAGCTGCTAATGCCTGGCAAGAGGAGTACAAGGATTAGTAGCAGTAGCCTTACGAGGGACCAAAACGCAAGAAATGTAGATGAACAATTAAATTGGGTTTTTTTGCTTTTACTTTCCTTTTGCCTTGGGTTAATTAAGTATTTTTATAGCCATTTTTAAGTGAGGAGATTTTCCTCCTGGGGCTGTATCAAAGGACTCAGTTATAATCCCTACTAGACTGCATCAAAGATGAGGAGAACTGAAGAGTACGAGAGGGACTGGAACATCATCCTCACAGCAGCAGGAGGCCATGGACTGTTTTGTTAGTCTGTTATATTTTTTTTCTTTATCTGGGATTGAGGCCACACCCAAAGAGCAGCCATTATTGAGAGTTTTGTGTGCAGTTGTGCCTGTATAATCAGCTTGCTGCCAAACTAAGAGCTTTGCAGAATCCACAGAAATTGAGGAGAGGCAGAGGCACTGACCATTCTTGCTGGAGTAAATCTGATGTGTTTAGGGTAGGGTAAAGGGGAGTTTGGAGCCCCATGAGAAGATTGGCCTACAGTTATTAGTATTACCATCAGTCCATTTCCTCCAGCTCCCAAGAATTTATGTGATAACAGCAAGTTGTGGTAGGCATGAACACTCCATCTGAGTGGTGTGGAGTACAGTGATTCTAGACCAAAAATTGACAGTGCCACAGGCCTGCCATATTCTGAGCAGGAAGGGGTTGTAGCTTCTTAAAACAGACAGTGCTGACATTCAGCCCCAGCTCTGCAACTGGGGAGAATTCTTCACCCAACCAGGAGTTGGCTGGGACCTGCCTTTAACCATAATAGTTTCTAGCCAATCTGAGTCTCCATGGGGAAATCTGTACATGCAGCCAGGATGTGGCTGGGGACTTGGTCAGTCCCCAGCCAGCTCCAGTCTGCACATGCAGACTTTCCTAGGCAGCCTGGGGCTGGCCAGGAACTGTCTTGGTCAAGGGTAGGTTCATCCCTACAGATTTTTCCTAGCCCTGTGCCACAAGCAGGCAATCCAGGTGATCAAGGCATGGGGCTTGGAAAGAGCTTCAGAGGAGGGGCAAGTCCCAGCCCCTTCCTTGTTCTACTGGTGGGACAGTAAGCAATGAGGCCCCAAAGCTAAGTGGGAAATCCCTTCCCAGCTAGGGGCTCACTGCTAGCTGCTCCATTGGCAGATAAAGGTGGGGAGCTGGGACTTGCCCCTCCCCTGCAACTCTTTCCAAGCCCTCTGCCCCTGACTGGGGAGCAGGGGCAAGAAGCTTCCTGGTGCTATGGCAGGATGACATTTTCCCCACTCAGGCTCCACCATCACAACCCACCCAGACAGTAGACAAATCCTGAGGTCAAAGAGCAATCTTTCAGCCCCTGCCAGGAAACAGCTGTCTCCTGACCCTATGGTCCCTGCCAGTTCAGGGGTGGTGGTGCAGGGCGGAAGGGGCTGAGAGCAAACTGCTGCCAGGAGCAGCAAATCTGTTCCGGGATCCCTGTACATGTATACGCCTGACCAGCATTGTTTTAGTCTTAGAGTAATTTACTCTAAAATGAACCCACCCTGCAACATTTGCATGTGTAGACATGCCCATTAACATGCAATCGGTTCTCCTAAGGTAGCTAACAGCAGTAAATACCATTACACTGGGTGCATTTACTGTGCAGCTGAGTTATTAGCTGCACAGTAAATGTCTCTATTGGGGCTGGAGTAAACTAATTTATTCTGCAATATAAGTACTGTGGAATTTTTTACTTTGCAGCCATGCACATGTAAATACTGCCCGGCTGGCTGGAGAATGAGGATGCTTCAGTGATGGGGATGCCGGCTGGCTAGCCCCATAATGAAGTTCCTTTGTGCTCCAGCCAACCCCTCTGCAGCACATAGAGCTGGGGGGAGCAGCCTCAGGCTGGTAGTCTGACTCCTGGTGCCATCTTGTGAGCTGGGGCTGCTCTGAATTGGCTCAAGTGCTGTGCCGGAATAAACTGTGGAGCTTATTGTTCCCCAGTAAATTTCTCCCAGGCACATGTTCAAATAGCATGACTAAGAGCAATTAACTCCAAAGAAATAAGCTTCACAGTTTATTCAGTTGCTGTAATTTCATGTGTAGACATGCCCAGTGCCTGGTAATTAGATAATGAAGAGCTCCATTTGCACTGTAAAGTCAAATTATTTCAGTAAATATGTCTCCGCCATTAGTTTATTCAGAAGTTGTAGATTATTTCAAAATGACTTTTTATGGGTACTAGGTGTATGAGGTCTGATTTGAGGTCAGTAAAAAGACTGATACTAATTTGAATAGATTTCTGATCAGACCTGATGCCTATACTAGTGAGACATGGAGATACTACCCTACTGCATACTGGGTGCAACTACAAGAGATACTTTATAGCACAGTAGACTAATTGCAGTAAGGTATCACCATGTAACTGTGCACAGCAGCTATGCTGCAGAAAATTAAGCCAATGCGCAATTTTCTAGTATCATGAATTAGTTACTGTGCAGTATCACACGTGTAGATGCTGACCAGGATCAATTTGCTTCCAGTCAGACCAGGCAGCAGGGAGCCTGCTACAGCCTGGCTAAGCCCCAGTGTTGTGGGGAGCTGTTTTAGCTGCAGGGGCAACTGTCTCCCCACCATATGGGAGTCAGGACCATCCTGATTACCATGGGGCCAGGAGAGCTATGCTGGCAGGTGGGACTGCTTTGTCCTAGCCACATGGGGTTTGGGTCAGGACCTAATCCCCATGTGGCTGGGATACAGAAGTCCCAGGTGCCACAATACCTCTCCCCCCTAACCATGTGGGGATCAGGACCATCCCTGTTGCCTGTGCCTGGAGCTGGTACCTGGGGCAGCCTGGAACTCCCTCTTGGCTGCTGCAGCAGGGCAGAGCAGGGTGGAGGGAGTCAGGAGCATCCCTAGTCTCAACTGCTTTCATTAAATATGTCCAGATGAGCAAGCACATGCCTGTTGCTGTGCCTCAAGGCAGTTTGAGACACAGCAAGACGCATGCTTGGAATAAAAAAAATGTTCCCTGCACTGCATATTTCCAGTGTGGACTCTAAATTTGACACCAGGAAATCTCAGTGTAAAAAAATAACACTCTGGGAAAAAGCAGTACAAGGCACACTCCTGGAGCATGCCCTGAAGCAACTCTAGGCTAGGTCCTCCAGAGAGATGCTTTGGCACCTGGCCATAGCATCTCTATGGCTGTCCCATTCCCCTGCTGCTCTAGCAGTCTTTCTCAGTGTGATGGAGCAAATAGGAGCAGGGCAAGGCTGCAGCTGTAACTCAGACCCAGGGTCTGTCCTCAGTAAGTAAGGATATGAGGGTGGGTGGAACTGGAGGTGAGGGGAATTGTGGCGGGGAGTGGGGGTTTCTCTGCCCACCTACCCAAACAGTCCTTCCTCCCCAGTCCTCTGCATCAGCCAGCAAAGAACTGTTGGGGTGCTCGTGACCTGCTGCAGGCACAGCCCCCTGGCAGCATGTGATGCCACCTTAGACAGAGGGGCTACACATGTTATGGGCCTGGTCCACTGATGCATGCCCTCAGGCAAGACTGGGCCACTCTATCTGTTGCCCAGGTTCTCAGCACCACACACAGGAGCTGAATCCTGCCTCCATGGAGCTGACCCAGCCCAACAGCACATGGGGCACATAGAAGCAGGAGCTGGCCTGGTCATGTACCGCATAGCTTCTGTGTGTAATGCTGAGAGCCTGAGTGACATGAAGAGCTGGCCCAACTCTGTCTGAATGCACAAGCCAGTGGGCTGGGCCCACACTGTGTGTCATGTACAGCCCCCAGGTCTGAAGTGGTCTGCCAGGGGTGTCTGCCAGAAGCTGACCACAAGTGCCCCAACAACCACTGTTGCTGCGGTGGGTGGGACTGTGCTTCATGTGGGGGGGGGGAGGCAGGGGACCCACCACTCCCGAGCAGTCCCCCCCACTGCCACAGTCCCCTCCATTGCCACAGTCCCCCCACACCCCCACCCATAAATCCCACATACCCAAACTACCACCACAAACCCCCCATCCACATACCCACCCACAAACCCCACACCACTCCAAACCCCTGCACAAGCTCAACACTACCCCCATAAACCTCATCCCCACAAACCCTACACCCACCCACAAACCCCACTTTCTCCCCCACAAACCCCAGACCCCTTCCCCACAAACCACCCTTTCCTCTCCACATATCTCACATCCTGCATGTCCAGCTACCAGATGGGATGAAACAGGAACTTCTGGTAGAGGCTGTGACAGCAGGGGCAACTGCCATACTGCAGCCCTGCCCCTTGCCCACACTGGTTCTGGAGCATGCAGCCCTGGCCTGGGAGGCCTCTTGGTCCCAGGAACCACTTGGGTGTGTGATGAGCTGAGGGGTAGGAGGGGAAGGTGACAGAAGGTGAGTGTGTGTGTGAAAGAGAGATGGGGGTCAGGGATGGGGGAGCAGTCCAGGTAGGAGCATCCACCAGAGCTAGGCTTAGAGCCCCCTTGCCTCCCTAAAGCAGACTGTACAGGGGATGCCAGCCTAGAAGGGAAGGGGCTTACCCATCCCAGTCCCTGAGCCCCATTCAAGGGCTTTCCAGGTATAGCATAGGGATCACTGGGGCCTATGTGCCAGTGCAGGAAGCAGAACTGCAGGGACTGCCACTGCTCAGAGCCATAAAGCAGTAGGTAGGACAGCTGCAGTTGGACTCTTGTCCTAGTGCTGCTGGGAGGGAGCTGCTGCTGGGAGGGAGCTGGTGGGGGCAGGCTATGGGTCAGGAGTGGGGGGCACTGGATGAGGGACTTTGGGTTGAGAGTGAGGGGCAAGGGCAGGGGCAGGGCACCAGCACATCAGTTGTGCTCAGTTCCCTACATCATGGTGAGTGAAGAGGACAGGAGCAGCTCTGATTTTTTTTATGATAAAAAAAAAGCAAATGCCAAAATTTATAGATATTTATAATTTGTTTTATTATGATGATAAAAGTACAGGTAGGCTTCCAAATTGCTCTTAAATTGTACATATATCAATAAAACATTGCCCAACTGATTTCTCTCTATATAGCAGAGTTTCATTTCAATTGCAGAAGAACATGGATTTGGAGTACTGTAATGAGAGAATCTCGGGGGGGGGAGGGCATTAATCAGACAATTTGCAACTTTTAAACAGAGAACACCAGGCACCCTGCTAGTCAGGCAAGTGGCAGGCTCTGGGTAGAGGAGCCTACCTAAAGCCAACACCAGGAATCCACCTAGAGGGCAAATGGCATGGCTAACCTCCTAGCCATTTGAGGCCAGAAGGACATGGTTTGACAGTTCAAAGTGATCCACCGCAAGGAGCACATCTTCTGGCCAATAGCTGCCCAATGGCAGAGCTGTGACACCAGAAGACATGACAGTAGTTCCACCCAAAGACCAACTGTGCAGCCACGGCTCACTAGCAGCTGGCCCAGAGGTGCAGGTGGTTCTGCTGCAGTGCCCATACCACAGCCCAGGTGGCCATGTAGTCCTCACCTGGGTCTGGCATGCATGCAGCCATAGGACTGTGGGTCCAAGGGGGCAGATGCTGTTGCAGGTGGCAGCAGGTCACAGCCAGGCACCAGCCCCCATGGCCAGACTGCTGCAGTGGGTAGAGGGTGCAGGGACCACTTTAGGGTAGGGTTGCTTCAGCAGTCCAGCTGGCACAAAGGGCTAGTGTCCCCAGATACCAACTGGCTGGACCTTAGAAACTCCTGAAGGCAAGTAACCCTTACCTGCTCACCAGGGCAGGTTTTTATACTGCCCCAGCTTCTAGCCCCCCCCGGCTGCAGATCTGATAGAAGCTGTGCAGGGTCAGTTTGCCCCAAGTGGCACAACCTGACACATATCAAAGTGCATGTTCAGGCATGTGTGCTGAGGCACAAATCTCTGGCACAAATTTGTGCCACTGCTATTTGAGCTACTACAAGCTCACATGCCTGCATGTGGACTCACCCATTGGAAGCAAATTTTCTCCCAAGAAGGCACATGTGTAGGTGTGTTCCTGGGTGAAGTTTACTGCACCTTATTTTAATGCGCAATAACCTTACTGCTTGTTAATAGCATGTGTAGATGTGCCCAGTCTGTATGGGTGATGGTATTAAAAAATTCTAAAGAAATGAAATAAAATAAGTCTAATAACATCATTCTTGGATAGAAAACACTACTGGATACTGTAATCTGACAAGCAGCAACACTGAATCCATTTAGGCTGAATATATTAACTTACATATTAAAAGGTCAAAATTACAGTAGTTGTTTAACAAAGTATGCTCTGGAAGCTGCTCTCATTTCTCTTGCTTTTTGTTCATTTCTGTTCTTTTTCACATATTCACTTTTCTTGTCTCTGGCCTTTTTTTTGCAATTGCTATTTTCATTTTTATGTGCTATAGACTTATTAAAGAAGATCAAAATGCATGCTGTTTCTGTGCTCTGTTCCTGCATCCTATTCACTTTATTTCAGAAATCAGGGAAAAGTAAGCCTGGAAGGAACTTCATGAGATCCTCTAGTCCACTGGTTCTTAAACTGAGGTGGGCCCCCCTGGGGAAGTATGGCATCATGTCAAAGGAGGCACGAGCTATGAGTCTTTTTTTAGAGGAGAAGTTGGATGAGTTGAAAAAAAGTTATATGTTTTAGATGTATTTTAAAATAGCTAAAAATAAAATAATGCAAAAAGCTTGTGGTTAGTGTACTAATGTTGCTTAGCAACTGTGACATGTCAGACCAGGGGCGGACAAAAATATGGCCCATGGGCTGAATTCAAGCCCCACCCACTCATGCATGAGAGGGGCCTTGCAAGTACACCCAGCTTCTGGGCAGAGCTGCTGCCGCCACAGCTGCCACCACCCAGGGAACTGCCCCAGCTTCCAGCAGCTCCTTCTCCTATCACTGCTGCAGTCCCTTGGGCAGCAGGAAGGGAAGAGAGGCAGATGGGGGAAGCTGTAGCTGGGCAGTGGCATGGAGCATGGGACTGGTAGGAGCATAGTACTTCAAGCATGGGGCTTGCACCCATCAGAGTGGTAGGAGTGCAAAGTCTAGATTAGGATTCTGCCAGAAGTGGCAGGGAGCCCATGTGATGAAGCCAGGCTGCTTGGCCCCACTCCTGCTTCCTGGTGGGGTCTTGGCAGCTGCATGTTGTGCAGGAAGTGGAGCCAGGCTGCTGGTTCCATCATGCAGGGCTTTCCCCCTTTGCAGTGAGTCCCAAGAGCTGCTCCATGCAATGGGACGGGACCAGCCTAGACCTGTTCCCTGCCACCATGTACAGCTCCCAGACCTAGGCAAAGCCATGTGCCATCAGAGGGCTCCATGAATGCCCCAAGGGCCTGCCCACTGCTGCTGACACTGGGGGCTATGCACCATGGGGGGGTGCATACTTCCCACACCCATATGCACAGCCTCACATACACACTTCACAAATCCCACACCCATAACCTCCCCCGGATACACCCACACCTTCCTCCACACACACTCACATCCTCTACAATCCCCCACATACCCATTTACACACACATAACCCATATCTCTCACATCCTACCACACACAAATCCAGCCAAACCCCACACACCCCTCTCATACACAATATACAAGAGTAAGACTTTATTTTGAGCTGTTATGCAATTGCCTGTTTATATACTATGCAAACCCTTGTAAATATGGACAGCAATTTTTTAAAATTAAATTTAAAATATTATAGTAGATGTTTAATTTTTAGTATATAATTTGATTTTTTTTCCAGTTCCAAGATGGCAACCTCTCCCTTCCAAGAGAAGTACTTATGGGGGCAAGGGGAGGCACTTCTGGTAGCAAAGGTCAGGGATTAGGGGGCAGGACTTCCATTCCCAAGATGACGCTCACCAAAACTCATTAAGCGACCTTCCAGCTGAAACAATTTCCCACTCCTGCACTGGACATAGGTTGCATAGATTTTTATAAATAAACTTACAAACCTCAGTAGCATACTTAGTGGGCATATCTACAGGTGTACATTAACTGCGTGGTAACCAAAATTACTGTGCAGTATGTGTGCACAGCTACATGTGCACACCCATACTGCACAGTAAATATAGCAATTTATGCTGACTTGAGCATACATTTGGCATCATCCAATTTACACCCAATTAGTTACTGATCAGTAATGCAAGTGTAGATGACTTACTGCACAATAACACTGTGTGTGTGTGGACTAACTTGAGACTATCTTTATTCCCAAATCACTCCACAAAGAGCTTTAATGAGCTTTAATGCCTGCATGTGTAGACCCCATCCTATTCCCACTTACTGTGTAGTAATTTACTGCATAGTAGATATAAGCCAGCATAAATGCACATGTAGACAAACCCAGTGAGAAATGGCTTAAATGAGAAATTGATCATTTTATGACAAAGGGTGAAAAGCGTACAACCTAAGCCAAAGAGAGCGCAGTGGCAGAGATTTCAGCAAAACACAAAGGTTGAAAATATGATGAAGCTATGGGAGGCACAGGTGTTTTTTTTCATAGCTCAGTGAGGTTCACTATGACAAAACTTGAGAACCCCTGCTCTAGACTTTTTTTCTGCTGTGAAGTGGGATAAAAGTACCTAGAATTATTCTTCATGCCTAGAACTCCAACTCATGCTAGAGTTTTTTTCACTCTTAATATTGTATGTCTGCGCTCTCCAGACTGTATTCAGACTTATCATAAGGTTATAACTCCAAAAATTACAATGAATTCTGGTTCATCAGATTAGAGTTTTTCCTGTCTTGTGGATAAAAATGATAGATACCATTACACTATTAATATACTCCGATTAATTTTGTGCTTAGATTGCACTTGGAAGGCATGAAAATGCATGCATTCATTCAAGATCAGAATTTAGCAGTTACATGTTATGAATGTAATTTCCTGCCCTGACAAAGGCTTCAATTCATAATGAACTCAGCATTCCCTACAGCAGTGATTGTCCACCAGGGTGCCATGTGATTCTTTTAAGGGTGTTCCAGGGTGCCTCAAAATATAAGTACTGTTAGGTGTGCAAACACCTACCCATTTCATAAGATAAACTTAGAGATTCAAAAGAATTCATAGTGTCAAAACATTCTTACTTGTTTTGGTCTTTCTGAGTTATTTGCAATAAAATAACAGCTCTATTATTTTCCCATAGTAAAAAAAAACGAATGAAAGCTAAAAGCTGGCATTTTCCAAGGGGTGCCTTGAGTCTGAAAAGTTTGAGAACCACTACCCTATGCTATGGAACAGATAATGATAGAGAATGTTCTGCTTCTTAATTGGTATTATTTGCAGATACAAGTGGCAGAGGTCCCCATCAATTTTATGAGAGGAAGTGGACTGAATAATGGCTTAGGACCTCTGTAATTTATAATCTATTCCAGCATCATCACTGTCTTGCTGGATGACCCTGGTCAAGTCATTTAAGCTGTTTAGACATCAATTTCCCTACCTCTAGAATGAGGATAACAATACTGACCATAAAGTGTTTTAATATGTAAAATGCTATAAAAGATAGGTGCTTTATTATAGGACTTATTGCCATTTCATTAATAAAACACTTTGAATAAATATATTGAAATGGAAAGCTTATTGCCCACATATGCTTATTATTTAATATCACACAATACACATTCAATTTTAGTACTAAATTATGCCCGACTACAATGCTAGTTACCGCTAAAGCAACATGTTACCTATATCTAAGTTGTCAGAACTGCTATAAGAGAAGTTCTTAATAGTAGCATAACTAGAGGTGGATGAGGGAGCACCAAACCTGGGCACTGATTTAGAGAGGGCACAAGATTGGCAACCACTGCCATTCAATAATCCTTGTTGCAGCCCTGGCAGCCACCCAAGGAGCAAAATCTGATTATTATGACTCTGGTTCCTAGAAAAAGAGTGAGACTGAAATGACAGTGCTTGGAAAGGACATAAGCTTTGAACAGCTCTCAAGGACATGACTGCAGCCTAAAGCCAAGTAACACGTTTACACCATAGTAATGTCAAGCTGTGGAACATTCTTTGACTGATCACTGGGTATGTCTACACAAGACCATAGTGATGAGCTACAGCAATGTAGTGTTGGCGGGCACTAACCATGATGCCACCACTACTGAGCAGTAGCAATGAGTAGCTCATTGCTACCGTGCAGTAGGGTTGAATACAGTCCATGCATCACAGGGACTGTTCAGTACCAGCAAGGACTGTGCAATCATTAAGTACTGGCTAAAATAGGTACTAAATGACTGCGTGGTACCAACTGTGCAATCAGGGGCACATGTAGATACATCCACCGGGTGTTACAGACAATTCACATCAGTGACAACAAAAAAAATCACCTCTTTTATTCCAGCCTGGAAAATACTTCACCTTTTTCTCCCTGATGAGGACCTAGCTACTAGGATCTATGGTTTAGAGTCACTTTCAGGCTGAATTACTGTGATTCGTTGTAGTAGGAACTGAAAGCAAAAGCAATGCTAAGCCTCCATTTTGTGCAGAGTGCAGTTGCTCATTTTCTCCACAGATTAAACTACACATCAGACTTGGCATCCAACCTTTCCAGCAGCTTTTAGTTTATGATGTTATTTCTAGACCTTGGTTCTGATCTTCAAACTCCTTAATTGGTAAGATACATTCATCTCTATAAACTGATAAGACTCTGGGATATTTAAGATCATAGTTCCCAGAATGATGCATAAGAACACTAGAAAGGTGATGTGTGTGGTAAGTGAAATCTGGTTATAAAATAAACTTTCAAAGGAGATTGCATTAACAGATCTTCCTGTCTTGACAAGTCTTTTTTCACAATAATTCAAAAGGCATTCATTAATCCTTTCTGTTCCCAGAAACATACAAACCAACCAAGCCACTACAATTACAGCATCTCCCAATCAGAGACAGAGAGAGACAGACAGACAGAAACAGAGAGAGAGAGAAAGAGAGAGGAATTAGACAGACTCTGAGTCACTCTGATTCCTAGATGGTCATGAAAACAAAATCATCAGGTAATCTGACTAGCCAAATATAACATATTTTCCAGAACCATGACTCTTTCTTTACATATGATTTTCATAAGTAATAAAAAAAAAACATAAGCATTTCTCCAAAATACAACCTCCAATACAGCCATTTATACAAAGTGTATAATGCTATATATAAGAACCCAGATTCATAACTCTCAATTTCAGCTCCTTTTCATGGCTTTTGCTCACTTTGTGAGGGGGCATTGGGAAACATGGTGGTGGGATGTAAGGGTGGAAGAGGAAATGGACTCCAGATTCACCAGGAAAAAAGGCTCATTTGTTCCCATAGGGTGAATCTACACAAGACAGTTACTGTAGAGTTGCCTAATTAGCTCCATAGTGACTGCATGTATGCAAGATACTGACTGTGAAGTCATTACTGTGCAATCATTTAGTACTTACATAAACAAGTACTAAATGACTGTGCAGTTGTGCCTACAAGTGGTTCTTCTGTGACGCTGACTGCGCAGTAGCAGTAGTATTACATCATGCTTCCTGCCATGCAACACTACTGCACAGTAGTCATGGGCTACTGTATAGTCAGTGTCTTATGTAGACGCAGCCAGTAAAGCATCATGGTCTACATGAGTAGTGCTATTAGGCCAAAGTAGACCTATTAACTCCTGCATAGGATAGTACTGCCCAACACAGGTACTATTTTATGGCAGAGTTATTTACTCCATTTCAATGCACGTGTAAATGGTGACCAGGGCTGTCTAGTACATGAGGGTACTACAGTGCAGAGACTGCCTGCTAACTAGCCCTGCACTGTTGCATCCTGGTGCCCCAGCCAGCCCTTCTACAGCATGTTGAGCCAGGCAGGAGCAGCACCAGGCTGGCAGGTTGGCTTTCTGTGCCCCCTGCCAGCCAGCACTATGCCACCCCAGCTCAACGTGCTGCAGTTCTGGGCACACATGTAAAAACTGAACCTGGAGGAATAAATTCTGGTATGAACTGCTCTGGAGTTTACTGTATTACATTAATATTCACATGTAGTGAATACCCACAGAGGACCAACCTCCCAGGCTCTGTTCTTCACAGACTCCAGATACAGGAAAGGAGCACAGAGCATTTTCAGGCCTAGGGAGATGGGACATAGTTTACAAAGGCCTATGGAATGAAAAACGCATATCCACATGAAATAGTACTTAAAGGGCATGTCTACACATTCATTAATGTGCTTTTCCTAAAGTGAATTAAATGTAGTATGTATGGGCATTTGTACACATGCTTGCGCACTTTTAAAAGCCCCCACATTGCAGCACATGCATTTGTATAAACAGTGAAATGCACATGGGCACAGAGAAAATGGCAGAGGCATGCTTTTGACCTAAAACACATAGAAGGTGTTGTAGTTCAAAAGTGCACTGCTGCCATTTTCTCAGCGCTGATGTGCATTTAACCGTTTATACAAATGCATGCAATGCAGCACCGGGCACATCAGACTTGATAATTGATTCTGCTCCAACACACCAGATCTCCAGCACATCACAGTAGACAAATATATGTGTATAAATGCCCTCTAATGTGAGAAACTAAATAAAGGCTGCCCTACTGTTCAGTAGCAAAAGCACATATTTGTTAGTGACAATGAGCAGCAGCCTATTTTTACCGTGCATTAGCATAGTAGCATATTTTTATATGATGCTTTAATGAGCAATAACATAGGCTACTATGCATTAAAGCACATGCGTAGATGCCCCCAAAGTTATATAAAAACTTAGTCTTCTTAAACTATAAAGGGCATGAAACAAGTAACATTGATTTTTCATAGTCTTGTCTCAAACTCATTCATGAAAATAGATAGGATTATAGGACAATAGAAAGCAGGCTGGAAGGGACCTTACAAGAACATCTAATCCAGTCTCCTGCATAAAGCAGGATCATTGATGATTAAACTAGTGGTAGTAGACAGGTCATTCTTGGCCTGGAAGGAGGTGGGCAGTGGGGTCCCACAGGATTTGGTCCTTGGACTGGCGTTATTTAATATCTTGATCAGCAATTTGGATGAGGGTGTGGAGAGCACCCTCCAAGTTTGCAGATGATACAAGTTAGGGGGCAAAGTTAATACACCAGAGGACAGGGAGCAGACACAGGCTGTCCTGGACAGGTTGGATCAATGGGAGGAATGAAATGGGATGCAATTCAACAAAGATAAATGTAAGACACTCCACCTAGGAAGGAGGAATCCCCAGCACACCTACAGGTTGGCGGATGACCTCTTCAGCAGCTCAGAGGCTGAGAGAGATCATAGTTGACTCCAAGATGAACATAATCCAGCAGAGTAACAAGGCCATCAGCAAAGCCAATTGCATCTTGTTGTTAGCAGATTTATTAGTGGATGCATGACCAACAGATCAAGGGAGGTGATGCTCCCCCTCTATGCAGCATTGGTCAGGCCTCAGTTGGAGTACTGTGTCCAGTTTTGGGTGGCGCACTTCAAGAGGTACATGGAAAATCTGGAGAGGGTTCAGAGGAGGGCCACTCACATGATTAGTGGCCTCTGTGAAAGACCCTACAAGGGGAGGTTGAGAGATCTGAATCTCTTCAGCCTTTACAAAAGATGGCTGAGGGGTGACCTTGTAGCCACCTGTATGTTTATCGGGGAGGACAGCAGGGAATTGGTGATGCGCTGTTTACCAGCGCATCACCCCCAGGGTGTAACTAGGAATAATGGGTGCAAACTGGTGGAGAATAGATTTAGGTTAGACATTAGGAAGAAATTGTTACAGTAAGGGTGGCCAGAATCTGGAATGGGCTTCCAAGAGAGGTGGTACTACCACCAAACTTGGAGGTCTTCAAGAGGAGTGTGATAGCCAGAACCAGAGGGGTTAAATCAAAACATATATGCTTTTGGAAGCATCTGGTAATTGTCTAAGCAGTTAAGATTAACTAATGCAAATCTTGTAAGTTTGCAACCTGCAAATGGAATTTTGTCTGTCACAATTTAACCAAAGTGTTGAATCTGTTTGCACTGATCATAGGACTACTGAGCCCCCAAAATAAGCAGTGCTACAAGATTAGCTGTTCTAACAGGTTTTTCAAAGGTCAAGCCATAATAAGATCTGACCACCTAATATAATCAGCACATTCCAAGGAATCTAGGAATAAAAAACTAAGGAGTTGAGCTTAGGCAGATAATGCTAATTTCACACCTCAAAGTAATGTGGTGTAACTTGCTTATTGGGTGAACCTGAGTTCGGGCAGTAACCTTTCATGATAATTTCTAACACCTTTTGATCCCATAGGGTAACAGCTACAGGGCAAGATTGTGAGTGGCTCTAAAGCCAACATATTATCATAAGATAAGGTATAAATAAGCATGTATGTCAGGTGACCAGTATGAAGGACGGGACAGAAGGACCATCGCTGTACCAAGCCTGGACCCCAGACTCCCAGTGTGAATGAAGACCGGATCCTGACCAAGGGACCTTCCCGGTGACCCCTTGGACAGCATTGACTTTGCTGGAACAACTTGGTGCACACCAGGCATAGAGGAACTGCCAATAAGGTGCCAATCCCATGTGGGAATTCTTTGTCATTCTGTCTATCTGTTGTTATCATTCACTATTAGCTCTTTATTACTGTACTATCCGTTTGTCACATTAACCTTTCTGTTAACTGTTGTATGCTAAGCTATAAGTAAATTTGCCTTTACTTCACTCCTCACTTGCCTCCTCAATCCCAAACACAGCAGTTTCATGCCTGATACACTCACAGCGCCTAGCCAGCCTGTGACAGAGGAGGCTTGTCAGTCCCCTCGCTGGGGTTTGGTCCTCTTTCCTGCCAGGGGCAAGAGGTTGGACACGATGATCCATTAGGCCCCTGCTGACTATATAATCTATGAATCTATAAACCATCCCAGCCAAGTCACTGTCTAACCTGCCCTTGAAAATTTCCTGGAATAATTCTATGCCCTTTCTAAGCAGCCTATTCCAATGCTTGACCACCTTCATAGGCAATGCAGTCTTGTAACTGGGGAAGCCTGCAACAGCTAATTTTTAACCAATGTACCCTTCACCATCATATCAGCCATTTCAAACTGCTTAACCATACAGTAAATGCAGTTCACTCAGAAGCTTCTGTCCTCCTCTAAACTATTATATTGCTATAAATCATAAAACTTCTAGGTAGTGTAATTGTTTCATCGCAGTATGTAAACTATTTCATTTCTCTACCACCATACAGGAAGTAAATTCCCAGTGGACCCAGTGCCTACCCACAAGCAACAGCAGCTATGGTGGAGGTTATGGGTAAGAATTTTTGTTTGTTTTTAAAGGGGTAAACTTCTCCTCTGACACATAGCTATAACTTTATCAGGGAGAAAAGCACTGATGAACTAAGTAACATTAGCAGAATCTTGCCCATTTTTCATTATGACTTCAACAGCTCTTTTTGATTAACAAATTGCCCTTGATCCTAACATTCTGATCTGTGATTCAGGTCATTATTTTCTCTAAACCCATTTGGTACTGATAAACATAAGAATTATGGGATGTTCACAGACTATTAGCTTCAGCAATTTCTTAATCACTGTGGGTCATGTTGAGGAGCCTTTATTCAAAGTATTTACACCAAAAGTCCTACTGAAGCCAGAATTTAGCTAAAGAAGAATGGGTTGGATAAAGGGACTCCAAGGTGGATAGAAACCTGGCTCTATCACTGGCTCAGAGGGTAATTAGTGGCTCAATATCTGGTTGGCAGCTAGTATCAAGGAGAGTACCCCAGGGATTGGTCTTGGGGCCAGGTTTGTACAATATCTTCAAAATAACCTGGAAGATGGGATGAAGTGCACTCTCATCAAGTTTGCAGATGACACCAAGCTGGGATCAGTACACTGGAGGTTAGAGGGAAGTTCACATTGGAGGTTTAGAGACCTAGAGAAATTGGAGGACTGAACTAAAATGAATCTCATGAGGTCCAATAAGGACAAATGAAAAGTCCAGCACTTAAGACAGAACAGTCGCATGCACTGATACAGGGTAGGGACCGACGAGCTAAGCAGCAGCTCTACAGAAAAAGATCTGGGGGTTACAGTGGATAGTAAGCTGAATATGAGCCAACAGCATGCCCTTGTTGTGAAGAAGTCTAACAGCACACCAGGCTGCATAACTAGGAGTGTTGCCAGCAGATCAAGGGAAGTCATTCTTCTCCTCTATTCCACACTGGGGTACTATGTTCAGTTTTGGGCCCCCCACTACCAAAAGGGTGTAGACAAATTAGACAGAGTCCAACAGAGAATGATGAAAATGGTTAAGGGGCTGGGGTACATGACTTCTGAGAAGAGGCTGAGGGAAGTGAAGACTAGAGAAGAGAAGACTGTGGGGATTTATACCCTTTAACTACCTGAAGAGTGTGTACAAAGAGGATAGAGCTAAACTGTTCTCAGTGGTGGCAAATAACAGAACAAGAAGCAGTGGTCTCATGTTGAAGCGGGGGAAGTTTAAGTTAGCTATTAGGAAGAACTTTTTCACTTGGAAGGTAGCAAAGCACTGGAATGGGTTCCTCAGGGTTATAGAAACTCCATCTTTGCCTGGGATGATATAGCTGGGGCTGGTCCTGCTTTGAGCAGGGAATTGGACTAGTTGAGCACCTGAGGTCCCTTTCAACCTTAATTTTCTATGACTCTGTGATCTAATCTATACTATTACGCATACTGTCATCTCCATTAGTATATATAAAGCCTCATTGTGATAGATGAAATTGTTCGGAGAGGGAGTTGGGTGAGAAACCCTTATATATTCATATTCTCATGCCTTGCTCTGGGAAGAAGTTGTATGGGGCAATGCTGCATGGGACATATGTATTCTCATGCCTTGCTCATTCTTGGAAGACATCCTCACTGAATGGCTGTCAAATGCATTAGCAGAGAAGCTGTACTATAACTGGCAGGAGCAATGCCAAATTGCTCAAGATTCACTACCATGCATGCTTCCAGCTTAGCAATAAATGCTGGATACAATCTTGAAAACAGTGGAAAATCAAGAGCCACTTTGCGCATTTGTTGATGCACCTGGTGGTACAGGAAAAACATTCTGCTTCAATACAATTATTTCAGCAGTGCATGGGAAGGGAACATTGCATTGGATGTCGCATCCAGTGGAGTTGCTGCTACTATGCTTATAGGAGGCAGAACTGTACACTCAAGTTTCAAGGTACCTCTGAATGTATTGCAAACCAGCAGCTGCAGCACGGTCTGACCTTGTTAAGCTGCTTCGAGAAGCAGCATTCATAATCTGGGATGAAGCACCAAGGCTCGTTGGTACATGCTGGAGGATGTAGAATGGACACTGCAAGATTTACTGCAGAGCAATTCACCTTTTGGTGGCAAGGTGATAGTGCTTGGGGATGATGTTTGGCAAATCCTGCCTGTTGTGAAAAATGTCTCATGGCCACAAATAGTAGAGGCATGCTTGAAGTGATCTGAGTTGTGGAACCACTTCCAGATTTTCCAACTTCGTGCAAACATGCAAATACATAAGGGAGGTTTTGATGCACAAAGTGCAAAATACTCTCAATGGCTTTTGGATCTGGGAAATCGCCAAGTTACAAATATTGATGAAACCATTACCCTGCCTCCTGAGCTCTGCATGCCTGTGGATCTCTCAGCAATGATAGAATGGACATATCCAAATCTATTGGATAATTATCAAAATCCAGGAAGGACATCTGAAAGAGCTATTTTGGTGCCACATTACTCTGTTGTAGAGGAGATCAACAATGCTATTGTGGCAAAATTTCCAGGCCAAGAATGGATTTGTACAAGTGCAGATGCTCTTTCAGAGGATAAAAGTGTTATGGCTGTGGCAATTGACTACCTGAATTCCATGAAGGTGTCAAGTTTGCCTCCACATCAGCTGCACCTTAAGCCTGGGATGATCATCATGCTTCTGCAAAACCTTCCCCTTAAGGATGGTCTCTGCAATGGAACATGGCTATTGGTGCAATCCATCATCAATAGCAGATAACTTGAGGCAAAAATTGTTGGATCAGAAAGAACAGTGCTAATTCCTTGGATAGCACTGGAGCCATCTGACTACACATTTCCATTCACATGGACACGTCGACAGTTCCCTGTTCAGGTGGCATTCAGCATTCAGGGCTGTTCCTTTAGGATACTGTCTTCACCCATGGACAACTGTATATGGCTGCTTCCAGAATCTCCTACCCAGAAAACATCTGATTTGTAGTGGCTGCTGACCTGAGTAACAAAACCAGGAATGTTGTGTATACGGAAGTGTTGTGAAGCTGTTGAAGTGCAATCAAATGTGATCTCAAACAAAAATTGGCTCATTGGATTTTCATGCAAGCCACACTGCACGGGGCATCTAGTGCAGTATTATTCCTGCAGTTTTAGTAGTCTCTTCTGAGACTATAAAATAGTTCTGTGGTAATCTGCTAGAGAGTGCTCAAGAGCGATGAAGACTGCTCTGTACCCACCCCTGGAGACTGAAAGCAACATCTGGTTTGACAGCTTCTGTAGTCATGAAGTGAGAGATTTATGAGGCTAGACTTGATCTGTGGTCTGCCATATAATAGAGTATTATAACACTACCATACAAATCATCAGGTAGAGCTAATTTTGCTTCCTAAAGGTGAACTTCAATGATTACGTATTAATTCATAAAAATATTAATCTGTTTTTTGCCTGCTAAAGTTTGTGCAACTTTAACATTTATAAATACCTGAATAATAGTTCTTCTTTATTTACATGCTTAAAGTTAGTTTCTTTGTTTCTCTGAAACATTTAGTGGCTTAGCAAGAACCCTTTGAATCAGTGCTGTCTGCTGTGGGGTAGGATAAAGAGCCATAATCTGTTGCAAACACAGAAGCCTGAACTTAGAGTTAGCAGAAAGCAACACACTATTTTTGGGTTCTGAAGGTCTCCTTCAAGTAGTGATGTTATTGTTAATAGGATCAGAAGCCACAAAATAGACTGATTTTCAGCTATATTATTTTAAAACCTATTTCTTTGGAATTTATCTTTACTTGGGGTAAAAGTGACCAGTTTATATGCAGAGAACTCAGGTGAGGTGACATCCTTTCCCTAACAGAGAAGCAGGCATTAGGCTGTAAACAGTCTCTCTGTGTCTACTGTTGGACTCTACTATCCTCTCTGAATATAACAGTCTTGGATTTGGAAACATATGTATATTAGAGTTTCTTAGCCCATCTAAAATGTCACCCTATTCCTCCTAGGATAGTTGAAGATGCTCTTTCTGCCCCTTCTGTCTCTCCCTCCATATCTCTCATAGATAGATTTTAAAGCATGCTTCTAGAGGCCTGGTGATTTTCAGAACAAGGCATGGTGGGCAAGTAATCAAGGGAGAGCTACCTTTGCACTCAAGCCAGGTAGGAGCCATATAGCCTCAAGGGTGAATCATAACCACCCCTGGGGCCCAGTCCTACAACACTTATGATCTGGGGTCTCTATCAACATTACTCTAGTGGCTTCTGTATGTATTTTCTTATCCCATGCACCAGCCTCATTTAAATCAATGGGATTGCTTTCAAAGTAAGGTATACCTATAGGATATCAGCATCTGTCTCTTACTGATTTGGGATATTAGGAAGAATATTTCACATTTCTTTTAATTTTGCTATTGTGTACAATTCACATTTACATTAAGACAAATGAGATTTCCATGCCTTTTCAGAGCATTTTGCTCTTCTTCCCCACTTTTTAGTGTCTTCATTTTCCAAAATCCTTTTCACTACTTTGTTTTGTTTACATATCTTTAATTGCTATCGTTTCACTGGAGATATTATCAACTATGAAGATGATAAATAGCTACATTCTTTTCCATAAAGCTGTTTCAGCAAGCTGTCGAACATGAGATTTATTCATATGCTTTAAGGTCAGGATTAGTTTCTCCATCAAAAAGCAAAAGAAAAAAGTGAAACTTGCTTCAGTAAGAAATAGTGCAAGTTGTCAGGTTTGTTAGTGTGTTGTTACTTGATAATTAGTTCAAGACAAGCTTGAAGCTTGTAGCAGCTTCAAAGAACATTGTAAATCAGACCACACTCAGGACTCTTTGGGGACGCATCAGTAACCATTCAGTATAAGATTAAGCGGCTGTGAATACACATTACTCAAATATTCCTTTTCTCTGTATATGGTATGTAGATGTAGTAAATCCATTTTTCTGTTTTTCCCCCTGTGACTAGTATAAAAGCCAGTCAGTCAAAATGCACACAGCTTTAATAAAGATGGACGGAAAAGCTTTACTATGCACCTCTCTGGATTTAAATTCAGTTTTCATGCTGCAGAATAAAATTGAGAAAGTCATGACTGTTGGATTCAGTGGCCACATCTACATGAGATGCTTAGAATCATAGAATCATAGAAAATTAGGGTTGGAAGGGACCTCAGGATCTCATCTAGTCCAACCCCTTGCTCAAAGCAGGACCATCCCCAACTAGATCATCCCAGCCAAGGCTTCGTCTACCTGGGTCTTAACAACTGCCAAGGATGGAGATTCCATAACCTCCCTGGATAACCCATTCCAGTGTTTTACTAGTCTCCTAGTGAGAAAATTCTTCCTAATATCTAAGCTAAAAACCCCTTGCTGCAACTTGAGACCACTGCTCCTTGTTCTGTCATCTGCCATCACTAAAAAGAGTCTAGTCTAGTCTCTTTCAAACCCCACTCTGTAGTTGAAGGCTGCTATTAAATCCCTTCTCAGTCTTCTTTTCTCTAGACTATATAAGCCCTGTTCCCTCAGCCTGTCCTCAAAAGTCATGTCCCCCTGCCCCCTCACCATTTTTGTTGGCTTCTGCTGGACTCTCTCCAATTTGTCCACATCCTTTCAGAAGTAGAAGGTCCAAAACTGAACACAGTACTCCAGATGCAGCCTCACCAGTGCTGAATAGAGGATAATAATCACTTCCCTTGCCCTGCTGGCAACACTCCTACCAGTGCAGCCCAGTATGATGTTACCCTTCTTGGCAACAAGGGCACATTGCTGGCTCATATTCAGCTTATTATCCACTGTAACCCATCGGTCCTTTTATGCAGAGCTGCTGTCCAGCCATGCAGTCTCCAGCCTGTACCAGCGCATGGGTTTGTTCTGTCCTATGTACAGGACTTTGCACTTGTCCTTATTGAACCTCATGAGATATCTTTAGGCCTAATCCTCTAATTTTTCCATGTTACTCTCAATCCTAACCCTACCCACCAGCATATCTACTTGGGGTCATCTGCAAACTTGCTGAGGGCGCACTCCATGCTATCTTCCAGGTTGTTGATGAAGAGATTGAACAAAATCAGCCCCAGGAAGAACCCCTGGTGTACTCCACTTGATACTGGCTGCCATCTAGATATCGAGCCATTGATACTATATTGAGACATTGACCCTCTGAGCCCAACGCTTTAGCCAGTTTCCTATCCACCTTACAGTCCATTCATCCAGCCAGCACATCCTTACCTGCCTGAATAATTTTATGGGAGCCTTGCTCCCACAAAGCCTTGCTAAAGCCTTGCTAAAATCAAAGTATCAAAGCATCAAAAGCCTTGCTAAAATCAAAGTATACCACATCCACAGAACCAGTCATCTAATCATACAAGGCAATCAGGTTGGTCAGGCATGACTTGCCCTTGGTGAATCCATGCCAACTATTTCTAATCACCTTCTTTTCCTCCACGTGCTTAGAAATGAATTCCTGCTCCATGATTTTTCCAAGGACTGGAGGTAAGGCTGACTTGTCTGTAGTTCACTGGATCCTCCTTCTTCCCTTTCTTAAATATGGGCACTATGTTTGCCCTTGTGCAATCATCCAGGACCTCTCATGATCACCATGAGTTTTCAAAGATGATGGCCAGCAGCTCTGCAATCACTCACTCAGTGCCCTCAGGTGTATCCCATCCAGTCCCATGGACTTGTATATGTCCAGTGTTCCTAAATAGTCCCAAACCTGTTATTTCACCACTGTTGACTGCTCACCTCCTCAGAAACTGTGCTGTCAGGTGCAGTAGTTTGGGAGCTGACCTTGCCTGTGAAGACTGAAGTGAAAAAGGCATCGAGTAGTCCAGCCTTTTCTGCATCCTCTGTCACTAGGTTGCCTCCCCCATTAAGGAGGGGACCCACACTTTCTTTGATCTTCCTCTTGTTACTGACATATGTATACCAGCCCTTCTTGTTACTCTTCACATCCCGTGCTAGCTGCAACTCCAACTGCACTTTGGCCTTCCTGACTTCATCCCTGAATTCCTGAGCCATACTCTTATTCTCCTCCCTAGTCGTTTGTCCAAGTTTCCACTTCTTATAAGCTTCCTTTTTGTGATTTAGTTTACTGAAGAATTTATTGACCATGATGCAATGATACTGCACAGTGGATGTACAGTGCCTAAAAATGGGATGCTGAACCATGACCGGGGCTTCTAAGTACTACTACAATACACATAGACAATGATAACTATGTGTTCATGTCATTAGCTCCAGCAGAAGAATGCTGCATGTGGCTCTCAGGAAAGTAAGACGAGAAGATAGTTTTCAAATGATAAATCTCAGTATAAAGTTCTATTCTTGATTCTCTTAATAATACAATACTTCAAAGGATTTTAAAAAATATTATTTGTAAATATTTTAACAAGGAGACACATCTGTCCAGTTTAAGGATTTTCATTTAGGGTAGTTACAGTTTGGGCAATTTACTATTTCCTAAAGAAATAAATTATATTAGCCAAATACTGATCATTTGCATGCTGCCTTTGTTACCAATTCTCAACTGCAGCCTGCTTGAGTACTATTAACTCATTCCATTGATTTATTCATAACAATTTCATCTTGGGGCTAAATCAAAAAAAGGACTCAGGCATGTATAAGTTCAGGTCCTTGACACTCATCTTTTAAGTGTCTTTCTCAAGAGTAGAATCCAGACCCCTGATGTTGTTCTAAGGTGTGTATAGTGTTTTCTCATGTGGTAGCTGGTTGATGTTGCTTTTGATGTACAACCCACTGGTGTCATTGTATTCTGGAAAGCCAATGCTAGCAAGCAGTCTTCCAGATTCTAAAGGTGACAAAAAAAAAACCAAACAAAAAAACCCAACTCTGATCCGTGTTCAGTAGCAAAAGTTCTGAAAGGTTTATTGCTTTGGACCATTTGGTTTGATTAATGGCCAGTCTGACTTAGTGAAGCTTGCCCTTGACAGGTAAAGAGAGACACCACATGTTGTTCATGCTCTTCATCCCCATATTTATACTTGTGTGCACCTCCACCCATTGTCCCATACCAGTTCTTATCTCTCTCTCTGCTGAGATGTTAATCTTTACTTGTTTCATTTCTGCTGTTTACACACCTACATTTTGTTTCTTGCTATCTCTGGCTCATTACTGTGTTCTTTTTACATTCAGCCTCAAGTTTTTCAACTGCTGGTTTCATACTCCCTTCTTTGAATTAGTGTCTTTTTGCTCATTAGTGTATACTTTTATTTATTTTTCTTTCTTATCAGGTCATCCAGCAGTCATAAGGCCCCTTTCTCCCATACTGCTTTTTGGCAATGCAGCTTACTATAGGTTAGCATAACTATGGCCTAGCACAACAGGAACTCATACACCTGACTTGGGCATTTAGGTCCCTTGTGCAGCAAATGATTAGAATTAAACCCAAGCACCCCCTCCCAGAACAGAAGTGAAAATACACTTCTTAGAGCAAGCCAATAGGAAAGAAACAGGAAGCTTAGGTGCCTCTGACCAGGCAGGGATTGCAAACCAGGATCTTTTCCTCAGCTGTAGAGAGTTGCATTTTCAGCCATTCTTTAAAAGAACTCAGCAAGGTTTAGTATTCTGTTGATGCTTCCGCTTCTGCTACCATCTTTTGTAATAACCTAAAGATTTATTTCATTCTCCTGGGACATGTTAAACCTGGGTTCAAATCTCCCTTTAGCCTGAGGGTATTTAATCTGCTATCCTCTGCTTAACAGGAGGGTTCCCACACCACCAGGCTACATATTTATCTAGTACCATTTCTGTTGCTGTGTGCCATTGAGCAGCAAATTCAAGATGCACAGTATTAATTGAGGGGGTGAAAGAAAGAGAGAGAGAGGCATCATGAATATGGCCTAATGGCCATCTTGAACTGCAGAAGACAAATTCTAATAACTTCTTCAAAGAATGCATTTTATCCAATAACTGCTTCATAGGAGCAGGGACTGGAACTCAGCATTCTCCTTTCCTGTGTGTGCCCTAACAAGGAAGGCATGTATGTGGCCCCCCCCCTCTGTCTCCATACATTCTGAATTCTTTAGTGATTAGGGCACTATGAAGGCTGTCATGATGCCCCCTATTGGTTACTCAAGTCCTGCCCTCACTCCAGGTTTTCTGTGTAACCCCTGTTCTATCTCACCTGCCATGAATTGATATTCCTTTTCTCTTGATTGAGAAGCTTCCCCTGAGTCCTGAAGTGATCTCCTTGGTGTGTAGTAGACTCAGTCTGATCTCTAGGCCCCTCTGTCACATTTTCTGTTTTCTGTGGGTGGTTTGAATGCTGAGTCAGAACTACCCATGCCTTTCAAACAACTCAAATTTGGCTGTCATAATCTCATGACTTCAAGGGTTGTCATCAAGCCTTGCGGGCTCTAATTGTGGCCTCTATATTCCTCTACAGCCACACCCAAGCCTTGCAGGTGTCACTCAATTATCCCTCATGCTCCTGTACAGGTTTCAGCTTTCTTGGCTTTAGCCCACAGGTTATTCTGGCCGTTGGCCTCTAGCCTGGACACACTTGCTCTGGCCCAGCTTCTTGGCCTCTGCCTCTATGTCTCTTGGGGCTCAGGCCCTGACCTCCTCACCTGAGGTGGTCAGCTGACATGGTTTCCCCAGTCTCCCTCTTTCCCTCTCTCCTTCTCTTTCTCTCTCACTCTCAGCCTATAGTGACTTGCTCCTGGCAGGGCCAAACCTGGAGTGCCTCTCTAGTGAACCAACGTGGCTTCCTAACCAATCTTACAACCACTACCAGTTCTTCATTATTTACTGTCTCCACCATAGCAAACAAAGGACACCATCCATCTGGGCACAAACAAAACAAAGAATAAGTCAAACTCAAAGTCATCCGCATCCTCGACAAACTTAAAACAGAATGGAAGATTCTCCACCTTCATGCCCAGGATCCCTTTACCACCACTCCAGGCTCCACAGCAGTGGTCCACATCCTACCCACAGTCAGTTCCACACTGAGCCTCCTGGCCTGACGGCAGGTCTCTTATGTGATAAGTCCCTCCCCCTCTGACCAGTCTCGCCTATCACACAGCATGATCCCATTGTCTTTTCATTGGTCTGTTCAGCCCTGTTTGGTTTCAAGGTACCCATAGCAGGACTGTTGGGTACTGCTGAAACCCTGTCTCCTCTTCCTGTATTGTTTTTGTCTGTGTGCCCCCCCATCCTAGAGCCACAAAGACTGTACTCTTAAAGGGCCCCCACAGGCCCTGCTTCTCCCTGCTTGGGTGTTAACCCAAATCTCCTACTTTTTAGGAAACTACTGTAATCATAATGCTGTAACACAGAAAGTGGGTGCAAGCCTTTCAGTAAATACCCCTCAGGGGCTTGGAGGAATGCCTAGTTTTTGAATCCTTAAACCAGAATAACTCAGAACAGGGATGTTCTGAACATGCACAAAAGCAGGACTCTAGGGCCTAAAGAACACCAGTGTCAAACAGGGTTCTTCCAGGTTAAGGCACAAATAGAGTTGGGATTTTTGGATTGCAATGTTGGCCTTAGGCACAATTAGCTCTTTGATCTACTGAGCTTCAGGTCCCAATATACATTTTACAGGGTTGGGCAAACTGTATATTCATTACTAGCCAGACCTGAATGTTAATGACTAAAAGTACAACATATTTTAAATACAAATATTAAAAGACTCATATGGAAGAGAATAGGTAAAGGAAGGAAAGAGTGGCTGGATATGTTAAGATACTTGTAAGTGACTAGGAAATCTGGAAGAGGTATTTTTGTTGTTGTTTAGTATGTACAAGCATTTAACCGTGTTGAATATATGAGCCATATGTGAAATACTTGAATGTTTGCAGTAAGAAAATAAGTCTGGAAATTCCACAGGTTTTTCTCTAGCTTGAATGACAAAGGACTGGAAAATGACACCTTGGTTAACTGAACTTTTTTGGATTTTAAATTACTTTTATTGATATTTGGTTTTGTTGTTTTCTGCAGTCATTGACTGGTTCTTATATTATTCTGATTGATTTGGTGCAAGATATAAGTTGCTAGGACTATCTTATGCAAAAGAAAATAATCCTCCTGCAAGAATATCAACCATCATGTTGTACATTACATACTTTGTTATAGTTATTTATAGTACTGCCAACCATAGAAACTGGCAATGCCATCTTTGTTTGCAGTCCTCACCATACTTACTATTTGCAAATATACTATTTGAAAAATGTATGAATTGCATAATGTACCTTGACTATGTCATATGCTGTGTCTTTTATTCCATAGAAACTAACACATGGTATACTAAGGATATTTTTATAAGGCTACGTGTATGTTTTCTTTTTACTAAGACTAATGAATGTGACACTTTTTGCTGTTATGGCAAAGATTACTATGATAGTCAATGGCCATACATTTAGTGGTGTTTTATCTATGTTTAAATCAGTGTGGGCAAGTCTGCACCTGAAGCTAATGCTGCTGAATAAGCTCTGGCACAGTTTTCAGAGGAGTTTATTACTTCTAGGCATCATGTTTGCACATGGGTCCAGGACCAGAGAACATTGAGCTGGGGCAGAGCAGTCCCAGCTGGCTGGAGGCCCCAAGGGTCAGCCTGCCAGCCCAGGGTTTCTCTGATGCACTCAACATGTTGCAGAAGAGCTGGCTGGAGCATGAAGGTGCTATAGTGAGGGGCTAGCTGGCAGGCAGCCCCTATACTGAAGCACCTTCATGACCCAGCCAGCCCCATCAGCCCCATGTGCACTGTGCCTGAGTAAATAACTCTGTCATAGGATAGTATTTGTGTCTGACAGTATTGTCCTGTGGTGAAGTTTATTAGTTTGCTGTGACCTAATAGCACCACATGTGTAGACAGTGACATTTTACTGCAGAGCTAATTAGTCAACTCTGTAGTAAGTGTCTCGCATAGACATGCCCTGTGAGAATTTTTCATCTAAAAAGTAAACTAAGTGTATTCATGGCAAGAATAAACCCTCTGTGACTTCAATAAGGCCTTAATGCAAACAAGAGTAGTTTGGTATTCTGAACAAGCCTTTAGAATTATACACATTCATCTTCAGTTGCATAACACCAAAGAAAATTAGCCTGTGGTTGAACGTGGTACTTAATATAATCTGTATTTTACAGCAAGATGAATTGTGCTTTTCTCAGGGTATTTGTTTTCCCCACTGTAGTCTCCCTTTGCCCTTCTTCAAGTGGCATATATGAGATATGTAAATGTGATGAATGTGCACATAAGAATCTAAAGTTACTTTTAGTTGAACCTATTAATGGCAATGCATGCATAGTTTTACTTTATGTTCACAATATATTATGTGCTTTTCAACCTGGCAGCACTCTTTTCCATACTTTTGGTTGGAGTCATTTTATTTCAAAATGCCCTTGGACAAATATATCAGCATAGTTGTGAAGTGATGACAGAGGCTTTGAAAAGACATTAATTTCTAGAAGTGGGAAATTTCCACTACTCTAGGAAATCTCTCTGGGCAATGAAGCAGTGTTGGCAATTCAGCATCTAGATATGACCTCACCCCTGGTCTCTATACCTTACCCAGACCAAGGAGTCCCCAGTTTGGAAAAGGTTTGGGGGAACAATGACTATTGCTTTCCTCCCATTCCCTCATCTGGGAAATGAGAGGAAAGTCTTTCCCCATCTCTCCACTCCCTTCCCATAGACGAGGCTGGAAGGGGAATGGAGCAGTGGGGCTCTATTCCCAGGTTTGGGGAAGTTCAGGGAGCACTGCCCTGCTGCTCCACTCCTCTCCCAGACCAGGAGGGGAGTGGAGCAGCAAGAAATGCCCTCATACCTTCTCCATACTGGGGTGTCCCCAGTCTTTGGAAGGCTTGAGGAGCAGGGGCAGAGGCAGCTCTGCTCTTCCATGATTAAGAGGAGTCAAGCTGCAGGGTAATGCTCCTCTACCTTCTCCAGACCAATGTCCCCCAGTCAGAGGAGGGCACAAGAGCTATTGCTGCTTAGATCCTCCCAGTCACACAGGAGTCAAATAGAAGTGTACAGGCATTCATTCTTGTAAGAAAAACTCTCTCACTGGGCAGACCTTCCAGGTGTCAAACTAGAACATCTTTCTCCCAGTGGGAGCATGTTTCCTCTGGGACAAACTGAATGAATGCTTGCATGCTTCTAGATTCTATTGGGAGGATGACAATTCAAAACATAATACAGTACTACATGTGGCCAGAGTTTGTGTTTCTCCATGATCAGTAGTAGCCTTTGTTACTAATAGGGTCTCTGAGCCCAAACAAGTAAAGACGATGATTCAGACACAGAAGCAATTCCTTGATCCTCCAGGCCAGGGGGTAAACAGGAAGTTAACCCTTATTTAATAAAAATCATACTGGTTAAAACATTCTCAAGCCTTGGAAAAACATAAATGATAATGATACTAATAAATGATTTTAATTATGGAGAAAGAACCAGTAACTGTGAACATGGAACATGTTGTTTTAAAAAATGCCAAAATACATCCAAAGTATAGTGGAGCATGATTATCACAAATAGGGCAAGCACAAGATAGCTGTACAGGAAAAGGGTGACCAGGAAATGTATCTATAAAAATTAACAAATCCTTGCCCTTCTGTTAAGATAAGAAGACCACAAAACATAAAATGGGACACAGGCTTTATAGTAAATGACACTTGTTATAAGCAGTCTTTTGCTTTGAATACATCAATGAACAAATCTGCTCTCTGTGATTGGCTGTCGGCTACAGCCAACGCTGGGGACTTTGAAGTGTGCCAAAGATCCTGCTGTGACCAAAACCAGAGGTCCCTGGCTAGAGGGTCTCGTCCCTCCACTCAGGATCACTCTGATCACTATATTTGGGGTCAGGATGGAATTTTACTCCATGATCATATTGGTATGGACTGTGGGGGGGGGGGGTTGCCTTTGTCTCTAGCAGTGAGTGTGGCTCTCTGTCCATGACCTCTTGAGCGTATATTGACAACATTTTATACAAGCAGGACATTGGCTACTGTGGACCCCCAGCTTTACCTACCTGTGGCAGGTTAGGGTGTTAAGCCTACGTTGTGTCAGGTTTGATATTAATCTTATGTAGAGTCTAGATTATGGTTAGTACGGGATATTTTGGAAAGGGATGATCCTGCCATAGGCAGGAGGTTGAACTAGATGACCTCTGGTGGTGACCATTCAGCCCTACCTCTCTATGGCTCTATGCCTTCAGGGATAAAAGGAGAATGACAACATTGACCTCATTAGTATATATGCTCCCATTGAAGAAATGGAAGGTGAAATAATAGATACATTTTATAAAGAAATAGAACAGATCCATGATAATCCTAACAAATGCCATGAAATGAAACGCATGAAATTAGTGTCTGAATAAACTCTGGTGCAGTTTACAATGGAGTTTATTGGCCCTGGGTGCCATCTTCACCCCTGCTTCTAGGACCACAACATGTTGAGCCAGGGCAGAGAAGCTCTGGCTGGCAGGGGGCCCTGGGGGTCAGTCTGGCAGCCTGCCAGGCTGGGGCTGCTCCAACCCAGCTCAGAATGCTGCAGAGGGGTGGCTGGGGCACACGGGTGCTCAAGTGTGGGGCTATCCAGCAGACAGCCCCCATACTGAAGCATTTTTGTGTCTCAGCCAGCCTTGTCAGTGTCTACATGTGTTGTGACAGAGTGAGAAACTTTGCCACAGGATAGTACATGTGTCTGGCACTGCTATCCTATTGCGCAGTTAATTTGTTTACTTTGGCCTAACAGCACTGCATGAATAGACACTGACAGTTTATTCTGAAGCTAATTCATCTGCTCCACAATAAACATCTCATGTACATGTGCCCATTGACTCCAGAGGTAAAGTAGGAAAAAAAAACAAATGCAGCTATTGGACACAGGGAAAGAAACCCTTTGTAATGACAGCGATGAGGATAAAGTTACACATTACACTTAGACCATACTAAAGGCACTTAAAATGTAAGAGTCTGCATGTTAACTCTTGTTAACTTGTGCCAAGTGCCCTCCAAGTGTCAAAGTTATGCCCCTACAAGTGAGGGTTAACTCTGAGCCATGCTACATAGCTCATGTTAAGGTAACTTCAGCCTGTTCAGATGAGATACAACGAGCAATTTGCAGTCCTTCAGTATCCCAGGATGCACCATGCCCAGCCCTGAGAGCAGGAACAGAGCGTAGGTGTCCTGTTTTCTAGCTACATCCCTGTTCACCTGCTTTCTAATGGCAACTCAGAGCTGTGCAGGTTTCTTGGTTCTGAACACTCCTAAGCTCTCCTAAAAACAGAATGTAGAAAGGGATCCTGGAACTAGTTGGCAGTTCCCAGAACTGGTTGGAGAACAGAGAGCATTCAGAATTTCACAAGTTGCCCAGACTTTAATAAGAAATGTTATTAACCCTTAGTGTGCGACTGCTTGCAGCATTCTCCAACTTTAACACTGCTTAACATTCCACAGATTGGGTATGGTCTAAGTGTAACATGTACCTTAATTTGTTTTGAGACTTGTTTCTGTCTTATAATGACAATAACGAGAGAGAGAGACGCCACATAATACCCAGTCTTTGCGAAAGACAAAATAGATATACAGTAATAGCAGATGGAAATTCTTACAGGTTTGCGGTTTTCAAATACTGTTTTGTGAAGGATACAGAAGATGCTGTTACCAAGGGGAAGACAAAAGAAGGGAGCCACAAAAGAGAATAAAGCAATAGCACCAAAACCAAAAAGCATGGCATGCGCTGACAAAGACTGTAGGAAAGCCACTGAAGATAAATACATAGAAAGTATCATATGTTTCAGCCTTTGGACCAGATCTTTCAGAACTGAAATCAGTTTCATGTTGAGGAATATAATAAAGCCAAAAGAAATGCCAATACCACAGCATAAATGACAATATCTGCATGACTTGGTGGAAACAGAACATAAATAGTAATACTGTGAGAGTAATTTAGAAAGGTATCTGTGGAGGAAAACACGAGAATCACACACAAATCTTATAATGGATGAAAATAGATATCCTTTATTTACAAAAACGGCAATTATGGAAAGAATAATTATATAGAAAATTGCTTATAATTATAGGAAGCATAAAGAGTACTTCAAGCAGCTCTTTCATAGTCACTCTGATAAAGGTGAACAACAAATAACCATGTTTTTCAAACATCTGAGGCAATTGTGGAATAATCCAGGGGGGTATAAGATTGTGTACACACACAACATAGCACCAGGTGTTGAAAGCATCCCAATACCCATTCCCAATTTTATAAAAGAGAGTTGCAATAAAATGAAAGAACTGCTACAGCATTTCCCTTCTCATTAAGCTTATTAAATTCCATCTTTCATCATTTTACATAAATGCAATCCATATTCAGAGTACATAGTAGGGAAAATCTATCAGTGTAGATTTTAGATGAAAAGGTCCACTGTGGATCAGTCTGTCAGCTAACTGAGACAATATGAGAATACAATAAGAGTATATGCATATTTTTTACAGTTAAAAAAACACAGACTAGTATGTTACAGGATGACATTTGGGCTTCAACAAGTAAATGTGGAACACTTTGTAAATGTTTTACATATTTATGCCTCAGAAGTGTCAGGTTATTGAATGGAGCAGTGATGTACTTCTTGATTAATGAGGGATTAAGCCAAGGATATGTGGCGTCTTTGATATACTGTGGGCACATATACAGATGGTATTAATCTGGCTGAATAAACTTCAGCATGGTTCACACCAAACTGTACTGTTCCCAGTGCTGCATTTGGATGTGCGCCCAGGACTACAGCATGTTGAGCTGAGGTGGAGCAGCCCTGGCTGGCAGGAGGACTAGGGGGTCAGTTTGCAAGCCTGGGACTGCTCCAAGCCAACTCAGTGTGCTGTCGAGGGGCTGACTGGGGCCAGCAGGTGGACCCACACTTAAGCACCCTCGTTCCTCCACCAGTGCTATCATTGTCTGTGTGTGCGCTGGGGCAGAGTAAATAAATCCATCATAGAATCATACTGCTGTGGCAGTATGGCAGAGTTAGTTTACTCCATCCTAATAGCACTGCATGTTTAGAAGCTGACATTTTACTGTGAAGCTAATTAGCCAGTTCTGCAGTAAACAGCTCATGTAGATATGCCCAGCATATAGAAAAATGGCACAACAGTTTCAAAATTTTCAAGATGGGGTAAATTTAAATAGCATGAATTAACTTGGTAGGTATTGTGATGACATGTTTATCTTAGGGAGACAAAATATACGGTGCAAAGAATTGTTGTAAACTGGAAGGCATGGCAAGAATAAAATTTAAATTCTGTGAAACGAAAACCAAAAATATAGTTGTAAGATTACAGAAGGATCTTAGCCACACATGCAGAAATCAAGCCAGGCTAAATTTAACTGGTCTTGTGTTTCATTTATATACTTTGCAACTTTGAATTGGTTGCAAAGGGAACAGAGCCATTTCTGTGGGGAAAAAAAAATATTTGTTTTCCCCCCCTCAGAAACAGCTCCATTCCTATTAATTTTGTATGTGCATTGGGAGCTAGGGATTAGTCTAATATTTTCTTACTCCCTCAGTAATCATAAAAGTAGCAAATAATAATGCTTTTCATTTATTTGTAACCTTTGCCCAAGAATCTCATAGCATGTTGCATTTGATACAACTGTTATTAACTTTTTTCTTTTTTTCAAATACATAGAAAGGCATGGCAGTTGGTCTTTTTCCAAAAAGTGTACTATCCCACTTCTTTTTTTTGCATCAAAGCTGATTATAAAAATTGAGAGGTAAACACTCTGTTTTCTAATGACAAGTAATTGGTCCATGAATACAAATAAAGTTTGCAGACACTTCTGTAACAGGAAGACCCAGAGTCACTGTAGTTACCATTCATGTTAATTATATTCCCCAAACTCAGAACCATAGAAAAACAGGTAGCAATAAGAAGTACTTAAATGATGCTCAAAAATGGGAGAAGTAAGTAAACACTGGTGCTTGGAAAAGATGGGGCCCTGAGGGTGTCTATGATCCATTGCTTCCATTCATGCTTACTGATTATTTATGTAAATTATTGCAGGAGGCAAAACTTCGAGTAAAGGAGCTTAACTACATATATATACATAGTGTGTGTGTGTGTGTGTGTGCGCGTGTTTGTGTGTGTGTGTGTGTGTGTGTGTGTGTATGAACCCTTTTGCAATTGAACTGGAAGGAAGGGACAAACTAGCAGTGCATTCAACATTTATGAGCAGATGAAGGAAGGCAGAAGGACATTAGATTCGACAGGGTGCATCTGAACCACATGAATTTATTGACAGTACACTTTTAAAGCATTTGGCATCTTTCCATTTCTGATTTAAAGAGCAGGATAGTAACCATTATTTTAGTCAGGGGTAGGGAAGAATTAAGATGACAATTTCTATTGCTGAGGTGACTGAATTACTACATTTTTTCCATAAACTAAAGAGGGCACACCTCTAATTGTAGCAAAACAATTCTAAATAACACATCCCATTAAGAGCTCAGTTAGATCATTATGTTTAAATTATTACTCTTTGTGTTTAATATGTATGCAGATGTGGGGAAGAGGGAACAGTGCAATACCACACAAAGCAAAGAATCTCTATAGAGTGCATAGCTTTATAAAGCAGTGTTTATGAATGCCTTAATTTCAGAGGTCAAGAATTGCAAAATTGTTATATTCTGTATTAATTTATTAAAGATGCAATACTGTTTTATTGAAAAGAAATTAAAAGAAAACAAGAAACAAGCAAATTTTTGATGCACTGAAAAATCCAGAGCTTAACTCATTCTGCTGTAAATAAAGACCTTTTAAACAAACAAGTCCAATGTGCCTAGTACTTCTATTTATAGAAATATAAACATTGATATGATGATAAAACCAGTAATATGTTGCTGTAAGACTTTTGCCTCATAAAAGCAATTTTACCGTATAGATTATATTGATTTTGGGGAAAAAACAAAAACCTAGTGCTATATCCATTCTCTTTGAAAAAATATTTATAGTTTTAGGCCAATGCATGTATGTGGATAATTATGCATTTATGGATGGGTTTTGGGCACCTGTATCAGGATATAGACATTTTTAACAATATGGTAACATTTTAAGTTCAAGGAGTGTTTAAAGTAGCATCTAACTTCTAGTAGCAACTAACTTATTTTCTAAAAATTATATTCAAATGAATCATTGTGCTGTGAGACTTGACTATCTGCAAGAAATGAGAAGTATTTCAATTATAGAGCAAACTTTATTACTGTAACTCTTCTAAATCAATGAGCATCAACATATAGGAGGAACTATAAACAACAATGAATAGAAGGTAAAGGAAAAATGGGGATAAAGAGGAAATTGTCAAACTAATAATGATATATCTATAAAACAATATTATATTAGTGGCATGATGTAAATACACAGGTCTTCAATCCAATTTCTATGCTGAAGCAGAAACAATATTTATTTGGTAATATCTTTTATTGGACCAATATGTCTGGGAGAGATACTAGGCAAAATGTTTGTGCAAGACAATGCCCTTCTTCAGGTTGAAAGCTTACCTACCATCTCTTCTACCTATGTAGTTGGTCCAATAAAATATATCATCAAATAAATATATCACCGCCTTGTTTCTTAGATATCCCCTGGGCCATCACAGCCACAACACTACTGAGATAGCACAGAAACCATTTCTGATTTAGGCTAATAAGAGTTCTAAAGAAAATGAGCCTTCCTAAGTATGAAAAAAGTAACAAGAAGAATTTGGGGGGGGGGGTGTCATCATATTGGTATCATACGAGGTTTTCCTTAACCCAAGGTTGTCTCTCTCTTCAGTTTCCAGAACTTTCTGATTTGAAACTTGACCACTAGAGTGTGCTGGCAATTTGTTTTTTATGTGCAGAACCATTAGCAAAGGTACTTAACTGTAGCACAAGAAACTATAAGGCTAACATTTCAAACTATGACCTCTATTTATATAGAGGTGAATTAAAAAGTGGCTTGCTTTGGTGCTTTTGTCATACAATCTAGATTAAACTAGGTTAAAATCTTTTAAAGTCAAAATACATGGTATTAAAGATTGTAGATCATCTGGTTTTGGGACCTTCTGGGTACTTAGCAAGTAATTAATAATATTGTTTTTCTTTTTAATGTTTATGAACATAAGGCTAGATTAAGACATTTTTACAAGTATCTAACAGTTCAGATTTTTCTGAATGATCTTTTCTATCATTAGCATGTCCAGAGCATAGAATCAAGATGAATATCAAATGAAAGGGTAATCACTGTATTCTTCTAGAAAGACTTCAGTCACAATTATGATATCTGTAGACTAATATGAAGGGCCAGGCCTGTATCAGATACAGAGACTGCTAACAACGTGAAACAGATTAGGGGTTAGAAGAAATAATATGTGCTGCTTGCTCTCTTGACTGACTACAATCACAGGATACAGCAGCCTGCATTCTCTTCTGAGTGCTTGTCTCCAGTTCTGACCTTTCACAGACATTGAGACAAATTTAGTAACATCAAAATGTGAACCACACAATAACAACTAATACATAACATCTCTTCTTTTAATCTTTATCCCTTTTAAATGATACAGAAAGCAGCTACCAATTAAAAGTGTAATGTAAAGTACTGAGACCTGAAAAATTATCATGATATACAGTATAACTTCATAAATCTGCATATCAAAAATCCAGAATTCTCAAAAATCTGACACTTTGGAGAGTAGTGGTGGCTGGTCCCAGAGCAGTGGAGGGGGAAACAGTGGCCAGTCCCAGAGCAGCGGAGGAGGAAGCTTGCACACAGCAGCTGCTGCCACCATCCACCACCCCATGCTGCCGCTCTACATGCAGCTGCTGCTCTGGGACCAGCCACCACTACCCTCCCCCATCACCATTTTGTGACCTGCCACCACTCCAGTTGCAAAAATCCAGAATTTTCAAATTTCCAGCAGGTGCTTGGTCCCAAGCATGCTGGATTTGAGGTTATGTTGTATAATATCTGTATTAGTGCAAACAAGATCATTCTGGGTCTTTTGACATAAATTGTCACCTGTATGTATCTGTAAAACACCTGTATATGGATATGCAGTAGTTTTAAATAGCCCTATTGCTTTACATGATTCCTTCAACTAATTAATTTCTCTTTTACATCCACATTTATTCCTTGGCATTTAAGTTATACTGGGCATATCTACAGAAATGCTACTGCACAGTGGTTACTGTACATTTATTTAGCACTTGTATAATCAATTACTAAAGAAATGCATAGTAACTGGAGTTAATGTTCAGTAGCACTGGTGAACACCTTTTCAGTGACACTACTGCACAGTAGCGTAATAAACTGTATGGTAAAGTATTAGCACTGTTGGTGCTGTGACGCACTATGGCACAGTATTATTCAGCGACTGCACAGTTAGTGTCCTGTCTAGACACACCCACTCTCATCTAGTGACCTAATATTGTTTGATGTACATGAATATATACAAATAAAAATGTTTATAACATCTTCAAATTTGTCCCATTATAAACTAAAATTACAACTGATCCTAAAAGTAAATGCCCTAGTACAAACCCTTGAATTTGTGTCACATCCCAAAGAAGCCATCGAGACTGTATAGTGACAGAGATCCAAATTAGTACATCTACTTACAGCACTGGGGATGTAGCACATAATACAAAAATGTTAGCTTATGCATTACAACATTTTATATTGCATAGTGGGGTCAAATTCCCTGAACTGTCCTTTAGGTGAGAGTACAGGAGACACAGCATAGGTGGGAGGAGACCTAAAGTGGCTATAAATCATGTTTGTATGTATAGATGCCAGATCCATACCAAGTATTAGAAGATTCCACGAAGTAACTTAGGGAAGCTCTGTTCTAATTTACAGCAGGGTTTCTGGGTGTCTCAGGAGCTCTAAGTAGCCAGAATGCTGAGCTCTCTGATCGTTCTTAGTACTGATTCATCCACTTCTCCTGCCTCAAGGAGATGTTCTTATGTTGGGGTATCAGAGGGAATAGCATAAGTTTGTGTTATACCAGCTCCATGCTTCTTCTATACCAGGGAACATCCCCAGAGTGCCTTTATAGCCTCTTTACTCTGTAGGAGTGGCAAAGAGTGCTAAAATTTAGACCAGGATCTCCATCATTTAATGGAATCTCCATTTATGAGTGGATTCTATGTTGAATTGTGTGTGCCTCCTGGAGGCACAATTTTTACCATTTTTTACTAATGCAGTGGTTTTTATTTGCTAACAAAGCCCTTGCCATTTCTTTAATGTTGTCTTTAGCTCTACTTCATTAAAACCACCTCCCTGATAGGATGCGCTCATTGTCATTAATCTCATTCCAATATTTCAGACCCTGATGCTTCCTGAGAGCCTTTTCAATCTCTGAAGAAATGTATGGGATCCTAACCCTGCCATAGCCTACAAATGATTTATACTCCACAATAAAAAAGTAATATGAGGGAGTCATTAGCATGTATTGTGTCAATGTATAGCAACAGGGAACCTTGATAAGTGAGTTATTGACACAATAGTAATTTCTCAGTTGGAACAATTGTTGTTTATCATGTCAATATGTACTTAGGAGGTTATTAATTCATGGATATGCTATCAATAAATAATATATTATTAAGGAAGGACCTTTAATTCACTGACTCTGTTAAACATACACCAACATGATCTATTTTATCAGTGTGAATCAGTGTATTTAAAAATGAACATAATATATCATCAATATATTATGCTGCATATAAATAATAAATATGCATACTACAGCTCTAATAAAAAAGGAGCAAACACAAGTCTGGCAAGTTTTTAAAGATGCAGTATCACTGCTCTGCTAAAAGGTTAAAATAAAAGATGAAAATACTTATCCTGCCTACACGCAAAAATAACCATAAGATTTTGAAATTTTCTACCCCAAGGCTTTTTTTGCTAACAGGAGTGTTGAAGGATAGCATGCATTTCTTTTTTACTGTAGTCTTCTATAATTTAATAACATCTAAGCTAATTTAAACCAATATTAATAACAATTCTTTGAACTGAGACCTTAGATGTCAAGTTGCAGCATAGAATGAATTTTTACTGTCAAATTATAATCCTCCAAATTAGGAGGTGCTGTATAATTGAAATGCTGACACAGACCTGTAATTGTAGAGGTGTTGGCAGGAGCTGCTATGCTAGTATTCTATTAGTAACTTCTGTATGTGTTTATTATTCATAAAATTATGATTATATCACACGCATGCAGATTATAGGCTATAGAATGACAGCTGTGTAACACTAGTTAAATTTGAACACATAGGTGGTTGTAAACAGACACACATTAAGTAGATTAAATGAGTGTCCTTCAAAGGGTTTTCACTTTAAAATAATGTATGAGGAGTTGTTTATTGGGATGTACTTGAAAATAAAATGTTTATCTCAGGAGATGACACTTAATACAACATTAATAACAAGGGGCAAATAAAAGTAAATATTCTCTTTTAACTGAACATTAAATTAGCTCAATTTTAAGGGTTGCCTGAATTGCAGCTTCATGTTACAGAACACATGATCAAATTGCTTTAGTGTTCCAACCCTCCAAGCAGTGCAGATGTTATGCAAATACTTTAGCGCTCATTTTTAGAGAGCTATGTGTGGGGAGTTGTGCAAAACAAAAATGAATACTAGGACACACTTTTAAATTTTGTAGAATTGCCAGTGCTGTTTTGCTACCAGGAAAACACAAGAAAGCAAAATCTTGTTAAACACCTACTAAAAACAGATCCTAACAAAAACCTTAAATCCAAACAACACTGAATGTGGAATAGCACAAAGTTTGGATCCAACACTGAATTTTATCAATACCTTTATACCTACAATGAGATATTTGTAAAGGGATTGTTATGGGTCTACAGGCAGAAGCACTAGAAGTTAGTTTGGGTCCCCTGAAGGTTAGGAGATGGGGAATGGAGATCACTAATTAATGGAACTAAATGAAACTAAGGAAAGGTTGACCCCAGGAGACTTTCACAGGAATTTTTATGAGGGCTATGTAGTAGTCTGAACATAGGGTATGGATTTTTTCACTTACCATATTCTGTTGCCAAAGTATTTTATCTTTTTTATCTTTTTATACCATTTGTTCTTCCTTGTGATAAACTCTTTTGCTTTACTCTACCAAAATGCCTATGATACATCATAATTTCTGGCTGCATTAATAACCTGGGCACACACATTCAGTGGAGTGGGGGACCAATAAGCTTACACAAATCCAGGGTATAACATGGGTAACACCTTGGGTTTTGTCACAGCAGCATAGTTAGCAGGATCAGGGTCTAGTTAGCATTTGCCTGACTTAAATAAAAGATGGATTATATCTTGGAGACAGAGATTGTTTTCTTTTTCTCTCTTGTGCATTTGTGGGTTACATTAATTAACATGGTAAATGTTGCTTGGACCATGGCCTGGGTGACCATAGGTCTAATAAAAGGTATCATCTCTGAACCAACAGCTTTACAGTTTAAAGTTGAAGGTTTTTGTTACATGTATGATTGGATGGAGCAGGGTATGAATTGTTTATTTATAGTTATGACCGTGTGGCCGCCACTTCAACCACTAGCATGTAAGGCACGGCATGGCATGTAGCAAGGGTGTGATGTGTTGAATGCAGTGATATGGTATTCTTGGTTTGATAGTAATTTGTTTGTTTTTTTCTTTGTAAGTGGCCACCCTTTTTGTATCCCTGAACCCCTGAATAAAGTAGTTAAAAAGTCAAAGTCTTTCTTCCTTTCTTTCTTTCTTTCTTGGCTGAGAGGGGCCCCGTCTGCCTGGCCAACTTCGTGCTGGGTCAGGCCAAGTTGGCCGTCCTCAAGAGCCGCCGGAACTGGCTTGCCGGGATCGGCTCAGATGATGCCCTGCGGCTTTTCCGCCTCCTGGTGCAGGCGCACCTCTCGCTGGAGTTTGAGCATGCTGTGCTCCGGTGGGCGGTGCCCGCCTTTGAGACGCGCAGGGCCCTTGAGGGCACGCTGTGCCAGGTGGAGGACAGCCGTCTCAAATACGCGCTCTGATGTCATGACCGGTCTGGGCGACCGGGCTGGCTCAGTGTTGAACTGTGACTTCCAGCTCTGCCGCATCCTGGGCCCTCGCCAGGCTGCTTTTTTGCTCTCTGTTGTGTGGAAGTTGAAGGTTGTGTGACGTGTATGATGGGATGGAGCAGGGTCTGAATTGTTTAGGACTGTGTGGCTGGCACGCCAACCGCGTAGCATGTGAGACACGACAGGAAATGCAGCGAAGGGGTGTGTCACAGTGTGATGTGTTGGTGGTTTGGTTGTTCCGGGGATTCTTTTGGCCTGGGATTTGGTGTGCGTGGGATGCACTTTTGTGGGCATTAAAATGGGTGCGGGTGGCTCCCGTGTGGAAAACGAACTCCCTTGCCCAATTTGGTTTCTGGATCCGAGGACAAAGAGACTTGTCCGATCCAGTTTTTGGGTTGGTAGTAAGTTGTTTGTGCTTTCGCTTTGCAAGCGGCCACCATTGTTGTATCTCTGAACCCCTGAATAAAGTAATTAAAAAGTCAAAGTCTTTGTTCCAGAGATAGGCTAGAAAGAAACAAAGGCAAGCAGGCCCAGGTAAAAAGGACTGTAGTAATCACATCCCAATCTGCTTGGGAAAATTTTATCTGTGCATGATGGTACAGAGACAAGTGAAGGGACTTCACTTGGTAAGAGCTGTTTTTGCTCTGAGGGACTCCTGCTGGTAAACCTGTGAAATATCTACAGATAGGAAGAGTATTCAAGCAATTTTCTGAGGGCTCATTGCACCCTGACGTCTTGTGTGTTTGGGTAGCACAGGAGAAAGTAGAGCATCTGTGGAAAGCAAGCTGAATTTCTGTGCTTGATTGAAGGTTAGTGCTGCCCTGAGAAACTGTTGCTGTTGCCCTATGGAACAACGACAGGCAAAATAATGATTTAAATTAGTTTACACTGAACATAGCAGGGCAGATTGTGAAAATCTCTCCTCAGAAAGACAGTTAGGCTCTGCTAGAAAGTCTGTGAAGGAGCTCAGGACAATATTAGCTCAGTATGACCTAAAGGTGGACTGAGGTCCTGAGACAATTCTGACCCAAGTTAGTGTAGATATAGATAGACAGTTGCAGCTGGCACAGCTGGTAACTGACCAGAAGAAGTTGGAGCTTGAACTACAGAGGCTGCAAGGCTTCAGTGCTTGCCCATCACGGGGTACTCTATCTGCATCAATGGGCTTTGAGAATACATACCTATACTTAAGGCTCATGCATGAAAGAATACTTGACATAATTACATAGACATCTAAATAAAGTGATCCTTTTTTTTTTTAAGTTTTAAGACCCCAAGCAGTTTCCAGTGGAAATTTATGATTAATCAACATTTTAAATTACCCCCTCTTATTTAAATGCTTAAAAGCAAAGGGTGGGGTAGATAAGGCGGGAAAGCAGCCTAAGCATAGTCACTCATATATAAATACATTGGTCTTAAATGCATTTTTAGTAGGTCAGTTAGTTTAACAAGTATCTGTTTTGTGACATTAGATTTTTTCTCTGTACATGGAAAAACATCCATACATTTATTGTTAGTTTCCACAAATATTTTAACAGGGTTTTTTTTCCCTACAAAAGATATTCATTAAACCAAATGGTTTTTATATTCCCATCTGTATATTTTTACCTGATGAAATGAAGAGGTTTGAAGTGTAGCTTTCCAATGGAGTCCGGTACAGCAAGCTGTTGTTTTTTTTAACTCATTGTTTTTCTTTGTTTTTCCTATCATTGGCTTGATTAAAAGAAGTTTATTATTATTTGCATGTGTGTGGGTATATTTTGGAATTGTAGTCCCAACTATAACACAATTTTATTAACATATGTGTGTTTAGGTTATACTTGAAATCTTCTCACTATTCATTACTACTTATTATGTCATAGTTATCCTAATGTGTGTATGTCTTCTTGAACTTAATTCCCAGCATAATGGGAAGAATTATTTGGCCACGGGTTAATTGTGATATAGAATGAAATCTGGTGTTTCCTAATAGAATGTTAGTCACTTTAAAAATATTATTGTAGCCATTTCATAAGGGTTGCAGTTAGTTCATATTAACATCAACCTTCCTGAACCGTCTCCTTCCATTTGCTCAAGAGCTCCTCCTGGAATCTCAGTGTGGGTTTAGGGCATCAAGAGGCACAAGTAACATGATCTTCACAGCTCACAGGAGAAATGCCGGGAACAACATAAGCCTCTCTACATGGCTTTCTTTGACCTCACAAAAGCTTTTGACTGTCAGCCAAAAAGTGTTGTGGAGGATTCTTCTGAAGTACAGATGCCCACCAGGATTTGTCACTATTCTCCGTCTGCTCCATGATGGTATGCAAGCAGTGGTAATGGATCTATCACAGATCCCTTTGATCTTAGAATAGGAGTTAATCAAGGCTGTGTCATCACTCCAACACTTCTCAATATTCCTTGCTGTGATGCTACATCTGACCACCAACAAGCTTCCAGTTGGAGTGGATTGAAATAACCGAGTGGATGGTAAACTGTTTAACCTCAGCCAACTCCAACTCAAAACCAAGACCAATCCATCCTCAATCATTGAGTTCCATTATGCTGATGATGCTGTAGTGTGTGCTAACTCAGAAGAAGATCTTCAGGCAACCATCTATATCTTTACCGAGGCATACAAGAAAATGGGACTGACACTTAGCCTTCAGAATACTAAGGTCTTCCACCAGCAATGAACAGTCCCCAACTCCAGTAATCCAGATCCACAGTGAGACTCTGGAGAACACTGAACATTTTCTGTACCTCTAAAGCCATCTCTCGCAGAAGACTGACATCAATGAAGACATCCAACATCACCTCAGATGTGCAAGTGCAGCCTTTGGATGCCTAAAGAAATGGGTGCTTGCAGATTGCAATATCAGATCTGAAACCACACTCATGGTTTATCAAGCAGTTGTGATCCCCACCTTGCTGAGACACGGACAACATACAGGAGATATCTAAAGTTGTCTGAGAAGTGCCATCAATGCTGCCTGCAGAAGATCCTCCAAATGCAGTGTGAAGACAGATGAATCAACATGAGTATTTAGGTGATGATCATTCAACATCAGCTTTGCTGGGCTGGCCATATCATCTGGATGTCCAACTCCAGACTCCAGAAGCAAGTTTTATTCTCCCAGCCCAGCCAAGATGTATGCTCAAGAAAAGGGCAGAAAAAGTGTTTCAGGGATATCCTTAAGGCCAACTTTAAAAAATACAACATTGATGTCAACCCATAGGAGACTATCAGCCAGGGCCGCCCCAAATGGAGGAAGAGTCTGCTGCAGGGATCTCAGTACTTCGAAACCTCACAACCACAACAGGAGATGGAAAAGCAGGAGTGGCAGAAACAGTGTGTTGCAAACCAGATCAAGAATTCAGCACCCACCACCCCACATGGAAACATGTATCTGAGCTGCAGTAGAGTCTAATGATCCTGGATAGATCTCATTAGCCATCTCTGGACACACAGATAAGGCACTCACAGAAGACAATCATCCTTGACTGCAAGGGATTGCTGAAGAATAGAATCCTATTCATTTCAATGGCATTTTTAATAGGATTTCAGTAAGTTTTGAATAGAGCTGTGTGGATTACGGGGTGGTTTTTTTTTAGTTTTTCTTCAAATACTGAGCCAAAATATCAAAAATGTCTATTCAGATCAACATTAAAACTACTTTTATTTTCCCACTTGGTTTTAGTGAAAAAATGGCTTATATGGAAAACAAGGGAAAAGAAGGACTAGATTCATAAAACTGCAAGAGAAAGTAACAGCAATGGCAAGCATCTTTATATCATAGTTTGAGTTAAAGAATTTATCCGGGATATTGGATACTTAGATTCAGTTGGGACTTGGGTTCATGCCTCTTCCTATAAAATATTCACCTCCCAGGAGAGCAGGCCAACAAACCAGGCCGTGAGAGTACCCAGGGAAATCTTACTCTCTCCTGCCTCTGCTGTTTTGCTTTGTACAAATAAGCAGGAATTAGAACTGAAGAGAGTTTCTTGCTTGCTAGGTCAAGGTCCTAACCTCAAGCTCAACAGTCATTTCCATGGTCTGTGTTTTAACAACTACATGCCCGTTTTGTACCAAAGGGAACAATAGGCAGGCTTGCAAACACTTTGCTTCTCTAGGATAGCAGTCATGGAGCGCTAAAGTATGACTAACAAGTTTCTCAGCCTGCAAAAAAACCATCCTTGGAGGTGGGGATTGGTCAAGGTAATCAGTCATTGGTGCCCTGGAACAGTGTTGTAGCAAGGGGGGAGAGAGTGGGGGGCAAGCAGGGCAAGTGCCCCGGGTGCCAAAGCAAAGGGCACCAACAGGTGCTGCCCCCCCTGGGGCAGGTTGTGGGATGGAGCAGCAAGTGGCTCATTTGCAGGGGCACAGGGACAGGAAGAGGGTGGTATGTACTTCCAGGCAAACATGGGGGGAGGGAGAGTGTGTTCCCCCTGGATCTGTGCATGGGGTGAGGTAGCTGCCATTGCAGGCTTTGCCCCATGCACCAAACTTCCTTGCAACAGTCCTGCCCTAGGAACTCAAAGACTTCAACTGCTGCTGCAGCATCAGTGTCTGCAGCAATAATGTCACTAGGGAAAACCCCTTTGAGGCAAGCAGGCACAGGGAAAAAAAAGACACTCTGCAATCACCAACAGCCCTGCCACATGTGCAATTAATCTCAGCAGGGCTGAAAAGGCTAATGAGGAACCACTGTGCTTGTGCTGAATGATAGGACAGGTTAGCTAGAAGAGGAGGTACTCACAGATGTAAAAGCCTCAGGCCAATAGGGTCACTCTAGCCCTGGCAGGTGAAAGATGAAGAGCTCCCATACAAGCAGTAGTAGAGCTAGGAATTCAAAGGTGTAAAAGCCTCTTTTTACTTTCTCAGTTCACTCAGGGTGAAGAGGTTTTTAATTCAGGTTGTTTGTTGTATTGTGAGGACCTGAATGTGTTGTAGTTTCTCTTTTTCTGTTTTAATCAGGTTTGTAACATCCAGGGGACTAAGTAGTGGTTGTAAGAGTAGCTAGGCTAGGCAGGAGCACTGGAGATCGATTCCAGGTTTGGCCCTGTCAGAAACAGGGTGCTATAGAAGGAGAGAAAAAGGAGACTGGGGCAGGTGGCAGCCACTTTTATTCACACAAAGCAGGTTAGAGCCTGAACCCTGAGAGAGAGAGAGAGAGAGGCTGAGGCCAAGAAGCTAGGCCAGAGCAAGCATGCCCAGGCTACAGGCCTATAGCCAAAGTAACTGGTGGGTGACACTTGAGATGCATCCTACAAGGGAGGACAGAAGTCAGAATTGGAGCACTTAAGGCTAGAGTTTGGTCCACTAGGGTTATGAGGTGTGCTTGCTGGGCACAAGTAGTTTTTAACTGGGTATATGAGCTGCCTGGAAAATAGCAAGCAAGGGTCTGGTGGCAGATGGAGGGCCTAGGGGCCAGTGATTGAGCAGGTCCCCTAGGCACCAAAAAGCCTATCCAGGTCTCAGGGGAAGCCTCCTGCTTAACAAAAAGACAGCATCAATGTGTAGTAGCTGAGATAGGAAGGTTATAAGGAGGGCTTTGGTAAGACATGGGCAGCACCATGGCAGCCCTTGGGGCACATCCTGTCACACTTGCCCACCTTTAGTTATGCTAGTGATTATAAATTGTGAGTAGTGTCAAATATATCCATGACTTTTTTTTTTGTTTGTGTATTTTTTTCCTTGCCAAAGCAAGGCTCTGGGCATCCCAAGTCTCTTCTGCAAGATGCACACATAATGTTGACTACTTTAACTAGCCAGCAAGGCTGGAAGGGGCCAGATATCTTCCCCCTCACATGAATTCATTAGGTAGCAGCTAAGGTGTCTATACAATGACAGATAAATACAATATGCACTTTATCTGAATTAATATTTTCTGGGCTCTTTTTCCTTTCCAGAGGGAAGAATTGGTGAAGCAGACATCCAGATGCCTTTTATCAATTGCTCAAGCACTTGATGTCCACCCTGTGCAAATAATAGTTTTAATTAAGTAAGCAAACACTTTCTTTGTCCTCTTTCTTTAACCTAAAAGATCTTCATTGAGGCTTGATACTGCCAACAAGTATGCATATAGCTTCCTGTATGACTGAGACTGGTCCCATTGAAATCAAGTGTTACCACATCAAGTAATTTGAATGGGACTGTTTGCACTAGTAATATTAAGCAAGCATATAAATATTAGGCCAGAGTAGATGGGTACAGTGCCACCTTCTACCTTTTTCTTTTGTTCTTTATTTAAATCAGTAACTGGACTTGGACTTGAGTGATCCCTCTGTGACTTTTGTGAATTGAGTGGCACTAATTTCAAAACCTAATATATGTATAACAGTGCTTGCCACCTTGTAGAGTGGGTGTGGGATCAGCCAGACAGAGACGAGCCTAATTCTGTGCTGCTTACCTTCTTATTTCCTCACACCTTGCTTATCTCGTAGCAGCTGCAGCACCCTTCCAAGGACCTGGTAGAATCCCAGAATGCTGTGGCACCCTGATTGAGAATCACTGTTTCAAATGTACAAACTAAATGAAGATCCATCTCTGTAAATAAGATTCAGCGGTGCTTTTATTTGCTCATTGCATGTCTCTGCAATAACTGTAGCTCGCTCACTAGCATAGAGCTAGCTATCTTGCTCTGCCTGTAAGCTGTATAAGGCAGCATTTGGAAAGTGAACAAAATCACAATGAGGAAGCATGTAGGCAATTGTGCCTCCAATGGTGAGCAAAACTGATGCCAGTTGAAAAATTATACTAGATTTGTATGAGCTGAATGGTTTCAGTATTATTATTATTATTTTTTTTTTTCGTTTTAAACTTGTACCATGTTTTTAGTTTTTCTGTAAGATTCAGTGCCAGGCTCAGCTGTAGCTATGCTCCAGCAAAAAAGTGTGACATGTTTTAATGATGACTTTGCAAACAAAAATCAGTTCACTTCAGGGCAGGAAAGGTGTTTGTTAAAATAGCTGCTTGAGGCCTGACACTGATTGATGAAGGGTAGTGTGTTTGTCTCCTGTATTTGAATTGCTTTCTTTTTCTTTGGTGATCAGAGATGTTTTAAAGTGTCTCGATTAATTTTAGCAGAAAAATTAAATCCTCTCAGGACTACTAAGTGTGATCTATCCTGCATTAGCCCCTGAGGATTCAATACTTTTTTTTTTCTCTCTCTCCTGCTTAATTGTATAGTGCAACTAATTACTCATGGAACACAAGTAATTATACCTTTTTATTTTTTATTCTGTTTTATTTAATTTCTATAAATATGAAAGCACATGTTTATGCAGTCTCTTTAAATAAAAGTAATAAAGGGAAAAATGGAGTAATGGATTGATTCATGACTAATGAATTTTTCAATTTCTGGGGATGAGGAAATAACAACTTTTATATGCAAATACCTTACCTTGATGGGGTACTTTGACTGAAAAGCGGAATTACAACTAGAAGAATGGCTTGATGTGAAGTCTCTGTTCTACATAAACTTAGAATTTTTTAGTTTGGGGCTGAAGACAGAAAGCTTTTTGGTGTGTTTTTTCAATTAAAAAAAAAAAAATTCTATTTAGAATTGCTGCCTCTGCTTTAGTAGTTCAGGATATCTAAAGACCACCTACGCTCTAGCCTAAATGCATCTCTTTGATTTAATTTTTTTTCCCAAACAGAAGTGTCCAGCTAAATGCTTTGATTTATTGTTTTTGCCAAATAAAGTTATCTATGGAAAATACCAATTACTGTGTTGCAATTTCTCTCTCTCTCTCTCTCTCTTTCCCCCCTGCCCAACAAAACCAAACCCAGTTTCATCTATTTCCTTAAAGTTTATAGAGTTTCTGGACCTCCATTTCTGGTTCAGGTTCTCCATTTAATGAAAACAATAGATTGGAATGAAACCACTAGTTAACTTTTGGACAAAATCCCACTTTCTTATTTACACACATAGTCACAAAAGTTATGCACTGCAACTGCAAAGTTACCCTGAAATACATGCAACTGATCACCAGAGAGCATGGTTTTCACTAATTAAAAACACAAATCCCCAATATTCAGGTTAAAAAGTAACCCAAAATCCACATTCTTCTGTGATTTTAAAAATGAAATGGCACTATATATACACCTATGTATTACTGGTGTTTCATTTTAATCGCAGAAAAATGTGGATTTTTTGGGTTACATTTTTAAACCTGAAAATTGGGGATTTGTTTTTTAGTAAGAGAGAACCAGGATCCCTGCTGATTGCGTCCTAGTATTCCATAATACACATAAGGGTCCACTCCAAAGCTATCTACTTTCCAGAGCAGCTCTATTAGAAAAATACCACCTTAGCAGAGCACACCTGTTAGTCAGGATGCAGATACTTTCATACCACATCCTCCTAATCATTGAATGCCAAGCATGAGAGATGGTGACAGCCAGCCTGCCCAGGTATGGATATATAAAAGAGAAGAGAAACTGAGTTCTGAGAATGTAGAGCTGAGACATTTATCTGCTGAAGAATACAGCACACTAAAATTAGGTAAGTATACCTGATACGCATTACAACCCATGGGGCATTAAATACCTACAAGATAAATGGACCTGTTTTGAGGGCATACACTTCCAGGATCATATTTACTCTCTCCACCTTACATATAACTTACTAATTTAAAACCATTTTTGGTGGGCAGGCAGGGAGGAGAGAATTTAATCATGCAATTATTAATATATTACTACTCATATACTCATAATTTTTTTAACCCTTTATCATTGCACTTATCTATTTGTTTTGGTTCTTTTAGATTAGAAGCATTGTAATTTTCATGGAGGCTGTATACTAATTTTATCATCTGACCACATGGTAGAAGCACAAACAAACATCTATTATCATCCAAGAAGAGTTATACAATAAGGACTGTGGTCTGAAGATGATTCCTGAGCTTTTGACAGGTGATGTGGGCACTTCAAAAAGAGTAGCTAGTGATCTGCAGGGGTGCACAAGTGCACTCCCACCCACTTTGATCCACCCAGAGTTTAAAACTAACTTCCTTGCAGTGGTATGAGCATTTCTAGTCAGGCACAGCTGAGGGAGTGACTTGACTTTATGGCTCATTACAAATATCTGATCCCTTCTAAACTCTTCATTCTGCAGATGTTGTTGACCCTCTCTCCTTTTTTAAAGGCTGAACGTTTCTTCCAATCAAGCTATCCTTTGTTCTGCAATTACATTTTCTGTTAGCTTCTCCTGGCAATGCAGCTCCTATTTCACAGCCCTAAAGATTTGTTTTTGCTCTAATCTCAAATGAATACAGCTTATCTGTATTATTGCATTATATGTGATGATGATGATGATGATGAACCTGACCATTTGCATCCTGCTTCTCAAAATTCCAGATCCGTCCCAGGTGACCTATATTGATCTTCAGAGCTATGCAAGGATTATGTTAATATAAAATAAAAATATAACAATTCAATTATAGTTGTTAACATGAAGCCTTCTTACAGTTATTATCCACAAATTAAATCTGTGAAATTTGTGGCTTTAAAATTATTTTCTATTTACTGAAGCAAATCCTGTATTTGGCTAACATTCCTTTCTTCCTTATGTACTTTCTCTTTCAAAGAAACTATAGCTCTTCTGCCCCAGCTTTGAGAAATGAGAAATATGTGAAACAACTACAGCTTCATTCCATTTTTATGAGCCAGTCACAGATGTTAATTTGCAAACTCAGTACTTCTTCCTTCTACAAGAAGGATCCACACAGAAACAGCTGCTTCAGTGTCCCAAACTGTGTAATGCATAAATGTGAATAGAAACAATAGGACCATAGAGAACATGTACAACAATTGTGCACTATTTAAAATTCAATACCATTTGTATTGCATTATAATTTATAATATAAGCATTTTTGAAAATAGATTGCTTCAGAATGAATATAAATCATTAAACTATTCTTTAATAAATCTTTTTTCTATTATGCACAGTTTTTTTGGTTTAGCATTGCCCTTTTTAATGCAAACATATGAAGTGCTTGGAGTGTAGCATACTATAGTATAATTATAATCATATCCTTTACTATGGCACTGGCTCTTTGGATTAAGGACCATCTATTTGATTTTTATAAAGCGGAAGGAGGAGCACTCTGGGCTATGACCCGGCTGCTCCTAAGTGACAAAAATAGCAGTTTATAGGTGAGATGACACTTCCTTTGTAGGAAGAGACAAATGGAAGTCAAAGGGCATTTCTACCTCCATGTTATTATTTCTTTTCTGTTCTCCTGATCTCATGAAAATCCCTTTAACTCCGGGTTCCAGATTTGATCATGAAAACTGGAAAAAAGCAGATAAATTGTTTAAGAATCTTTCATGAATCTGATTTTTTTTTCTTTTTGTGTAAAAAATCACTCATTAGAAACATATGGGGAAAAAAAACCCTGTCTTTGTATGAATTCTTTTTTAATTTCATCATTCTCCAGATGTCATTTCACAATGTTTCTTAAAGACAAAAATATCCTATTGTAACTTATCCTGTTCAATATTTAGGATGCACAAAGTGGGAAAATAATCACTTAAAAAGGAAATAAGAACATTCACAATTCATTAAATAATTACTGGTCTCAAATATCTTGGGTTCTCTTTGTGGATGTGACCATGTGGGTGCTTTTCCAGAAAATACACTCTGCATTTGTTATACATCAGGGTGAACACATTTTCTATCCCTTCTGACTGCAAACCAAAACTCTGGATATGGTTATTAGCTGCGGGACACAAATTTCAGAAAGTGCATTCCCCAGAATCAATGTACATAGATCAAATAATAGTTTGTCATTAAATTACTTCTTAGAAAAAACAATAAGTAATACTTAACCCCAAATAGAATATAATGAAACAGATTTTTTTTTAAATACTTTTCTTTCTTCAGGGGCTGTATTTAAATTTTCTGGGAGCTGTGGTTTGGCCATCACTTGTATATATCATTGGCAAAAGTAGCCTTTTTAATGGCAGGTAGGAAAGATGAGAGAGTATATAATAAATAACAATAATAATAACTAAACTATATGACATAGTTTAACTCTCTGCCAGAAAAAAAATCATTTGAAACCATTGAAGGTCCCAGAATTGAGAATTTTGTACATTAATTGTCTACAGCAGGGGAAAGTCAATATTCACAGCAGAATTTGTACAGCAGAATTAATACAGTTACAGTCAAACAAATATTGTGAACATTCATGCAAACAAGCCTTTCCTCATACAGATCTGGAGAAACACAATACCTAAATTCATGTCTCAATGAGGATATTTATGAGCAAACCAGAGTAATACTTAGGCACTTGAGTTTGTAGTGTACAATCTCTGCTGTGCAATTTACTGAGGGACATATTTTCAGAATATATATCACAAGCCAGCAAATTCCAAAACCAACAAAAAAAAGCAAAAGGAAGATTTCTCTTTTAATAAATAACTCTACCTTGAACAACTGTCAACTGGTAGTTTGTTTGGGTGGCATCCAGAAAAAGAGATGAACTCCACCCTAGTCAAGGAAATGCATGTTACTCTTCCCCATTCATAAATCCAAACTGTATTTGTGTGTACACAACTGCAACTTCTGTTTGTTTATATTCCTTCGTCAATACAATAAACAACTTATTATTTATTTAATGTATTTCCTGATATTTTCATATAAATTATTCAACTATCTTTTATCTATTATTTGTTTGAGTCACAGTTGGCTGAATAATTTGGGAATATATTTGATGAATAATTTATTTGATGGGCTTCACAATTTTTTAATAAAATATTAAACATTTTTCATTATTCACCTAGCTCTTATGTATATATATTTTAACACTATTGCAATGTATTTTAATATAATATTTTGTCATTTGCCTTCCTATTAAATAATAACATCTAATTTCACACTTTCAGGCTTGGGCCTAATAGGCTAAAATTCAGTCGAGATAGAACAAGGCAAATGATGACTGGCTGGGGGACTCAACCAAAGATTATGAAGAGACTCTGTTCTGTTCACATTCCTATACAACCCTCATTATTGTGATACATAAGCATCAGTATAGCCCTCTCAGTAGTGGATGTTCTTCTGCTATTTGTAAATAGAGCTCACACTTCATGGATCTAGTTAAATCAGTATTTGCTGTTAAGTGATCAAGTAACGGCTATGGCTAGAATTGTTTTTTTCATCCCTGAAAACCGGATGGATATCATTTTTTCTTTAAGACAGCAGTATCATTCCCATGTCCAGATTAGATAGTGTGTTTTACATAGAGTTGCATTTTAAATACACTTATAATCTTAAACCGATGTCAAGTCAGTTAGTTGTCTAGTAAGTAGCACATCTCAACTATTGCACATTACATCTGTTTTTCATGTTTTTGCGTTCTGCATGGAATTTAAAAAGGTACCAGTGTTGTCCTATTGCTCGGGGAAATCCTATTATTTTCCTAACTGAATGAACTCCATGTTATAATACCACAGTTATGATCAGTGACAGTAGGGAGGCCTCTGTCTGTATGAGGGAGATGTCTAAAGTACTTACCTTGGGATTTCACACTCTTGTTTTAGAAAAAAGTCAAGACTCATTGCCTTGCAGGGAATAATTCAAAGGCTTGTTTGTTTTCATGGATTTTTTAGAAGCGTGTGAGTACAGGAGGAGAGCTAAGTCAGAATAGGGGAGCTGTTTACCTGTCACTATGTTATAAACTTTGAACATATTCAATTTAGAAATCAAAATAGACACTGTATTTACTTGATTTACTTGATTATAAAATGAGGGGATTATAACATGGGGGAAAAAAATCACCTTGCCTTACCATCACAGATGAGGGTGCATTGGGGGCAGGAGACTACTGTGGCTCAAGGCTCCGGTCCCTACTAGGGATCCAGGCCATAACTGCAGCTACTTTCTGTTCCTCCCTCTGTTACCAGATTTGCCCATCACTTTGGGGTGCACTTATTTATTAGGGGTATGTTTCTGGGGTGTCTGTAATTCTATCAATGTGCTACTTGTATTTCTGTATGGAGCTGTATCTCTCCCTTCTGCAAGTCCTCACCACCAGTGAAGCTATCTTGCAGGACTTGGTTTCAGTGAGGCTGGGTTCCTCCAGCCACTGAATCAGTCAAACACACATACACACAGATTAACAGGGCAATTCTGAGCTGGCCCGGGTTATTCAGCATTGACAGGCTAACACCCTTATATACCTTGAACTCAGTTCATCAGGGCAATAGTAAAATGCAGTCAGACACAAGCACATGGATTGACAGAGCACATCGGAGTCAGGCTAGGTTATTCAGCATTGACAGGCTGACACCCTCATATGCCTTGAACTCAGTGCATCCCTTATTTCAGCAGAACAATAATAAATGCAGTTAGACACGTACATACACGCTAACAGGGTATGTCTGAGCAGGCTGGGTCTGATCAGCACTTTCAGCTGATACCCTCAAAACTCAACACATCCCAATCTCTTGTCATAATGGTCCTAGTAGTAACTCCCTTGATGAGCAGACCCCACCGTAGTTTTGGGCATTACAGGGATCTTTGGCTTAGGTAAGAGTGTTGCTGAAGAGCAAATGGGGAGGTCAAGGGGAAGGAAGAGTAAGTGAGGTTCAGAGAGATAGTATAGCAACCAGCTTGACCATAAAGTTTATTTATTGCTAGGTATGTGAACTTACGATGATACCAGTAGTAATAGCCACACAAGAGAGAGACATAAAACAGTTACAACATTACATAGTTTCAATTAGGTATTTGGGGAAGTCTAGCTCAAGTTTGATTGGCAAAAGTCAGGTTTAGAAAGCTGTGCCTGGAGTAAGAAAGTAAAAGTCAGGTTCCTGGATTCAGAGAGAGAGAGAAAGAGTTGGGATCTCACCACAGCGAAGCTTGAACCAGTCGAGGTTGCCAGGTGTTTGTTGGAGCTTGCAGACTGGGAGAGCCCTCAACATGATCAGTGAAGGTAGAAAAGGAGTGGAACTGGTGCAGCTTTTGGATTGAAGCACCAGGAGAGAAACTTGAGCTTGGGTAGGGTTTTTTGTAGAGAACTAACAATGGCTCAAGGTAGAACACTAGGTTTGTTTATGGGTAAACAATGGCTCATATGCTGGATAATAGGAACTGATCACTCCTGGCTATGGGTGGCATTACTCTGAGGGAGCTCATGATACAGACAGGCAGATTCAGTGTTTCGGGTATCGATAAAGGAGTCATTACTAGAATTGGTCTCATAAATGCTGAGCTGGGTGTGTGTAGATGTCGATTAATTAGCATTTGGAGCAGGGATCCCCCATCATGAAATGCTCCCCTTCTTCCCCGGTCCCAGAATTCACTGCAGTCCTTGCCTTGGAATCTCTGTTCTCCATTTTGAATGAAGGTGCTTTCCTGTCCCATCTCTGATATAAATAAGACCGGGGAGTTGCTTCACTCCTATCACCCTTGTCTGGAGGGCTTTAGGTGTCTCCCATTGCTTCTTCATTGTTTTTTGTAAGTCCTTCCTCTAATCAGTTCTTGTTCAGGCAGAGGTTGGGGAGGGGTGAGGCTGCTGTGCTAGAGTTCCCCAAGAACACAGAGATGGCAGGTAACACCTCTCCTTCACTTCTGCACCCCACCATCCCCTCTTTCTAGCCTCTTCCCCCCATTTCCTACACCTCATGGAGCTTCTGCTCCCCCACCTGCCCCTTCTCTCTTCTCCCCCTTACCTTTACCCTATGCCAGCAGGCCCTGTGCATGCTGCAGCCTGGAGTACTGAGCACAGCCCTAGCCCAGCCCTGTGGCAGCAGTGTTTAGCCTGCATGGCTGCTATGAGGGATGGGCTGGGGTGGTGCTCAGTTCCCCAGGCTAAGACATGGACAGAGCCTGCTGGTGTGGAACAAGGGTAAGGAGGGGGGTGAGAAGAGGCTGTGGAGAGTGGGGGGTACAGAGGTGGGGAAAGCGAAAGCAGAGGCTGGAGGGAAGGAGGAACAGAAGCTGGGGAAGGAGGTAGCAGAGGCTGGGGAAGAAGTGGGGAGCAGCAGCTGGGGGGGAGGATCCCAAGGATGTGAGGGGGCAGAAAAAAGCAGGGGGCAAACTGCTTGAACTTACCACATCACTGCCACCTGCAGTGGTGGGAGGAATATATTAAAGATGACCATCCAGTAATTAGATTCTATACATGGGACATTATAACACATTTATAAATTTTCCATGCATAGAACCTAATTACTGGGGGGTCATTTTAATTCAGGGTCATCTTAGATTTGAGTAAATGTGGCATATATTTAATAACACTGATAAATGCAGTACTGCATAAAGTCTGATCCAAAACTCACTGAAGTTAATGAAAACCTTTGGATTGCTCTGCATGTGATTTTTCTGTACAAACTGAAGGATAGCCTTTGCTAACTTGCTCCTAATATAATAACTGAAAGTAAATATTGACCTTTTAATGGCAATCACTACATTTTATTTACTGAATGTATGATATGACGTACATTAGGCAATATGGGTATTGTATAAAAGTATAACGTAAGTATAAAAGGTTAAGCTGCTATAGGCAGAGATAAGCAAGTAGTGTTTTACCAACAGCACATACAGACTAAAAAAGAATTTGATCATTTTCTAAGGTCAACACTGCTTTTATTTTGAAAATCAAAATACTAGAAAATCATGTTGTGGTGTAAATATTTCCTATTGCTTTACCTTCCCCTTTCCCTATGCTCTCTGTATAGGCAGATTAAAAGAAATGTTAAATAACAAAATATATTGTGACTTACGAAGAATTCTCACACATTTGGATCATTGCTGAGTAAAATAATGAACTATTATTTTACTTAATATAAAAATAAAACTGTTTGGGGTAATTTTAATTTGGAACAGAACATGATATGTTGCAAGATATCTACATCTCCACAGTTTAGAGCACATGTGCCACACAGAGGGGACAGGCAACTCAATGGCAGATAGTGCAGGGAGCAGAACAGCAGATTGGACAGGGGCACAGGTTAGGGAACAGAGAGCAGAGAAACTGATTTGGTAGGGGAAGTGGATGGAAGTGGTACTCAGAGAGAGCATGGGACTAATTTGTGGCATTCCTGCCCAAAAAGGTGGTTCCTATGAGTGCATCCAGATATGTGTGCACATTTGGTTCCCTGGAGACAAGTTGTGGTGGCACACCTTGCACTGCCACTTCTTGTCCCTGGGGAGTGCCCATGCCAAGTTGGCACAAGTGGCATGGGGGAGACGGGCCAGCACTGTGCTGGCTCCAGCAGCCTTACCTGGAGTCATGGGGGCCACCCGGAGGTCCAGCCATGGCGATTCTTGTCTGGCAGCTGAGCACAGCTCAGCTCCTTGTTTCAGCAGTGCATGCTGCCTGAGGGTGCACTGGTTTGGGTCTTTTTCCCAGGTTTGTTAATTTTTTTTTGGCTCCTGGATATCCAGGAATCAAAAAAAATAGTGGGGGAAAAAATGGAGCAGCGCACGCTCAGGCACCATGCCTTTGCAGTGCAGAGAACACCAGACTGTGTAGTATGTGGCTCTGCAAATGTGTTTGCAGCATCATATACCACATGACCATGCTCATCTAGACCCACCCCATGAGTTTAGTGCCTACTGGTAACTCAGAGATCAGGATACGGGGGGATTGTGGATATGACATTCTTACCTTATGGTGCTACAAGATATGTCACTTGTGTACACTGAGAATTTAGGAAGCTAGCTTTTATGCTCAGTACTCAAACTTTGTAATAGAAAATCTTTTTCAAGGTAAATTTTACTCTTCACAGTAGGGTTAGAAGGAAAGTCCCCCATTCCCTGGTCTGTGCAGCTCCACATCTACCTTGTCTTTCTAGATTTATTACTCTCTATTTGTGCCTCAGATAGTCAGATATTCAAGGAAAATGTAAATACTCAGCAGAAGAATGTGTGCACAACATGGAAATGCTTTTATTTCTTCAAGAGTGGCTCATTGTTAATACAGTGCTGAGAAAAGAAAAAACACATTGTCTAGTGCATGCAAATGTATTTGTTCAAAAATGAAGGTTATCGTAATTTGAAATAAATCTTTCTGGGGGTCATGACCTCAGGATATTTTTCAGTCAATAAAATAAGAATAAACAAGCTCCTACAATTCCTTTTAAGGGCTCTTCAAAGACTTTTATTCAGTTCTCCAAACGAAGTCAGCAAATAGTTCTTTTTTAAAAGGAAAGAAAGTCTCTCTTTGTGGTGGGCATGATGTCTACATTTTTGCATTTAATAAAATTTGTTGTTTGCAAATAAAACACTTGGCCTTTTATGAAATAAATATGACAAACACAGACAAAATCAGCATTTCAAAAGAATATGAACAGTAAGTGTTGTTATTTCTGGACAATATTTTATATTTCAGCCTTTTAAAATGTTAAGGCCAGATGCACCAGTTCACTCTCTGCTTTACAAAGTAGCCATAAACTTGACTTTATCAGTAATTAAGTCAAGTTAATAGTTTATTTATACCATGGAGCAGTTTAAAGTAGTTGGAGAACCGGTTAAACTGATGTATTCCTTTGTTTTATTCAGCTAACAGGTTTGAAACTCATATTTTGTCAAGTTTGCTTTAGAAGACTTCATATCTAGGCAGACTATAATAGTGAAGGTTGTGTCATTTTGATAAAGCCACCATGATCACCACAGTGCTTCAGGTGTTTTTGGAAAAAAAAAAAATGAGTGAATACAGTTTCCAGTAGATCACATCTAAAATGCTTGAAATGATTTGACCTCTGCAAAACACATGGTCACTGAACAAGTGATAGATGTGAAATGATTACATCATTCCAAAGAGTGAAGATGTATTTCATAATGTATCAGGGCTGACAAATTTTTAGCTTGTGTTTATTGTGCCCCAGGGGTGTCAATGGAGATCAGATAATCAATAGACTGGCTGGGTTTGAAATGTTATGACATGGGAATTGAATCTTGACTTCTGTTCCTGTCACATAGCTAAAGGGGTTTCATATAGGTGTGTGGGTGTTTGAGGAGGTGTTTTCCTCTGACAAGTCACACATAATGATAGATATTCATTGTCTCAACTGTTTTTCCTTCAGAATGTGGGACTGGCATAGTATGGATAGAAATTAGAAAGTTTCTTGCATTAATAAACACAATCCAAGGTCTACTGAGCTTATGGAGCATGTAATTATTTGTCTAGGAAGACACTTGATTTGAAGGTGACAAAATTTAGATGACTGAGTCCAAAACAAAATATCAAATGTAGTCCAAAACAAAGTATCAAATGTAATTGCCCAAAAGACTTTGAAAGTGACTTTTGATGAAACTCATGTCACCCAAACATTTATTGGGTGATGAATTTTTTTTAAAGGTAGATACACTTGTATCTTGAGTTAACAGAAATAAAAGTGTATCTGACATTTTGAAGCAGAGGTGCTCATGATGAACTATATTTTAAATGGCATACTGTCTCAGGGGCTGCCTACCATATGTTACTGGCTGTGCAGAAAACACATTCTTCTCTTATTCCCAAATGCAAGACATACCTTTAGATGTTAAAGGTATACCATATTTACTCAAATCTAAGACAAGATATTTTTATGATTCAGAATGGGGGAGGGGAAGGCCCTCATCTCAGATTTGAGTACAAGAGGGAACAGCAGCTTTGTCTCTGACTCTGGCCCTAAGTCCAGGGCTGAGGCCTGAACTGCTGCCTCTGCAATCACTGCTGCATGGCTGTTCAGGGGCTGGAGACCACATGTACCCCAAGCCAAAGAGGGTCCACAGCTCAAACCAGAGCTATGGCAGTAAATGGTGACAGTGAGGGACATAAGGAGTAGAGGGGGTTGAGGAGGGGAGCACAGGGGGCAGGCAACAAGGTGGGCCAACCAAGGACAAGCTAGAGCTGGGGACAGGCACTGGAGGACACAGGGTTGAGGGGGTAGCAGGTACTGTGCGGGTGGGAGAGAGCAGATGAAGCAAGTGGTGGTAAGAACAGGCACCAGATGGTGCAGGCACTGCAGGAAGGAGAAGGTGCCAAAAAGTGAATGCATGGAGGGGGGCAAGTGACATAGAGCAAGATGTGGTATGGGAACAGGAACCATGGGGGGTAGGGAGCAGGATTTCCCTGCTGCCTGTCCCCCAACCTGCCCCTGCTGCTGCTTGCCATGCTGCAGTGGTGTTGGGCAGTGGGATTTAAGATGACTCTCCAATAACTGGATTCTATACATGGAAAATTATAACAAATTTATACATTTTTCATATCTAGAACCTAATTATTGGAGGTGTAAGGTCATTTTAATTTGAAGTCATCCTGGATTCAGGTAAATACAGTCATTTGTATGGAAAAATAGGAAAATATTTAATGTATCAATCTAAAATATTAACCTAGCCTCACTTACACAAGTATCTAAGTACATCACAGTCTTTTTATTCTCTCAACACTTGCACAAAGAAGAGAAGAATTGTTGTCCTCATTTTATAGAAAGGGAATAAGTGAACCACTAAGGAATTAAATGATTTGCCCAACATCATACAATAAATGTGTGACAGCCAAGTTCCTACACTGCTATATTGGGCCAGAAATTAGCCTCTGGACCATCTTTCTTCTCTCATCCGTGCTTAGCTATTTTTAAAGCTAATTAGCCATTGAAATTAAAAAGAAGAAATAATACCAAGGGTCCAGCTGGTGCTTCCAAGACAATAGTTTGAGAACCTGTTCCTAACCATATATTGTCTTGCTTTCCTTACACGTGGCTTTCATAAGCTATTTTTTCTGCCTGCTTGCCACATGCGTCTACATGTGCAATTTAACGCACAGTGTCCTATTTTATTGTGCATTAGAACATCATGGAAAAAACTTGCTAATATGCTAATGCACAGTAAAACTAGGCTACTAAGCATATCAGTAAAAAAGCATGTGCCTTCACCACTGTGTATTTGGGCAGCATAATCCACATTTAGTTAGTACCTCACATTAGAGGGTGTGTCTACACCATCATTAATGCACTTTACGTAATGTATATTAGCCTATTTTAATGTGCATTAAATAACGCACACTTTTTTGTGATAATTTAATGAGCATTAAAATAAGATAATATGCATTAACACACACGTATAGATGCACCCAGAGGTACTAAATATAATGCACAGTAGCAAAAGCACATTCATGAATTTGTAGATGCACCCTCTTAGCATCCAGTTTTCTTTAGTCAACTCTAGTTTTTGGGATTCTACAATACATGCCCTGCCAAGGTAAAAGCATGCTACACTGTAGCAAAGGGAAGTTATGAATATAACAAAGAAGTAAGCAACATCAAAATGAGATAAAGAGGCAAATAAAAGGGCATGGCATTTCACTCAGTTGTGTCGTTATAAAGCTAGATATAATTCACAGAAATTAGCTGGAGATTTACAGGCTTGGTAGTTTTTGCAGATAAAAAATACAGTCTGCAGGAGGGGGAAGGAAAGCAATTATTTTTGTGAGCATAAACTATAAACTATCACATTTGCTAATTTGGACACTAACTTCATTCTGAAGCTTATCCAGCCTTTAATAATTTAACAAGTAGCCCTGATAATCTGCTACATTGTGCACAATCATTGTGCCATTTCTAATTAAAATTGACAAACCCCCTGGAACTTACCTTGGACAAATGTGGTGAGTTTAGAATAATCTGAACTAATTTAACTCTTTTGGAACACTTTTCTTTTTTTTTCTATTATGTTTTTTCCCCTTTCTTTGAAAAAGGAAGCGGCAATATCAGATGCTGTCAAGAAATTCATCATAGAACACTCTCCTGCATGATGAAATACAGGCAGTGATGCAGAAAACCTTCAGTAGAAGAGAAAACACAGAAAAAGCAACATCCTCTCTGAGGATACGTTTAAGATATTTAGTGTTTATTTGGACAGGGAGTCAGTGTAGGAGAGAATTGTATCACGTGTGGTAAAATGCCCTGCTAGCTGACTGCCAGAGCTATTTCTCTGTCAAAATACCAAATTTCTTTGACAAAAACCTGCTTCTGAAAAATGGTCAGGAGAATGTTCATAATGGACAGTTAGGCAGCCTTCAAACCTGGGGTTAGGACAGTACTCATGTGATGCTTTAAAATAGTGCTCAGCAGCCTTATTGCAATGGAAAGCCAAAATGACCTCACTCTGACCTCTCACTCTGACAGGTTACAGCCAGAATCAGCTCCAACTACCTCTTTTCCCTGCTGCCCCAGCTGCAGCATGGGTGAAGCTGACCACTGCCCAGCCATGGCAAGATGTGTGTAAAGCCCCTGCCACTGAAATCCTGGTCCAGCAAACATTGCTGAAGCTCTCCTGAGCCCAAAGGTCAGATCCAGTGGATCCACAGAGCAAATCCAGCTTGCAGCCTGTGGTTTGCTGGCTTGTATTCTAAAACAATTGAGTTAATATAAAGTCAGTGACCAGTGTAACATGTGACAACCTGAAACACAGGTCTACAGCTATGCATAACCAATGGAGAACAGCTGTCCATTCTGAATCTGGTTCCAGTCCACTCAGTTAGCTGTGTAACTCAATAAATTAATTTTAGAATTTCTTCTTTACTTTTGAGGAAAGTGACAATTCAAGTAACAGAATCCATATAGTGATCAGATGATGTTAAAAATACACTCCCTGTCAATAATTTGCTAATCATAACGTTGCAAATGGACTGAACAACATCAGTTCAGGAACTGAATAAAATGGAGCTAAATTCCGTATCTTATATGTGAAGAAATAAACTGCCATAGTTTCATGTAGAAGGTGGATACACAAGTTATAGACGAAAACACTTTTTTTAAAACTCTGGTGATAAGTAATTCTCAAAAGGTTTTACTTACTCCTTAAAGATTATGCTTAAGTGGGCTATTTGAACTTTCTGAATTGGGAAAGTGGTGAGGACATTCTGAACATGGACCACCCATTGTACTTTCTTGAGTTCCCCAGAATGCCACTGTGAGGAGAAAAGAAAATAATTTTCCATTAACTTGAGGGCATGGTGAGCAAACAAGAGCTCTGAAGGCAAAGAAAGCTGCATGATGTTAAACTGAACAGTTTCAGCCAAGTCAGTACCATTTTCTATTTTATTTAAGATGGGGATTCAAATAATGACAGATCAGCTAATACTATCGGAATCCTCAGGATTATCTATTGTTAATGTGCGGCTTTATGTAGTAATTCCTATATACTAAGAAGTTATTTGGGAAAACAGTTTATATGAAATGGATCACATGCGCTTAAAAATATAAAATGGAAACTGACCACTTTTGGGCAAAAACCAAAATCATACTGTAGAAAATGATTCTGAAAAGTGTGTTAAGAACATATGCACTGCACATTAGTTCAGTGGTTCAACCTGATATGGAAGTCAGGAATAAGGAAGGAATTTTTAAGTCAGTAACATATTTAAATAACTTTTTAGTAAATTATAAATATTTATTAACTGATTCTCATGTTACTCCACGCTGTTCCCTTACACTATAAAATACAATGTATTTCTTTTGGAAATCAGAACAGAGGAATAAAGAACCATCTGCTAGGATCAAGTCTCTCACCATTTATACCAAAGATGGCCCTGCCAAAATTAGTGGGGTTAGTACTTGTGCTGATAGACTACTGAGATGGTGTTTGACTGTGACGTTGCACTTACTCTTCTCCTAGCAAAGTGCCCTATTTATGAGGAACTGTTACATACTATATGATTAAACAGTACCTAACACATAGAGGCCTTGGTCTTGGATGAGGCCTCTAAGTGCTGCTACAAGATACATTTTAGTAATAATAAATCACTGCTCTTTTGCATATGAGGATCTCTTCCAAATAGAGTCTTATATACTATAAGAAAATAGTAGATTTGATTGAATTCTGTGTAATCATTTTCAAATCTCTGAATGATAATGCTCAATTAAAAAAAAAAAAAAGAATACAGAATAGCCAAGAGTTCCTATTTGTTTGTAAAATGTAGTTACCACTTTTCAAAACTTGTCCCTTATAGGTGCAACTAGAAAGCAAGAAGTAAAGTCTATTTCTTCTAGGTCTTAATGACAGAGAAGGGCCATAGCTCTGGGACAGGGAGAATAAGGTGAGGCTTACATAGAAAGGGAGAACCAAAGCTGCCTTTTTTGCCCTTCCCTACCAGTAAGTACAGGAATTACTGAAGGGGGGAGAGTTGGGGTGGAGCTGAGAAGGGCAACAACTTTTACTTGTTAGTTTTTATGTGGAACTAATTTTTATAAACTGCATAGGAGACACCGCAAAAGGTAAAAGGAAAGAATAAGAGCCAGTCATTCAGAGTTCTGAGGGAAATAGAATAAAATTAAGACTCCTGTTTTATGCCTGTTATTCCTTAAGATGATGTAGGACATGTTTCAATAATCAGAGCTTCCTTGTACACTTTTACGTTGCTCTTGTGCTTTGATGAGGAGCAGGGACAGCTCTTTCCTGATTGTCCTCTCCCTCCCCACTTCCTTTTCTCTCTCTCATTCAAGTGTTTGGATTCAAGTATAGAATATTTTGGCTTCATGTATCTTCTTACCTGATGAAGCATTTGCCGGTGGTGCTGAAGCTGCTGGCACTCTCTGTGTTTGCCCCACAGCACATTACAGATGGCAGTGGCATTGATGATAATGATAGCTTAATACACTAATGTTAGCAACAGGGGAGAGCTGCTGCCTTTGTTCAGTTTTCAGTAGCATATTCAGCCAGCAGATCAGGGGAGGACAAGTAACTGTAAAGACAAGTAAAGCTGTCAGTTTAGGTAGTGGCCACTGGGTGGGGCAAAAATGCCCTCCTCCCTACCCCCACCGCCTTTTTTAAGAGGATGCTGCCAAATTCTAGAACACAGTAAGGCAGACAATTTTTCAAGTATGACTGTGTAAGACTAGAAGAAGGTGGTTTTCAAATTCTAGCAAATATCAGAATCCCTGGACAACCGTGAAAGATAAGTTTGTAAAAAAGCATCATTACTTCCACAACAATTTATACCAGGTCACACAGAGCATATGGTACTGCTTTGAAAGATCTTGTGTCACTAATCAACATGTAGTCTGCAATAAATTATACTACATAGTCCACAGAGAAATGCTACTGAATCATTTTTTTTAAAATAAGCATTTAAAACTACACGGTAAAATGATGGAGTGTTTTGTCTGCAACTCTAGCCATTTGTTGTAAAAAGCGCATACACATTTTTGCTTGTTTATATTTTTTGCCTTGTGGAAGGTATTCTAAAAATAAAGCTTGGATGATGACAGTAAGAATTTATCCAAGATTTTATCCTTCCAGCTATTTTTTATTCATTCCTTGTATCCCTCTTTATTGCCTAGAATGTCATAAGGAAGATTCAAGCGAACACAATATTCACATAATACATATGTTGTCCAGTATCTTATGCTCGTATAACAGTGGCAAATTACAATGCCTAAGTTTATTTCCCATTCCAATTCAGCAGTACTACCCAGAAAAAAAAAAAAAACCCATAGGGATTATATTAGCTTCCCGCAAATCCCTATTCCACTTCTCTACCCTACTCCTCACAACCCTTCCATCTGGAACTAAAGTAGAGCTGCTCTGAATGAGGATCCTTGAAAATATTTTTTCCTCTAGCAGTGCCTCTCTCATGGATTTTACGGTGGGAAGGCATGTTCTGGCTAGAATTCAGCAAGTACTTTGGGAGGCAGGCATAAAAAAGCGAAGAGGTGGAATTAGTAACTTGCCATTTGTTTTGTGGACTTTATCATGCTTGTAGAGTACCAAAGGGCTATGGGAAATGCTCCCCCCCAGAATAATCTTTATAATTGTGACAAATTGCACAAGCAAGTACTGATATGCAATGAACAACTCTGATGGATCTGCAATTGTCCCAGTACTAAATCAAAACTACTGTATTGCCATTCCCCTTCTGTCTGGGAAGAAAAATGCTCCACTTAAGAATATATTTTAAACAATATATGTTTTGTATTTCTTCTATAATTCTAAGTGATTTCTTTTTCTTTCTCGTCTCCCTGGTCCCTTATGGCTACTAGGGCTGTGAGAAGCTTCAGTTCCAGATTTGATTCGGTAGAGATTCGGCCTAATTTGGTGACTGAATCTCTGAATCTGAATAGAATCAGAAGACCCTTTAATCTCTCTGCATCAAATTGGAAACCTCCGAATCTATTCAGAGAGATTCGGCAGTTCAGACATAGATGGCTTTAAATGTTTTTTCTACGTACTTCTAGGTAGCAGGCAGTTCATGAATACTGTGGTGCTGGAGTGCATGGAGTGTCCCACAGAAGCATGGGGGGCTCCCCAGCATGCTCAACAGCAGACCCAGAAGTAGACCAGAAGCTCTTCTGGTCCACTTCTGGGTCTGCCAGGGAGAATGTGGGGGGCCCCTTGCACCTCCCTGGCTCAGTGACTGGTGTCTCCTGGGTCTGGGGAAGCATCTGGAGTCCCCCCATGGCTGATTGCCAAGCCAAGGAGGTGTGGGGGGGGGCCCAGTGCACTCCCTGGTGGACCTGGAAATACTTCTGGTCCACTTCCAGGTTTGCCGCTGACCATGTGTAAGCCCCCTCCACGCTCCTGTGGGATGCTCCATCCACCCTACCATCGCAGCATTCACAACCATGCTGGTACCTCAAGGTATGCAGAAAAAAACATTTAAAGCTGTGTCTAAGTCCAAATCACTGATTCTCTGAATCAGCATCAAATCTTCAGATTCTGCCAAATCAAATCAGGGACAGTGATCTGAATCAACGAATTAAATCACTGTCCCTGAATTGGGCCACATCCAGATCAAATAGGGACCTCTTTGCACACCCCTAATGGCTACCTCCATTTATAATTATGATGAAAACTTCTCTGATGGGAATTCTCCTGCTTTTTATTTACGATCTGGATATATATTATTATTAATGTCATAAGGTGTGTGGACAGGATATTCAGCTCTATATAATATAGTCTCACTAGCATACATGGGTTGGTGTGGTGTGGTGTGGGTGTTCAGGTACACAGTTAACATCCTAAGAAGCCACAAGTTTGATGCCGTAGCAGAACCTGTAGTATGGCTGGTCTGATTTCAATGCAACTTGCAAATTCTACTAAATACCTTATCATAAGGATACAAAAAAAGGAAGGAAGGAGAATACACTTTCTGATAGCTGAATGGCATACATTATATAGAATGGTTTAGCTTACAGGTAAAATACAAGCAAAATGAGTAGTCAAAATCTGGCCCCTACATTATCCCCACAATGGGAGGAAGGAAACCTGCTTTAATCCTTGAGTCATTTGTCTATCAGCAGCTGGGTTGGCTTATAAAATAAGGAAGCTTTAAACTAGTCAGGTAAGGGGGAGAAAAAGCATTTATACCTTCCTCTAATACTAGGGAAAAATAAGACAGCCCCTTCCTTAAAAAACAAAACAAAACAAAATACCCCACAGGTCAAAAAATCAAATGTAGTAAGAGACTGTCCCCAGTAAGTTGAACTGCTAGCCAGTTCCACATTCCAGACTTCTCTCCCTTGCAGTTGATTAGTCTAGGCAAGTGTCTGTTGGTCTCAGTTGAATTTTTACTGACCAGGTAGCCACACCAGAACAAAAAACTACCCCAAAATACTACTGTATATGCTGCTAATTGGCAACTTGCTAGAGCTTGTTAGCAGGTTTAGAGAAGTCAAAGGTGCGAAAACCAAACTACCCCTTTAGAAATGACTTAACCTGAACTGACCTGAGATCCATTGTTCCTGTTTTTTATATTGTTCCTGTCCTCTTGTTTAGATATATATATTTTTTATTTTGATAATCTGTATTCTGTAAACCTGAAAAATGGAAAAATAAACCTAAACGCAAGTACAGCTAGTTAGAACCTTGTGTTTTATACCTATTAACTTCACAGCAGAATTTCAAAGAAGCCATTTAAAAATGGTGAACCACAAAAAATATTAGGCATTATACTTGTATTATAATAGATCCTAGAGACACCACTGTGTTAGTGTCTGTCTATGTCTATCCCTACTGTAAGAATTTATAACATAAATAGACAAAATAGGAAAGGCTGGTACCATTTTACAGCCTGGGGCGGGGGGAACAGTCAGGTGGATGAAGGAGTTGGCTGGGACATCCTGGATGTCCAGGCACACATTCCAGATGACCTTTCCAACTGTCGCCCTGCCCATGTTGAATTGGTTGGCAAGGTAGCACTAACTAATGGAGATGGTCACTTTCATGATGGCTATGGCCACCCGCTTCTCTAGAGTAAGGGCTAGCCACATGCTGACATACTGGAACACAATGTGGGGGGCCAGCTGGGTGATGAAATCCATGAAGGTGGCCCAATGCATGCAGAAGATTTAGAGCTATCATTCCTCACTCCATGGTTCCAGGACTATCCACTCCAATCAATTGGTGCTGGTAGCTCAGACCCAGAACCAGCACCCAATGGTCTGGAGGTGGTGCCAGAGCACCCTGCTATCCACAGCATCCTAGATGGTCTTGTCCTTGTCAGCTGCATGAAGGTTGGTGACCCATTCCTTAATGCTTGGCAAGCACAAGGTGTGGTGGATGGGCATGTGTGAGAAGGCTGACTGGTGGCTTGTAGGTATGAAGGTGTATGCCACTACAAGCGACTGCTGCGTTAGGTCCAGGTGGGCATGCATGATATCCTGTGGCCTCTGGCTTAAGTCAAGCATAGATACCACCAGTACCTGCTTCAGCTCCTATGTCTCCTTGCTTGGGTGTGTGTGGTGATATGCCATGGTGGGGTGTGGGCAGGCTGGGACACAGAGACACGTCCAGGTCACAGTGGTTGGGAGGGGGTGGGGGTGGGGTTCATGGTGATACAGCAGAAAGCTGATTGCATGGCCAGTCAGGGGAGGTTTACCTGTTTGGCTCCACTCTAGACTTTTCAGTGATCCTGAAACCCACAGGGCTTGCCAGCAGGCTGGTGAGAATGCCCCCTACCTACTGGCCTCAGACACCATGGGCAGGCTCTGAGCCTTCCCAACCAAATGCTGAATGTCTGTTTAGGTTGCTACTGCTCTAACTTTGAGCGCTTTGAGTAAAGCACAATAGTTAAATGCTTCTACCTCAGGCTTTTTAAACATCTGTACTTAGCAATTATGTCTTTTATGTTTTTGAGAGAGAGAATAAATATTGATTTAAAAATCTGTTTACACAAAAATCTGGTAGTGTTGATAAATTCTCAGTCATTCACATAATGTGTGTTTAAACATCTGACCAACAAAAATATCTCATTTCATTCACTCTCCCAAGTCCACTGATTGGTCTTTTGAGTTCTCACAAGCAAAAGCTCTGGCAGAGTATGGCCTGAGTGTCCCCAGTTTGCACACTGAGTGAAAACACTGCATTGGATGCATTCCTGAGCTTGTGAGTCCAATTTGGTGGTTGGGGTCAGGGCAGAAAAAGGAAGGGAAGGGCAGGATTGGAGGTAAGCTAGTTGTAAAATGTGCAACATTATAGTCTCTCAAAGCAACAAGTTCTCACCCTGAGTAGAGAAACAAATAGTAGTCAGGAATTCAGTGATCTAGAAAGGTTTAAGGTGCACCTTTATGTCTTTAGCCTTTAGGTAGGAAAAAAAAAGTCACCTACCTCTTCATTTTAAGATTTTATGACCAAATCGTCACTTTTGTACATCAACATAGTTTTATTGATTTTGGAAGGGGTTATATCAATTTATGGCAGATGAAAATTATTCGTTTTATAAACCACTGACTTCTTTGATATGGATAAGTCTTTTAAGTTTTCTATGCCTCAGTTTTCTTATCTGTAAAATTATGGTAATACATGTGTTCTATTTCAAAGTAGTGTTGTGAAACATAATAAAAATTAGGAAGCATTTTCCCCATCCTCAGGTAGAAAGTGCCATATATTTTACTGTATTCTGAGAGCTAAAGATAAATCTGAAGCCCAGAGGAAGCTTAGGAAGATCAATTCCTAGAGGTCAGAACAATTTACATGGTCTGAGCTAAAGTGAGGTGATAAAAACCCATTTTACTGAAGAATTTTAGTTGAAAGGTAGTACTTCCACTGAAGTAAGAAGTGAAAAAAATGTCCATGTTCACAATAAATATTAAACATTTCACAAGCTTTAATATTCGGTGCCTCACTAAGTTAATGGTCTAAAACAATGACACAAAGCTTCTTAATTATTGTTATTTACCTATTGGGATACTTTACAGAAAGTCAGCATCTATGCATCGAAGTTGCAGTATTACACAGGACTCTGTAGAGTAATTGAGGGAGGTGAGTGATGCAGCAACCCCAGCTGCCACATTTGGAGTGGGGGCAAAAATAGCTGTGGCCACAGCTGCATCACGACCATCAACAAAATGGTAGCTGGCACTACCGCATGTGCTGTGGCAGTCCTGGGCATGGGAATGTAGACTGCCAAGACAACCGTAATTAGTTTGTTTTTGAGGAGCCGGGGTTTGGCTGACATATTCCTTTCCTGAAAATCCTCATTTGCAAAACTTACGAAGACAGTAAGATCTAGTTATTACTGAACTAGTTTAAAGAAATCATGACCCAGTTGAACTCTACTTATAACATGCTAAGATAACTGTTTAAAATAAATGGACTCTAAAGCTGCGGCCACATAAGCATGGACATTTTGTTCCCTGGGCCAACTAGCAGTGGCACAAATTGTGCCGCTACTAAAACAGTATCTCTGCTAGTTGTCCCTAGGAAATGCTTGTGCCATGAGCCCTCTGGTGTGTAACAAGTTACCCTGGGTCAGGTAGGGGAGGCTGGGGCTAGCACTAGACTGGGCCCCAGCAGCCTTACTGGGGGTTCTGGGGGCCTCCCAGGATTGTAGCAGTGGTGATCCTGTTGCTTGGAGCCTGGCCAGCAGCTGGAGCATGGCTCTGGCCAGCCTGGCTCCAGCTTAGACTGGCACACACTGTCTCTGCATGTGACACTCTGCTTTTTTTTTCCGTGCATTTTTTTAATGCGTCTGCTTCACCACACACCACATAGTATGGGTGTGCAAAACAGGCAGTATTCAATTCGGATTCAGCCTGATTAGGAGAACAGTAATTCAATTCACTAATTTGGATCATTGTCCTGATTTTGATTTGGCTGAATCTGAATCTGAAGATTCGATTCTGATGTGGAGAATCAGCGATTCAGCCACAGACACAGCTTTATATGTTTTTTTCTACATACCTCGAGGTACCAAGCGCAGCTCATGAATGTTAAAATGGTGGGGCAGATGAAGTGTCCCACAGGAATGCGGGGAGGCTTCCCATGTGCTCAGCGGTGGACCCGGACAGGAAGTAATTCCATTCCACTTCTGGGTTCACCCACAAATGCATGAGGAACCTCCCCCCTGCACCTCCCCTGCTTGGCAATCAGCCGGGTGTCCCCCCAGACCCAGGAGGCACCAGTCACTGAGCCTGGGGAGGGCAGGGGGCCCTCGTACACTCCGCAGCAGACCCAGAAGTACTCTGGACTATTTCCAATCCAGCACTGAGCGTGCCTAGGACCCCCCCACCCAGCGCTCCCATGGGATGTTTCATCCACCCCACAATCTCAGCATTCATGAGCCATGCTCAGTACCTTGAGGTATGTAGAAAAAACATATAAAGTTGTGTCTATGGCTGAACTGTTGAATCTTTCTGAATTGGTTCTGATTCGATTTGGAGAGATTAATGGATCTCCTGATTCAATTTGGATTTGAAGATTTGGCCTCCAAATCAGGCCGAATCTCCTTCAAATTGAATCAGTGACCGAAGCTTCGCATAACCCTATCGGCTAGCTGTGTTTGTCTAGACATGGCCTGTCTTCTATACTGAAGGACTTAATGTCACACTACTAACTATATTCTAAAAATTTCTCCCAAAGGGTTTGCTTCTAATGTTAAGGCTATTTGAAGAACCAGCACACACATGCACACAAAAATCTCTGCCCAAGATATTATTTCTTAGGAAATTCTGCTTTCTAATAACTGATAAATTTCTATAAACATATCAAGGTGTCTAAGCAATAAATGCACACATTTTAAAATCAATTTCAGACTACTTCATACACACTGAAATGGAGCAAGGGCATGTAGTACTGCTATTTGTGGACCTATGGCTTAAGGTCTATCCATCAGGTTCTTATATGACATATACTATACAAAAACGTCATTGTGAATTTGTCAGAAGAATGCACGGGGGGAGGGGGAAGCAGAATTGCAGAGCCAAAAATTAAGTCTGAGGACAAAAAGCAGTTTTAAAAGAAGCTGAAAAGAAAATTTTTGGTAAAACAATAGCTTATACTGTCCTCTGCATGGAATACATACAAGGAATATGTGGAGCTGCTAGGAGAAGATACTGGCTGATTCTAGGTTTCAAGCAAACAAAGATACAAAGAAGAACAAATTTTCTCTGTATCATTCTCGGCCCATTATGCCATAGACAAGTGGTCTCATAGACCAGTGAAAGAAATTCTATCAGATGTCAAATCTTTCTGTTACTGCAATGTCTTCTATGGGAGCTCTGCCCAGAAATGCACTTTACAATCTAGATGAATTTTTGTCTGTACTGAGGATAACTACTCTGAGCAAAGACTAAAAGTATTTCAGACAATGAAGAACTAGTAATGTAAAAAAGTTACTAGTCAGTACTGAAATTTCAATATTAAAAGCTGATAAAATGTCTTTTACTATTAAAAACGTGAAACAGACTGCTTACTGTATTTAGAAAGTCTTTCCAATATACGTGTAAATGCCACATCATTATAATCTAGTTTAGATTCAGTGATTACAGACTAAAGAATTTGCTTTGTTATCTGTGTGGTACATAATAGTTTAATGCTTTAATTTAATCCTAAGTAGTTTCTTTATTGACTTAACTTTTAAAGTCCTACTAGAACAAGCTCAATTAAAAAAAAAAGCAGGGAATTATCTAATTTAGCATTTATGAACCTAAGTAAGTTTCAGAGATGTTGATTGGTATCTGATGAACCAAATGAAAATGGACAAGTCATATTTTTAATCTCTTTTTCAAGTTAATTTCTTATTCTGTAGAGCTTGGTCACAAATGAACATCCAATATATACATATATATTGTCCAAAGAAGTTAAAATATTTTATTGAAAAAAATAAAGTACTTTTTCTATTCTTGTGCTCCTTCAGGATTCTGTCATTCTTCTCAAAATTACTGTCATATTGCTCCATTTGGGTTTACCTAATATTGCTAGGAATATTATATAGGAACAATGAAACAGACCAAAGAATAAAAGGTTTTTCTAGTTCATTATATATCTTGAATTATGGTCAATATATTAAATTTCAGAGGTTGCCACAGCCCCAAACTAATGCATTTCAGTGTGCTCAGGGGAAATGTATTCCTAATCTCAACTGATTATCTGTTTATGTCCTGAAGTATTAGAATTTTTTTATACCTATTGTAATTTAAGTGTATTTATACCTATGTAGCCTCACAGTCTCTTGTCATTCTTCTCTTTTTCTTATCTTATTATATTTTGCCTCAGTAAGCACAGAGTTGCACACACCATTTACATATTATATGAAAACATTATCTCTTAAATTTATATTTTATTCCTTTTTATTGAGGGTCTCCTTGTTACAAACCTATTCACAGGGTGCCTCCAGAGCCCTGAGTGTCTTTTTGATGTCCCAAGGCTCTGTGATGTTTCTCCCAAGGAACAGACCAGGGTTTGCCATGGGATAACTCTTTAACTCTGAAAGCCTCCACTCCACTGCCTTTATTCTGAATCTCACAGATGCAGCTGGCCAAGGCTAGATGGCCTCCCATTTGGGTTGTGGAAAAAAGTTTAGGTCCCCCTTTCTGTGGAATGTGGACTATTACTCTCATAGTGATCACTCTCTGCCACCAGCAATCAGTAAGGAGATGAAAAAACAAAAGGATGTATTATATAAGAGAAAACAATTGTACAAGAAAAAAAAAACTAACTGTAAGAGGGGACCCTAACCCTGTTACTCAGCTGAGGAGGGAAGAGAGAGAGAGGGACAGATGCAGGAGCTGGGAATGTAGAAGAGGTCCTGCAGCAGAAAGCCAGGACTCTTTCCTTGTAAGAAGAACACAGCCACTAGCACAAGGGCTATCAGTTAATTAAAATATGAGACTTACCTGTCAGTGAGAGGGGAAGGTAGGTGATTAGCCTGCTGGGAGTGAGCTTGGATGCTTGAAAAAAACTGGAATGGAAGCCAGGAAGGAGAAAGGGGAAGAAATGAGAGCCCCACCCAGATGGGCAGCAGAGACTTTTAGGCTCCCAGTGGGCAGAATGCCAGGAACTTCAGTGGCTCAGATGCTGACAGTGTAGGAGGAGACCCTAGCAGCAGTGGCAGTGCCCAGCCTGTGCCACTATGATGCTATGTGTGAGCAGAGTGCCTTTAAAGAGGTAACATTCTTTTTTGTTTGTTTTTCTCTTTTTGTGAGCATTGACCTTGAAGTGTTGAATCCCAGGAAAGGAAGAAGTTTATGTAAGGTGGAAGCCTGCATTGTTATTGGACTTCACCAGTGTGGCCGTAGGGGGAGTGCAGAGGCCAGAGAGAGGCACCAGTGAGGCATGAGAAGGGGTAGTGCTCTGCCTGAGGCAGGGCAAAGGACAGAAAAAAAAGCCAGAGACTGGTAGGGCTCGAGCTTCTGAGCTGGGTCTGAGCAGAGTGGGCCCTAGGCAGAAAGAGCTCAACTAGAAAAAGGGGGCAGAAGCCACCAAGTGGCCAAAACCACAACAACAGTTAAAGCCTGTGATGTGAAATATTGAACAATACTGACATTTGACAACACCAGTGAGACATAAGCACGACTGGGGGGGAAAGGAAGTTATAATTAATGCCCTTAAGGCTTAAAGTAGCTTGTTCTGTTGTTGTGTAGGGAGGTAGTCCTGGCAGGGATGATTCCTCCTGTGGAGGGCAGTATGTAAGTCTGGGAGACTGCATATAGCAGTGGCAATGGGCACCTGGAAGTGACCATCCCTTGTCCTGTTGGCAACTTTTGAAATCTTTAAGAGCTCTACATTAAGATCAAGTCATGGCAGGTGGGATTGAAGGTAGAGAAGAAACTGGGAAAGCCTAAAGGTAGGCTGGTCCTATTGCTAGTGGACCTTGCACATGCTGATTGGACAGTATGGGCCTGTTACATTAACCATAAGTTTGAAGACATAAAAACCCCCCCAAGCAAAAATGTTTACCCTCTTCCCTGGCTACTATTTAGCACCTTGAGAATTCTATCAGTGTTTTTATAAATCAGCCTTCCCACTGATTCTACCAACCCTGCTTGCTAGAGCCTTACACCCTTCTCCAGTCTGGGAAAAACCCAAAAGACTTTAGCCACCTTACAAACCACCCTCATATTACCACCCTCATATTACCTCCAAAACCATTTTTCTATAGGGTACTAGGTATTCTCCTGGCTGATAAGCCATTTCTCTCAGACGGCTTCACTATTGCACCTTGAGAGTGCAATTGTTTTGGGTTTTTTTCCATTACAAGCAGATAATACCTTGGGTGCCTATCCCATCAGTGCCCCTTCTATCTATGATTGGGAGTAACAATTATCCTTGCCCTAGTATCACATTAGCAAGAGCGACTTAGCAGTTACATCTACTCTTTCCTTAAATATACACCCCTAATTTCCTCTGACTAAACCATAAAGGTAAGTCCAAAATCATAAAAGATTTATATGAACTATATAACCAAGCCTATGCAGTAATAAAAGTAACATAAATGGATGCAGCATAACATGGACTTTCCAATGAAACCAGACATGCCATATCAGTATAATAAACACAAGAAAACATGAATGGCTTCCCATGAACCTTCAAATCATAATGGGGTTCATGAAATAGCTCATTTTGTATTACAGACAAAATTTACCAAGTATGTTGAATTTATCTTCTCCCTAGAATTCAGTATTGAATATATGAGTGGTCTTTTAAAGCTGTAGACATCACTTGATATCTAGATCTATTTCCTATAGCCCCTATGAAAATCGCAGAATCACCAGATGGCACTGTTATACTAGATATTTTCTAGCATGGAGCATTGTTTAGTGCTTTGAAGAGATGCTATTTTGTCAGCGTACGTTTTTTTTTGTGGGGAGGTGTTAAGAGAAGCAGCACAATTTGATCTCTGCCATAATTACAATCAGTTCTCGGTACATAATTGATCCAGGATGGCAACTAGATACTGCTAAAAGATCTGAACGATATATTTACTATGTGTTGTTTATGACCATCTCTGTACAAGGACTGATGTATATAATATACATTGAACAAGCTACTTTACTTTCTCCTTAAGGCAGGACTCAGCCTCCAAGACCCAAAGAAATCTTCTACCAGATTTTTTACAAAATAAAATAATTACTCTTTCAGATTCTTCCAGACATACAAGACTTCACAATTCAACTATTTTTATAGCCCTTTTTAGACCTTTTCAATGTTTACTCATTTTTTTAGTTAAGTTGCCCAAACCTGAATTCAAATCAAAAGTCAAGGTAATACATACTGTAATGTTAAGTTTATAAAAAGAAGACTGGTACAGAGACCATACAGACCTCTTTGTTACTGCAGTATGTGTACTTCCAGTATCAGAGTTTGCTCATTTTGAGTTTGGTCAGGTATCCCAAAACTAATTCATAGTCTGCAGTTTCATGCTGTGGGGCCTATCCCCGAACAAAAAGTCAACTGACTTAATGCAAAAGTCATCTTTGAAAATGGAATTTAGCCCTTCAAATCATTTAAGCTTTGAAAAGCTGAATGAAGCAACATCTAAATACCTGATTTCTGAACTCCAAAGTCACTTAGACATTTTACTCATTTTGTCCACATTCTCCTAAGGGAAATGTGAACACAACAACATTTGAATTCCAGTCAACCTATCAAATGCATGAATTTTTATTAGAACTGACATTAGTCAAAAATGATTTGGTCCATGATAGTATTATAATATTTTCCATAGTATATACAGTATCACCTTCTTAATGTGGCCTGACATCTTATTTACTTTCTTGTTACTTATTTTTGTATTGAACCGTACTAAAATGAATACAAGGACAGTGCAAGGAGAGGAAGACACCAAAAAACACTGAATTTAATTATTATTAGACAGTAGATCATTAGATCATTGGACAGTAATAACAGAAACAGCATTTTCAAAGGAATCCTTCAGTTGGTTCTCTGTATAGCCCCAAAAGAGCTTATTCAGGCTAAAGAACCCAAAGGGAACTAGGGAAAATTATACTTAACATTCTTTAGAAACAGGTTACTTTTGTCTTGGAGAAAGGTCGTCTTGGAGCATGATCATATGTTAAGTATTCATATGTTAAGTATATGAGGTATGCCTCAAGAATGACTTTAATGGCAGATCTGCCTGAATAAAAAGTCTACCCTTATAATGGATTATGAATTATAAAACATTATATATACATACATATAATATAGATAGTAGCATATATAAAAGGGAATAATCAAATTCCACAATAGGAGAAATGAAAATAAAAAGGTAGACCGAAAATAAGTACAGTAGGAGTGTCAGATTAAAGACATGGTGAACATACCTGTCGGCTTCTAGGAAAGAGCATTTAAACTCAACAACAATAGTTGTTCTTACATGTCAGTAATAATATTCCATCAAGGAAGAAGTCAAAGATATTAAAATGTGCTTTGTAAGAAAATTGTTAACACTGATGTGTTTTAACTGTTAAAGTAGAAGAAGTTAAGAGTAATTCATATGAGAAAGATACAGGATGATATGTTTTCTGTCCCCATAGATTAATTTATAATTGTTAATTAGTTCATTTTTGTAACATATTTTGAAGAAGTACATTACTGTATAAGAAAAACATTATTATTGTGATATCAGGCTGCACTTCCAGTAACGTCCAACTTTTCAGCACACACCTCTACAGTTCAGTTAGTGATAAGAACTTATTGTACAAAGCTTTGCAGGAAAGAGCTTGATATTTGTCATATGGAGGTTCTATGTTGGTCAAGGGATGGAAACAGAATTCTTAACTTAGAAGACATATTGTATCTGTGTCGAAATTACTTGTAGTAAAACCAAACCAAAGACTGCAGAGGAGATGCAGTTGTTTTTGTAGTTACTGTTTCTTCTCTGTGTTAAGTAGAAACATTGCCACTTCCACTGGACCAGACCAATGTCCATCTTGCCTACTATTTTTTATGAGACTAGCTAGAACTGGATCTCTCAGAGGAAGATTGTAGCAGGATAAGAGGAAAGGAAAGCTAAAAGAGACCATATGAGGTCATTTTTGTCAAGTCCTCCACTGAAGGCAGAGGACTTTCATTCCTGATGAAACCATCTCAGCTAAGGGTTTGCCTGTGGCAGTGAGACATCCCCACAGGCTCCTGATGGGGAGAGGGCACTCCCCGTGGGCCCCACCCCCACACCAGATGGATAATGCATCACTCAGGGAACCCCACTTAGGTACCTTTCCATCACAGTGGTGCATTGGCCGGGAAGGTTTTTGCATTAGTGGGACAGAGATCCCAACCTGGGGGCAAGCAGAGATGCAACTGCCAGTGATAACTCATATGGAGCTACTAGCACAGACTATTCAGGCTATAGGGCAAGTGCTGGAGGTGCAACAGTTACAAGGGACACACCAGCAAGAATGGATGCAGCATAATGCTGCCCTATTCAAGATTCTGCGTATGTCACGGGAAGATGATCCTGAGGCATATATAGAAGCATTTGAGAGGACCGCTACCCATACGGGGTTGGATTTCAGTCAGTGAGGCCACCAGCTAGGTGCCTTAGTGATAGATCAGGCCCAAGCCACATACCAGGCCCTGTCAAGGGAGGACCCCCGAGATTATGATGCTGTTAACACAGCGATCCTCTATAGGCCAGAAAGTTACAGAGCGGCATTTTGAGCATGGAACCCAAAAGAAGCTAAGTGGCCCCATAGCTTGTTTTAGTCTCAAAATGCCTCTCTGTTCTTAGGAACATCCGTGGAAAGATACTGCCAAGAATTGCAGGACCGAATCAACAAGGCCCAGAGGATCGCCGGCCAAAATCTGAGGGCCGCCCAAGAGCAACAAGAGGCCCAATATAATAAGAAGACAAGAACCCGGACCTTCCAGCCAGGAGATATGGTTTTGGTTTCACTCCTGGCGACCTTGAGCAAGCATCTTGCAGTGTGGCACAGCCCATTTAGAGTAATTCATCAAGAGGGGCTGGTGGATTATGAATTGCTCAAGCTGGGCCACTGCCAAGAATGCCAAATTTATCATGTGAACCTTCTGAAGGAGTGGAAGGCCCCACAGGGCTCGCTGGTGCAAAAAGATGAGGTGGGGGAAGAACTGGGACTGCCCTGTCCTGCGTTAAGTGAATCCACAGGGAAGGAGTCAGTGGAAATGGGAGAAAAGCTGGATAGCCAGCAACAACAGGAGCTGTTGGATTTAATAGAGGCCTTCTGGGCAGTATTCCAAGAAACCCCAGGATGAGTGAAGGGAATTGAACACAAGGTTAGAACTCCTCTTGGTGTGCTAGTAAGGGAAAGGTGGAGGATGGTACCCCAGCATTGGCAGCAGGAAAAATGACAGGAGATAGAAAAAATGCAAAGACAGGGAATTATACGACCATCCCAGAGCCCTTGTTGTAGCCCTGTTGTGCCGGTGGCCAAACCCGATGGGTCACTGTATCTGTGTATAGGCTTCAGGAAGCTAAATGCCTCGACAGCCTTCGACGCCTTCCCTATGCCGGACATTACTCACCTCATTGAAAGGATCAGCAAAGCCCAGTACATATTTACCCTCAACCTTGCCAAAGGGTACTGGCAAATCCCAATGTGCCCTGTGGATAGCGCCAAGACTGCTTTTGGGACCCCTTGGGATTTATTCGAGTTTATACAGATGCCCTTTGGCTGAACGGCATGGCGGCCACCTTCCAGAGGCTGATGGACACTGCACATGTCGTATGCGGCAGCATACATAGACGACATCATTATCTTCACTCCCAGCTGGCACCAGCAACTTAAATCCCTGAGGGCAGTCCTGAGAGAACTCCAAGCAGCGGGTTTGACTGCCTATCTCAAGAAATGCAAGTTAGCAGGGTGAGAAATGGCATACCTAGGGTTTTGGGTAGGCAGGGGAACATTACAACCCCTGACAGACAAGATCGAGGCCATACGACGATTTCAGGAGCCATATACCCGTAAACAGCTACGCTCCTTCTTGGGACTCATTAATTATTACTGGTGGTTCATACCACATTTTGCAAGCCTCTCAACACCCCTCACAGATGGGAGGGGAACCAGCAGCGTTATTGAAATGGACACCAGAAATGAGAAAGAGAGTCAAGGAACTAAAGGAGGTGATACATTGTTATGTCATAGTACATACCCCTGATTTTGATTCCCCTTTTATATCGCAGATGGATGCATCAGGCAGTGCCCCAGGGGTGGTATTACTTCAAAGATGTGGGGGAGAGGAGCACCTAATCACCTTCGCCAGTCATAAGCTCAGCCGCACCAAGACCAAGTATGCTACAGTCAAGAGGGAGTGCCCAGTAATACACTGGGCAATAGAGTATTTTAAGTATTACCTGCTGGGACGAGAATTCATGGTAGAGACAGATCACACCCCACTGCAAAGGCTAACCCAGAAACAAAGCATAAACGCCCAGATTACTCACTGGGCCTTGGCATTGCAGCCCTTTAAGTTTACAATTGTGCACCGCACCGGCAAAGATAATTTCATATCTGATTTTCTCTCCAGATGGAGTAGCCCAGACAAGTCGGTGGACGAAGCATGCCACACTCATGAAGAGGAGCATCAGGCTCTGCAAGAAGCCACACCGGGGGTCCAGATGCCACAAGGCAATTTAAGTGGGGAGGTCTGTGGCAGCGAGATGCTCCCACAGGCTCCCAAAGGGTAGAGGGCAGTCCCCGTGGACCCCAAACCCACGCCAGACAGATAATGCATCACTCAGGGAGCCCCACTTAACCCACCTTTCCATCACACTGCCAAACCTAATCTTGAAAATTTCCAAGAATGGAGATTTCACAACAAATATTGGAAGGAAGCTAGTTCCCATGGTTGACTCCAAGAAGCCATTTTCAATGCTTGACAGCCTGTAAGGTCAAAAAAGTCCTCCTAATCTCCAACCTAAATTTTCTCTGACGTAGCTTGAGGCAATTGCTCCTAATCCTTTTCTCTAAAGCCACTGAGAAAAAGTTATTTCCATCTTCATTGCAATTGTGTTTCAGGTTTTTGAAGTCTATCATCAAATCCCCCCTCAGTAGTCTCTTCTCCAGACTAAATAATCATATCTCTTTCAGTCTTTTTCCATAAATTGTGCTCCCCAGGCCTCTAATATTTTTTCTCACTCTCTGCTGGACTTTTTTCTAATCTTGTACACATCTTTCTTGAAGTGTGGGTCCCAAAACTGGACACAGTATTCCAGATGAGCCTCACAAGTTCTAAATAGAGTGAAAGGATCACTTCCTTGGATTTGCAAGTGACACTCCTGTTCATACAAGCCAGTATGCTGTTGGAGTTTCCTGCAACAAGAGCACACAGTTTGTTCATGTAACCCTTCTGCCAGACACAAGCCAGCAGTGACAAGGTACTTTTGTCTAGTCTGTATTTCCTTAGCTTGTTAATGAGAATTCCCTGAGATACAGTGTTAAAAGTCTTGCTAAAAATCAAGGTATGTCACATCCGCTGCTTCCCCTGCATTCACAGAGCCTGTCACCTTATCACAGAAAGAAATCAAGTTGGTCAGGCATGACTTGCTCTTGTTGAATCCATGCTAGCTATTACTGATCACTTTGTTCTCCTTTAGGTGCTTCACAATACATTCCTTAAGGATCTGATCCATGATTTTTCCAGGTACAGAGGTCAGGCTGTCTGGTCTATAATTCCTCATATCTTCCTTCTATCATTTTTTGAAGGTGGACACTGTATTTGCACTTTTCTAGTCACATGAGACTTTGTCCAACCTGTACAAATGCTCAAAGATGATAGCCAATTGCTCTGAAATTAGTTCATCCAATTCCTTCAGTACCCTAGCTTGTATCTGATCTGCTGACTTTAAAATATTTAGCTTCTCTAAGTAATCCCTGACCTGTCCTTCCACTATAGGAGAGTGTTTGTCTCCTTTCTTATCTTTGGTACCGACTACAATCATTACCTGGTAGCTTACTTTATTTGTGAAGGCTAAACTAAAAAAGGCATTTAACACTTCAGCCTTCTCTGCATTATGCATTGGTCTGTATTCCATAAGGGCCTTATGGTTTCTTTAGTTTTCCTCTTATTTTTGATATACTTGTAGAATCCCTTTTTATTGCCTTCTATGTCCTTTTCCTTTCTTGGCCTTCCTATATCTCCCTGCATGCCTGTTGATACTCTTGTGATACTCCCAAGTAATATGACCAAGTTTACACTTTTTGTAGGACTCTTTTGAATTTCAACTTGTTGAAAAGATTGCTGTCTAGTCAAGCTGGTCTTCCATTGAATTGAGATAGCTTGTTACTCTTATTTCGGTTCTTTAAAGTATAGCAAGGTCTCCTGCATCCTTCTCCCTTTAGATTTGCATCTCAGGGGATCCTGACGACCAGTTCCCTGAGTTGGTTTGTTTCCTGAAGTCTTTGTTCTGCTGCTCTTCTTTCTTCTTCCCTTTATGATCTTGGATTTTATCATTTCATGGTCACTGTCACTCAAGTTACATTCCATCTTCACATTCTCCACCATTTCTTTGGATACCCAATATCCAATGTAGACCAGAGTAGACTTATATTGGCTAATCTGTTCCTAATAAATGTCTCTTCCTTATTTCTAGTAGTTTGAGATATGAATATGCGAAATACATGCTCCTTCATAATATTTGTTGTCATTGATTTATGTTTTGATATTCTTGACATTTATATAAAATCCAGTGTTAATGTTTTGTCTGATGTATCAGATTAGTCACACAGTGTAGGCAAAGGTATGACAGCCAGGTCCAAGAATGGCAAGATGGAAGAAAAGCTTCAAGCCAGAAAAAGATGGAAGAGGAAGAGCATGTTACTGTTCTGTATACTCTGAAGCAGTAAGAAGTCCAAGTAAGTACTAAGGCAACATTGATTCAGTTTGTATCAACTGCTTTTCATACAGGGGTTGATTTTACCTAGGCCCTTTGAGAGCTCAGAAATGGTTCTGAGTCTAACAAGCAGCTCTGGTTTATTTGCATATTTTAGTCCATGGTATATTTCACAATATCTCTTTTTATTTTTACAAGACTGTTAAACAAGATAGAAGTAAGGGTAGATTCCTTTTCTTTGCAACTTGAAGAGGAGGTGCTCAGCATGACCTCTGTTTATACTGTGAGGAATAAGTAGTGAGCTGTACCTCAATTTCTATACAGAAATACTTGAGATTTCTAAACTGAGCTCAACAGGAGCTACCTGTATCTAAAGGCAGAACTTCTCTCTTCAATGTTTTCATCTATTATACTTGGTACTGAGAGGAACTAGGTTATAATTAATTGATCACTGTTGGGATCTTTATCAAAATGGGTTGCAAAAATCACCATCCTCTAACTGTCTGTTATAGTAACTGTTTTTAAGAACAGTTACTTCTTCAGTAACTCAGATACTTCAATATTTAGGGCTAAATTTTTTAGCCCTCAACCTGCATTTCAGAGATAAACACCTACACAGTAACACCTAACATTATGTACTTTTAATAGTCTGTGTTTGCACAAGTGTTAAGATTTGCACACACACAAAGCATGAGCATATGTTAGAATTGTTAATTGGCATCTGTCACTGAAAAGTGTAGGCACTATTTTTTTCACAAACAGATTTTTGTTCTACAAGCAGAGATTAAATTGGAGCCTAAGTAAGAATTTACTACACATTTCCTTCAGAACATATGGGTGCAAGCTATACATTTCTACATGCTGGGGCCACACTTTTTAAATTACATATCACCATAGACTGTCAATGGGCAAATACCCATGCGCATTCTGGTTTGCTCCACCATGTTTGACACTGTCAGTCATAAATTGTTTCTTACATACGGTAGTGATCTAGCATGTATAGGCAGAAACATAGTGAACTGGCTCTGATCTTCTGTCAGATAGATGAATCCTCAAAGGCCCCATCTCCACTTCATGAACTCTTCCTGGGATTTGAGTGAGGTTCTATATTTTTCCCATTCCTATTCATGAGGATTTTGAAAAAGTTTAGCACAAAAGGGAGAGCCATGCAATATTAAATGTTATTAATATCATGGCTCAAATTGTGTTTGAGCCTCATTTACACTAAGGCTTTGTGAGTGTAATAAATCTTAAACTGGGGTGAATTATTTTAAAGGGGATTTAATGCAACTGAGAGTTAGGACAAATCATTTCAAACCTGGACATTTTTTTTATCAGGTCTAGTACATGAACTTTGTATAGTTCCCCATTGTAACTATTAGAATCCTGCTCATGATGAACTTTCCAGGATTCCCATGCATCACTGATGCCTTAAAGAGATGACTTTTAAAGAAAGATTATCTTAAAAGGAAAGTAATTCTTCCTCTAGGGAAACATACTGTTGTATAGTTTTTGTGTTAAAGTTCTTTTTTGGTGTGAAGAATTCATTGGAAGAAGCAGGACCAAATTAAGACCTAACATAACAGAAATCTTAACCAAGTAAGATTATAGCTTAACTTGGACATCAGCCTGCTATTGAAGAATCGAGGAAAGTTTTTAGTATTTTCTTCAGTATACTTGCTTACATGCATGCATAAAGATGTATTTTTTCTAGATATGGCCTCTGTACCATCTAAGTGAGAAAATAGCTAGATCACTTATTTTTTGTTCTTTCTTTTTAACTGGACTAACCTTCATAAATGGGCAACAGTACTTCAAAGAACAGTTATTATACCTAGTCATTTCTTTGAAGCACAGAGATGTAGTAAATGGTTCAATTTAAAAGTTCACCTGGATTTAAATCCCACAAGCCAAACTTTTTGCCAATATGGTATATTTACCAGATTTTGCTATTGTTAAGGAGCCTTCAAAGGGTGTTTCCTTGTGAAGTGGTTAGTAGCTGGCATAGCAGATTAATGCATGCTCAATTGTTCTATTTAGGTTCAATCTCAAAGGATTATTGATTTCACCCCAGCACAGCAGTAAATGCTGGGATTTGAGAAATCTAGGGACAAGCAATTGTGGGGCCATGGCTTCACTGGGCAGGCAACAAGTTATGCCTTCATCTTTTCTTGATAATGCCTGCTTTGTGTCTTTATCTCATTTGGTAGATTAGAGTTTTAAAAGAGAGAAATACCAAATCTCTAGAATTTTTCTTATATTGCCTTCTCTTTGGGCACATCTACATGAGCCGCCCACTGCACAGTTGCTACTGCATAAGTCATTTAGTACTTCCATAGCCAAGTACTAAATGACTGCTCAGTAACTGGCTTTACTGTGTAGTAGCATCCCAGCACGGTTGCCTAGTAACGCTTACTGTGCAGTAGCTCATTACTACTGTGCAGTAGCATTGCATCACACTTTGTACCCAGCCATGCTACTATGCAATAGTAATGAGCTACTGCGCAGTAAGCATCTCGTGTGGATGCGTCCTGTATGTAGCAATTATATAACATGCTGTTTCTAAGCACTGAAATGGGTGCAAAATGGTGGTTTACCCTGTTTTTGGAAATTGATCCCTAAGATCATTTAAAGAAATTACAGGGCAGGATTCTAACAAAGCTACAGAGGAAAAAACTGATCTTGTTCCACTTGCATCCAATACTATACGGCCAAGAGTTAACCAACAAGCTATTTCCTATGCCTCAGTCATTAGTGTTGCTGTTTTAAATATTCACACATTAAATAATTAAGTGTAACTTAATAAATGTGTAAACACCATTTCCCCCCCTCTTCTCTTCAGTATAACTGTCTTGTAGTTTATGTCATTATGGCCTACTTTTCAACAGGAGCATGTCTTAATATTGAGTGTATCAAATCTAATCCTACGGTTTATTGTGGGCAGCCCCAGTTGGTCCTGTTCTAAGGCTTTTCCTCCTTTTCTGGTGAATAGAAGTTGTACTGTCGCCCTGCTGGTGGCCTGAATCACCTCAATTTGTTCTAGCAATCAGAGGCAGCTGCTCCATATGAAAGGAGTGTGGACCACTGAACGGAGCATTAGGACTGACCTCAGGCTGAATGCAAAAGGCTTGGCCTTTTCTACTAGGCTAGTCGAGCATGTGCAAACAGATTTGCTGAAGTACAAAATAGTCCAGTGATTTAAAGCAAGTTTTCTTCTCTCTTTCTCTTTTTCTCCCTTTTGGAAATGAAACAGGATAGAAAGCAGACTGGGGACAATCTTAGCAACATCTGTTGCCTTTCACTAGGGTCTTGGCCGAAGACAATATCTTTTCAAAGAGGTACTGACATTTTATTGAAAGAGAAAAAAGCCTTAAATAGAGAAGCGTTTGGACATGTTTCCCAACACACACAGTTGGGTCTTTTTTATGGGTGTCTGTCAGAATGCTTTTGGAGAAACACTTTTTTTCTTCCCTCCCTCTCTTTTCTGGTAAAAGTGTCAGAAAACAAATCTTCAGCCAATTACATCGCTCAGTGGGCTTACTGCATTGGAGAACACTTAAATTTTCCCCTTTATGCTTTTATTCTCTGAGCTAAAGGGTGTTTGACAGCCCAAATCTTAAACACACTTAATAAGAAGTGTGAAAGAATGTATGCTTAACATTGTTTCACATCTGTTACTTTCTAATTTTTTCATTAATTTAACTTTTAAACTGACTAATGATAGCACTGGAGCAACTGCAGTATTTTAACACATACCATGATTTATATTGATGAAGATTTTTTTAAAAATATTTGGGGGTTGTTGTGTTCACTTTTCCATGTTCCACTTTGCCCCACCTCAAAAAACACAATCAGGATTAATTTTATCCATCTCTTAGAGAAAAACTGTACCTGCTTTTTTTTTCCACATTGCTTTTCACAGGCAATTTTGCTCAGTCCAACCATGACATGCCTTCATAAAAATGACAGATGAAGCAGCTGAGTAACTGGTGGGTATATTATCCTCCTGCAGGCATCTGCTGCTCAAAAAAAAGCACCTATTCTTTTGTTGGCCTTAGGCCTGAGAATGTATATTGTAGCTCATACATGAAACCATTTGTACATCCATTCCACTGTTTTGAAGATGGTCAGAGTAAATTAAATAAAAGCTACTCAAAGGAGTCCAACAGATTCACTCAATGACACAGATTAGCCATAAGACTATGTGGATATAAAGAAAAGATTTAGACAGATAACAGCTCCACAGTCCTTTGTATGAAGGCACATTGTTATTCCGGGTTTATAAGAATGCCGGCCGACTTGTTACATAAAAATAACCTGTATAAAAATGTTAGAAGTTGTGTAGATGGTGAATATAAGACATCAAGACATCAGATGACATACAGTATATCAGAGCAATTTACACTTACGTGTGTGAACGTTATTATTATTTATCAGTATTATGACAGTGTGGTGATCACCAGCAAAGAAATAGAATTCCATTGTTTTAAGCCCTGTAAAAAACTTGACAGAAAGACAATCCCTACCCCAATTAAGTAGAATAAGCTGTGTACAGTATAAAATGGTAGAGAATTATAGATTCACAGGGTTGGAAGGCACCTCAAAGGTCATCTTGTCTAACCCCCAACACAAATGCAGGAATGTTGTTCCTAGAACATCCCTATCAAATGTTTATCCAGCCTTTTCTTGAAAACCTCCAGTGAAGGAGACTCCACAACTTTCCGGGGCAACTTGTTCCCTTTTCCTACTGTTCTAATAGTAAGGAAGGTTTTTTTTGTTTGTTTGATGTTTTTTCCCTTGAGTTATGCTGCAATTTAAACCTATTGCTTCATGTTCTGCTCTTTGCAGCAAGGCAGAATAGTTATCTTTTTTTTTTTTTATTATTACAGCCCTTGAAATATTTGAAAACTGATATTATGTCCCTTCCTCAATCTCCTTTTATCCAAACTAAACGTATCTAGTTATTTCAACCTTTCACTGTATGGCTAGCATTTTAAACCCCGTTATCATCTTTGTTATGCAGCATGTTGGCTTCTGGATCATCTCGAGTTTTTTTTACATCCTTCTTAAGATGTGGAGCCTAAAGCCCTGCATCACAAAACTCCATCTGAAGCCTAAGTAATGCTAAGAAGAATGGTTCTATCACTTTGCAAGTCTTACATACAGTACATTTAGGGGCTGTCGCAGGGCACTGAAGTGCCTGCTCCTAAAGAAGGACAGGTGTGGGTTGCCGGGGCAACCACAGGGGTCAGCTGACCAGAAGGGGGCAGGGCCTGGCCTATATAAACAGCCTCGGCTGAGGCCAAGGAGGCAGTTCCCTTCTGGCAGCTGAGGATGAGGGAGCTCTGTGGGAGTAGAAGCTAGATGGCCTGATCAGCTTTGGTTGAGGACTGGCGGAGCAAGCCCTGGTAGGGTTTTGAAAGATGATTAGTTGGAGGGCTTAGAAGTTGTGTTTTAGCCAGTTTGGCATGGAGTTTATGCTGGAGCCCTGAAGTGGGAGTTTTCTGTTTTGTTGTTACAGCCGGGTGAGGCTGTAGGGGTTGGAGGAGGCCTCATGGGAGCTCCCCAGTAGCATGTGTGTGTGGGGGGGTTCCTGGTGCTGGAGAGTGGTGCTGTGCTTTGGGGTATCCTGACCCTGGCCCCAGTGTGGGCAATATTGGGAGGAGCCCAGTGCGGATGCAGGTGAGACGCCCCAGTGGGGTGTAAGACCTGAGAAGGTGGGTCTGGGGGCAAGGCCAAAGCCGCCTGAGCCCCAATTGTGAGGAGCCCAGTGGGTGTAGGACCCGGAAAGAGGGTCTGAGGGCCAGGCCCTGGTGTGGGCTGCAAGAGCTGCATGGGGGAAACCAGGAGTCACCCATGAGGGTGCAGGCAGGCAACTAGACAGAGCCCCGATACATCAAGGCATTGTGCCAAGGAGGGCAAGAAGGCAGCCTCCCTTTAACAATATTTTCCAGCAAAGACATGGCGGGCGAGATAAAGAGGGTGCATTTGAGACCGATTTGGCACGGTAGCAGGGCACTAGGGGAATTCATGGTACCCCTAGGTTGCGCTGCCACAGGGGCTTACTGAATTTATGGTGGAAGTGCAGTGCATGGAAGCTCCTTTAAACTTGCATGTTTCCCCCATACACTCCTCACCCCTTCCCCCTACACCTTGCTGCTGATTAATGGAGGACCCCGCTGCTTCCTGCTGATCAGGAGGGAAGCTAAAACCATGGTTTTAACGGAGCTATTTTGGCATCTCTGCCAGTCAGTAGCAAACAGCAGGGCCATTCAAGGCCCCTCTGCCAATCAGTGGTGGGATGCAAACACAGCACCATATTTAAACCACAGTTTTCACCTCCCCATTGATCAGGAGTGAGCTGCAAGCAGGGTCCTTCTACCAATTAGCTTGGGGGGGGGGGGCGTAGGGGAAGTTGCAAGATTAAAGAAGCCACAGCTCACCCCACTTCTGCCATGAATTCGGTAGATCCCTAACTACATCTCTTAATGCAACCCCAAATCGTTGTCACTTTTTTCCCCTCTTTTTGTGGCTGCATCGTATTGCTCACCCATGTTGTTTTCAATCCACCAAAACCCTCAGCATTCCCCACCAATGCTGCTGCCTAGCAAATTATCTTCCATTCTGTATTTTTGCACTTGTCCAGGAGTAAAAAAGAAAGATTAATACTAAATAAAGAACATAGGACTAGCAACAAAAAGTTTACCACTGGGTTCATCAAGTGAGACAGCCTGGCTCAGGCCAAATCTAGGGTTTTAGAAAGCCAGTTTGTGGCAGCCTTACATACAAGCTTATAATAGTAAAAGCGTGCAAAGTGCCCTTTACTCCCCAAGTAAGGGAATGCAGGCTTACAAAAAGACACACACAAAAGACCTGAAGGAACAGAAAGTAGAAAGAAAGCTTGGCTTCACCCTCAAAACATATACAGTTGCAAAATTACAGTAGGACAGACTTTGTCACAACTTACTCCATTCTTGGAGCAGCAGAGAGACTAAGGCTATACTTACATGGCAAACTTACTGACTGTGGTGACAATGCCTTCAAAGATACTATACTACTGCAGGTGGCCTGCTCCTAATGTAGAAACACTGTAGTTGTGTCTGAACAATAGTGGCAACATAGGTATGCTAATTACCTCAGGGTGGGTTAATTGGCACTGTGACTCAGCAGTACCAACTAACCCACCTGAATCAGTGCACAAAGGTAGTTATGCTGCTTCTGGTTCAGGAGGCACCTGACAAGATAATAAAATACACTGGACAGTACTGCCTCCTAGTACATTTACCACTTTACCTTTACCATTTAAACATATTCTAGGATTCAGGCTGTGACTTCAGAACCTGGACCAAGGAAACTATAACACTATATAGATAAGCTGTCCCATAAGAAATAACTGGGGACTTGAATCTCTCTGTGTTCTGACCCTGCTATATTGAACACAATGTGAGTTTTACCATTGAATTAAGGGAATATGAAATCAGTCCCAAGGACAGGTTTCAGATTAATAGTATTATAGGTTTTTAATGTTTTAAACATTCCATGTTCTTAAGGTAATGCCTGAATTATGCTGGGTTCATTGCTTGGATTCAGTATTTACATGTACAGTCTCACTATTGCATTTATACAAAGTAATTATGTGTCTTGCACAGTCTCTGATACATGGTTAAATCTTTCTCAAGCTCCCCTAGATTCGCATGTTCACAGGACAGCTCTGGGCAGGGAAAGCCCAGTGCTTACCGGAACCCCATCGCTATGCTCTTCCTAGCCCCCTGACCTTAACCAGGCTATTTTAGCCCCTGTCTACCTCCAACCTGACGGCAATACCTCACATCAACCCACCAATCCCCATGCAGACTTACCAGCTTCCTTGGTCCAACCCCCAGTCCCTCTCTGGATCTGCCTGCCCCTCCAATCTCACCAGCTTCTGCCCCATGTCTAAGTTACTTACCGTGGGCTGCCCACACTGCCCCCAGTAGTGATGAATTTCTACATGCACTACTCCCAGTTTGGGATACTGTCAGCTTAAAATAAACTACCTAAACCAGGTCCCACAAATACTTGTTCCCATCCCTAAAAAATATTTTCTAGCACGTCCAGTGCTAACATTCATATAACTTAAACTTCACTTTTCACATGTACTTGGTCATGGGACCTTAACTTTCATTTTCCATTTCCATCCACAAAAGTAAAACCTGATGTATTATAGCTTCTCTGCTGTAGACTGTATGCAGTAGACATTTAAATACTGCTTATCAAGCCTTATGGGTATATAATTGGTTGCATATCTAAATGTGATTAGTGCTCACAAACAAGATAACTTAGTCCAGATCCTCAAAAAAAGCATGTAACAGACAAGCATGTAACAGGTCCCTCTTGAAGAGGGACCTACTGCAGTCACCCACTGTACCTCTTTGCACAATCATGCATAAACTTCAGAGCCTCAATTATAGCTTGTTTGAAAAGTGTACTGCAGTGCAATGATACAAAAGAACTCAATAATAAGCAGAAAGTTGCTTCAAAATATTCTTACTTTGTTCTGCTTATATCTCAAACAAGTTTAATGTTTAGGAGATTACCACTATCAGTAATGGTAGTAGTAGTGGTAGGTTAGTAACTCTGAGAAGTCTTTAAAAAAAAAAGTGCAAGTGGTCAATGGATTAATGGAAGATGGAGGAATACAGAAAAGGCAGGAACATTCTTATGGAGAGCATACCGCTAAGGTTGGTTACATTCTCTGGTACTCAGAAAGCTGCTTGGCTTTTCCTGACTGCTATTGTTTGCCGTTTTGTGAAATGAGAATAAGGAAATAACTATAGTCTGAAAGACCATCAGTCCATTGGTTTGCTACTTGATATGCAACTATAAGCATGGATATAGAAATGAATGACATGCTCAGTTCTGAGAAAGGCAATCATAAATTCAAGTTATACACCAGGACTGATACCCAGTGTTCTGCAGGGCAACAGAAGGGGTGCTTTCTTGAAGTGCTTATACTTGTATTCATGCTTGTACAGAGCATATGGTACAGTTGTTAGACGTGTTATCCTTCAGACAAGATGTTAAACTGCAGACCTGCCTAATGAAAGTTAAATATCCCACAGTAGTTTTTGGGAATAGTGAGGTAAAATTAATATTATGTCTCTCAGATGTAATATATTCTAATATCTAAGGCACTGTGCAAGCTGTTGCTTGAGCATATAATGGCTGTTATTTCTGCCTACACAGTCACTGAGTTATCAGCATCTAGTCATTGTTTTTAAAATGCATAATGTGAATATGAAAGTAGAGATATTAATCATGAAAAACTTGATGGCTTAGGGGGCTGGTAAAGTAGTATAGGCATCATTTTATTATGTCATCAGTTAAAACCTGTAGTAGTGGCAAAAGTTGCTACCAGCTGATACATAGCTCTTTGAAGGTCTTTGTAAAATGAGATTGTGATCTCTATTCAATCTCAAGGTCCACAACACATAAAACATTATCACAATTTGTATTAAAATAAATAGCATTCATGTCTGCAGTCTTAACAGAGAGAGAAAGTGGTCACACTAACCAAAGTGCCTTCTCATCCTTCTAGGTAGTTCCTGGAGGGCTTAGTTATGGTGCTTTTTAAGACAGTCCCATTTCCTTACCACAATTGGTTTTCTGACAAATTGAAGATTTTACTCCCCTGAGTGGTCACTCTGAAACCCTTTGCAATTACTAAATTCAGTATAAAACATATAAAAAAGAGGAGGGGTGGAAAAAATAGCATGAGAGTAGATAACAACCAAAGTCAACTAGCTAATGTGCTGGAAATATCAACAGGACAGTCACAAAAAATTGCTGGTATAGAATATATTTGCTTATACTACTAAAACAGTATTGATTACCAAAACTAAACACAATTATTGCATCTTCACCTTTTATACAGTGTGCCCAATGAACTTAAACTTGTCAGTGTAGTTGATTGTCTTTGTTTTTGGAGCTGCTGAGCTCAGTTTTGCTCTTATTTACATCCTACAGTTTAATGTGTATAATTCTGGTTCAGGAAAGTAACAAAAAACAAACAAACCCCTAAATCATTTCTATTAAGTGGCAATTTATAAAAACACAATAATTTCTACTAACATTAATTTTTCAAAAAGGTATTTTCCTGATTTCACATTTTGTTGGCAAAAATGTATTGGATGCTACTTCTTTAAACAAGGAGGAAAATTCTGAAATAGCATTTTAAAGAGTTAGACTTGGAAGTTGGTAAGTCACCTGTTGGTTGGGTATAACTAATCTTCAGTGTTATAGGTAGCAAAATCAAACTGGAGGAGAAAATGCCTTTGTTGCACGGGCAGTTTAAAATGATCAGATAATTAATTAGAAACATTATGAGTTTGAAGTGGAAACAGAAAACTTGCCACTCTAAGTTAGAGTTCCCTACTAATGTTTTTTTTCCATTTCTTTCTTGTCCATTTTCAAAACAATAAAAGTTTGTGTGTTAACCTGTTGCCTTCTCACCATTGAAGTTATAGTTATCATATTAAAAATGAAGAGATTAAGAGATCTAATTTCTGATTGCATCTCAGAAAAACGTAAAAGGTAGCAAAGCAGATCCATAAATAGTATTTTTCATGTTTAAAAAAATCTGTTCCTCAGCTTTGTCCTTTTAGATCAATGCTAAGATTACTGTCTCCACTTATTAATGAAAGATGCATTGCAGGTGTGGAGGAACAAAGGGAATAGAAGGATTCTTAATTACCATCACAGGTAACTTCTGATGGTAGCTGTATACAATCATTTCAGAGTTTTCTTGCTCCAATGCATCCTATTAGATTGCGATCATGTACTCAGACACTACGTAAGTAACAGATTGGAGATTGCATCTAGTTCTCCTTCAATTCACAAATGCCAGGATGCTCTGTTGTCTTTCGCTGCTTTGAGAGATGGCAAAAAAAAACCCTAACAAACCTCTCTAAAAATGAAGCTAAAAGAAAAGAAATGCATAATACTATAGCAATTGTTACATTTCACACTCATTAAAACATCTGTGTTTGAATTTTAGTTTCTGGAAGCTACACACAGATCCAGAGATTTACATGACTTAGGTTCTGAGACAATTAAAATAGTCCTATTTAAAGTATGTGTATATATATTCTCAAGATACTTTGTTTTCAGTGGAGGAGCACTTCATAGTGTGATATCTAATAGGGAGCAACTTTTAATTATAAATCTATGCTATTGCTTTGCACTTTGAAGGCTTTCCTAGGAAAGCTATAAATCAAAAGACAATGTTGGCCCAGACTTCCTTCTAACAGTTGCCCTTGAGATGATCCACTGTTCTAAAAACAGATGGTGATAAAAATATTCTGAATCTAGGGAAAAAAATCATTTTAGCAGCACCTATCTCACCTGTACTCTGTGCCTTTTATACAAAAAAAACCCCTGACTTCTTAGTAGTCAATTTAAATTGTGTTCCTTGCTTCTTTCTGCAGAAGGGAAAATAAAAAAGCTTAAAGAAATTTGAAAGGCAGCAGAAAGTTTCAAAGACTACCCAAACACAGACAAGTTGGACATTAGTTCCATGCATAGTTTTTTGTTTTTTTTTTTAAACACCGCTTTGAGATGAATGTGTGTGTGTATGTGACACAGTAACTGCCTCCTCCTCTTCCTCCTCCCAGTACTTAAACCTTTGGCGCTGAAACACTGCCGTTAAGTCCATCGTCTGTTTCCACCGTTTATTTTATGACAACCCTCTTTCAGATTTTTGACCCTTGGGTTGGCTAATGTGGGGAGGCAGTCGTGTTTTATAGACTGAGGCAAGCAGAGTCCCCCTATATGATCACAGTGACAGCTTCAGCCTGATCCTCCTGTATTGCCAGCTCGGTGGACCCCTGTCCAGGACAGCTGGGTGTTCAAGCTGCTCTCCCCCCACCTCTCTTCCTAAGGTCCTTGACCTCACTCGAGAAGGACCTTGAGGAGAGCATCCCAGGGGCATCGCTGCGACCCGGAGAGTGCCTTGTCCCACTTTGCCCCCGGGAGCAACTCTTCCCCCCTCCTCATCCCAGCCAAGGACAGCAGCAGCAGCAAGGGAGGGGAGGATTTCTGCAAGCCAAGACAGTGGAACTAGGGCAGGCTGAGGAGCTGGAAAGGGCAAAACTATAAAGCAAGAAACCTGTAAGTTCTGATTAGTTTTATGACTTTGCCTTTACGCCTCAGGAACTCAATTGATCACGGCTCCTGTGACAAGCTGGGGGGGAGGAGGGAGGGGGGATAAATAATTAAAAAAAAAATCCCTTAAAAACTCTCTTCTGCCCTTCCATGCTTTCAAATGCAAATCCCTCCCCGGGAGAGAGATTGCCTCCAGCCCCACCCCCTCCGGATTTGGGCTCCATCTGTAGAGGCTGCCGAGGCGCGGGGGGAGGACGGAGGGCGGGCGGGCGCGCTGGCTCCTCGGGCTCCCTTCCTCAG
>NW_017728886.1:175629809-175639284 GCF_001723895.1 Crocodylus porosus | reverse complement strand
TTTTTTGGGGGGGGGTGCGGAGTGAGGGTTGTGTCTGGTCCCCTTCCCCACCCCCCTCCCGTGGTGGTGGGGACCGGGTCTCGGGTCCGGGCGGCGCTGCTCTGCGGAGGCGGCGGCGGGCGCTGTCCGAAGTTTGCAGCGCATTGGAGGCTCCGGCTGGGTGCATGGGAGACTCGGGGCAGCATCGCCCGAGCAGGGGGAGAGCAATGGAGATGCACAACCCACAGCACTGTGTGTATGTCCGTGTGGTGGGGAGAGAGAGAGAGGGATGGAGACGCACACACACACACTGTGCGTGGCTATGTGATGGAGAGAGACAGAGATTGTGTGTGTGTGTGTAAAAGAGAGAGGGAGAATGCGTGCTGGAGATGCACACAGTGTGTGTGCGTGCGAAAGAGAGAGTGATGCAAATACACACGCTGTGTGTATGTGTGATGGAGAGAGACAGAGACTGTATGTGTGTGAGAGAGAGAGAGAAACTGATAGAGATATACACTGTGTGTGTGCATGCACATGTCTGTGATGGAAAGAGAGAAAGTGTTGGAGACACACAAACACTGTGTGTGTATGTCTGTGTGATAGAGAGAGAGAGCCTCTGTGTGTGTGTGCGTGCGTGCACGAGAGAGTGATGGAGATAGACATACACTCTGCGTGTGTGTGTGTGTGTGTGTGTAGGTGCAAGCAAGCAAGAGTGATGGGGACCTACACACACACACACACACACACACACACACACATTATGTGTATGTATATGAAAGAGAGAGAGTATGTATATGAAAGAGAAACAGCTTGTGTGAAGGAGAGACATACACACACGCTGTGTGTATGTGAGACTGTGTGTGTGTACTTGGGAGGGGGAATGTATGTGCATGTGTGAGAGAGAGTGTGAGTGTGCATGCAAAACATAGATCAGTATGTTTGGGAATAGCTTTCAGAAACACGCACACCAGATGTGCCTGCAGTCAGGAATAGTCATGATGAGGCTTAATAAGAACATCACAAGAGCATCCCTCTGTTTTCACATAGAGCCTGGCGGTGGTGCGGGGAGGACCATGCATTTCTGCAGAAATTTAGGAAGGAGGAAGTGTTTTTCTCTTCAGTTTCTGCAGAACTGAAGTGTCTGTCTCTGACCCAAACCTGGAGTATCCACTCTGTAGAATATCGAGGCTAAGAAAAATCCTCCAAAGTTGTGTTTGTGTGTGTTTTCTTCTTTGTTTCCTCCTAGCATCAGGGATGTTTTACAGTTTGCAAATATGGGGACTGATGAGGGCTTATTTCTTTAATTAGTATTCAGCTGATAAGGTTTGCTCTGCAGTGCTTGGCTGTTTGATAGTGACCCCCTCCCATCCATACACATGAACACATACGCACACATGTCCTGCTTTCCTAGAATAGACTCTGTGCACTGCTAGTATTACATAGTCTTCATCCTCAGGCTTCAAGTTGTTAAATAGAGAAACACAGCCCTTTTTGTATAAAGATCAGCTCTTTCTACAGTTTCAAGGGAAGATGGAGTTCAGGTGAGTCAGGGTTCTGCTAAGAAGACTCCCCTGGAAACAAAGGGTGAGGTTCAGGGCTGGGGGAGCTTGAAGTTAGTGAGGCTTTCTCATTCTACACATTGACAAGTTGATACTTTAATCCTTTTCTATTGCAAGGAAAAAAAATCTGCTTGATAGATAACTTCTCAAGTCAAAGCAGACTTGAAAGGGCAGCATATACTTTATTGTCTCTCTAACAAGACATACTGCCCTGCCATTTTTCAAGCAAAAGTAGGTGATCATAAAGCTCTGCAGAAAATAAATTCCTTTCTGGGTAAGGGGGGGGGGGGGGGGAGGGAAGGGGAAAAAAAGAAAACCATAGCCAGGCAGTTATAAATGCCAGTCTCTTGAAGAGCATCAGCTTGGTCATGAGGAGCAGACAAATTTACTTTTTTCAGATTTTATGATGGTTAATATTTTTTTCCCCTGCCAGATGTTCTGAAGTTAGCAGGGAAGGTATATTATTGCATTCTCTTTGGTAATAGTTAGCTAGGTACACATTCTTCTATACATTCTGTCTTTCTCTGTCCTATAATACATATATACATACTCTTTGTATACAGATACAAAGAGCTGAGCAAGAAGAGGGGTGTGTGTGCATAAAATAAGGCACTTAGAATAAGGTAATGAGAAGCATATGAATAGGCTAAATGCATAGCAGGAAAGTTATATTACTGTAGCTTGCTTTGGCTACTGCCTAGATTAAAGCTTTTGAGGATACAAACAACAGGTCAGCAGGTAAGGATTAGTTAGGAAAGATCATGCTGGCAGGCTATTAGCAACGTCTTGACAGTTTAAAGGTGACAGCAGTGAGGTTTGGGTGTTTAGCAATAATATGTGTATGCCTCATTAAAACTAACATGGTTTAACTGTGCGGTTCCTACCTTTGAAAAATTCATCTAGGGACCAAATGTGACCTCCTGTTTAAAGTCCTTGTTCAGATTTTCTAGCTTTTCCAACCTGCAACTATCAGGGGATCTAATCTATACAGTCTTTTTTGTTTTTAGGGATATTAAAGAAAGATGAAATAAAATAAAAAGTAAAAATACAATCTGCAGGAAAAGCATGGGGGGAACAGGAAAAAAAGCTTAGTGCTGACTCTAACAACTTTCTATATTAAAAGAAAAATCTTATACCTTTGGCTGAGATCTTAACATAGGGGAAAAACTGCCAGGAGTATTCGGTAAATATCAAAAGTTAATACTCTTATCTGCTCCTGTACATTAGAAGCACGTGCCAGTCAATATGAAGAAAAAACAATCATTAGTAATACTGACCATTTTCCTGCAAAAACGCTATTAAGGTTTTTTGCAGTTTTAATCAGAGGGCATTGAGCTCTTATAATGTGAGATGTAATTAAAGGCTGCTATAGGTCATTAGGACTGAGTTAACAATCATCTGACAGCCTCACAACTCTTTTAAGTCTCCTTTTATTGATTTTAATAGCAAAGCGCTTTTACCCTTCTGTATAAAAGGGTAATTGTAAATCATGTGTGTAACTGCAGTTTATCCTTGAATTGACTGTGTCTGATGAGCAGAAAGGGATGTGGGTGAAGTCTAGGCTTCTGTTTATCATCCACATGTATGCACACCACATAAGTTTTTATACATGCATGTTGTATATGCATGTTTAATCTTCTTAACTGTCAGGTACTAAAGACTTGAGAAAACCATCATTAATATAAAACCTCATGACGCTTTGCTGTTAAGTCAAACTCCTACTTTATCAAGCAAGCATTGCTGCGGTTTTTCCTAAAGGTACTCAACACACAAATTGCTTCCTCTTTGAAATAAAAATTGGGAGTTGGCTATTTTCATTGTTAAGTGATTTGCTAATAAATTTACTAGTCAGCAGCTAGTTTGTTAGTATATTTTGCTAATAAATTTCCATATTGCCTGTCTTTCATCATTGCATTCAGTACCTGATAATGCAGGACCGACCATCTTCAGTGGATCTAATTCCTGAGCTGTCTAACGTGCTGTAGTTTATCATGCACAGTTTGTTCATGTATGCTTTCATGTCACTGCTTGGTGTTGCTTTCTGTGGCAATAAAGAATCGGTTAATTCCATCAGAAGGAGGGTACATAAAATATATGGTGGTTACAACCCCTGCCAGTCACACCGTGCTTAACTATGAGCACTTATACAGGAGTGCCTCCACTGGGAATTCAGAGGTTCTGCAGGGAACTACCACAAAGTTATTTCTTCCCCTATGTATTTTATAAAATTGCACAACTTAAACGAGGATGGAAAAGTCAGAGTCAATGGTGTTGCTGAAATTCGCCTAGTTGTATTGTATAACTATAAAAATATAGATATAAAAATATTGCTAGCGTTTATTTTCAGAGAACTACTTAAACTGATCAAATTAGCATACACCTTTCTGCTTAGATCTATGTCATTTAATGTTGCAAGGTGGTAAAGCTACTTGCATATGGAGAAAATTACAAGGATTTAAAAAAAATACTGCTTAAAATTCAGCTATGTACTGTCACATAATCAGTTCCAGGGTATTGTGCAAGACTGAATAACTGTCACCTTGGTTTCTGTATGCATTGTGTGAAACCTTGTCATTTATTAAAGTCTGCTTATTGTTTTTTCTGTTGCCTTGTCGGGTCCTTTCACTTGAGTCAGAGGGTATTGGAGCTAGTTTAGTATAACAGTGCCATATGCTGGGAGCAGTGTTAGTTTCTTGTTTGATAACCAGATGCAGACTACAGGATGTGCATTCCATTTACAGAGCTCCCGTGTGAATATTTAGGCCAGTTAGCGGCAGGAGGTTGTGGTCTGTAGTTGTAATGTCATCTGGCAGAGGGAGTTAATGAGTTTGATCATGCTGCCTTGACTTGTGGAGACTCTCACTTCATGGAGGGGTCTCAATCTTTCTTGTTCAATGAAACGCTCCCTTTTGGAGAAGAAAGGTGAAAGCCTGCGACTGCAATCTAAACTGTAATTTGTTTAGAGTTGTTCTCTCACCAGAACCCTTACTTCTCTAAACAAGCACAGATTTAACGTGACTGTAAAGAAAGCCCTATGATAATGCAGTCATGTGTGACACTGTTATGCACCTGCAGCTACTGAAAGGGGAGTTTTCTTTTTGCACAGAAAATAATACCACTTCCAACTGGTATTATAAAATAGAATGGCAAAACATAAATATTTTAGTCATAGTCGTTCCGCTATCAAGGGGCTAACCTGCTGAGTCTACTGCATTCATGGGATCACGGTTCAAGATCTAGTGACAGTAGTAACAGAGGGGTGTTACTTTATTGAATGATTGAAATGAAGTGAGAAAAATAAGGGATAACTTTTCACTGTTGACCCTTCTGGGGCATGACTTACTGATTTGGTATTGTCTGGACACTATTTTAAGTGATGCTTCTGGGGACAGAGAAGATCAGGGTTAACACTGGGGGACTGCCTTGGTACTGAGAAGCTAAAGCCATTTGAAGAAAGCTGTATAGGTAAGAGAAGAGAAAATGAAGTACAAATGGTATGACTCAAAAGAAAAATTTGTTTTCAGCTGGGTGGGAGGACAATTCCATTGTCCAACAGAGGAATATAAGACTGCAGAAAACTACAGTTTCTCAGCCTAGAAGAATTTACAGAGAAAGGAGATTATGAAGTGTGTTTTGGGATGTGAAGGACAAGAAAATGAGGTGAAGTTGAGTAGGTCGATGGTGGGGGGGGAAGAAGGTTCATGGGCTAAACTGACAGAGCAATATGCAAGCGGAGGCCTGTGGCAAAAAAAAAAAAAAGAAAAAAGAAGTTAAGTTTTATTTTTAAAATGGAAGAGATAGAGGAAGGAACCAAGGAATTGCATCTCGGATTAGAGAAGGCAAGCAAAATGAAGACTTACAGTTGATTGTCTGGAAGGGTGGAGAAGAAAAAATATGGTTCACTATGGACAAGGCGAGAAGCAAACAACTTGAGAGTAGTTGTATGTTTGTTGATATTACCATATCTACAGCTGGTGTAACTTGACCTAGTTGCTTGAAACTATGCAACTCTGTTGATTTGTAACAGATAACGATCTGAATCTGTGTCCAAATTCTTTCAGTTTAGGATTACCTCTGTGAGACAATTTACAATATTCACTCCTCTGTCACTAGAAGATGTTTTTAGTGAAATAAAAAGTCTGTCATTCCCCAGTTTAAAAGTGCTCTCTAAAACTCCTTGCCTGGCAGACTGGCTTAAACACAGTTCAATACCCAAATAGCAGATGAAAGAAACATGGACTTTACAGTATCTTCTCAATAGCAAGATTTTTTTTAGACTGTAGTTTTTCATACTATGATGTTTTATAGATCAACCAGCGAAATGTCTGCATAAGAACACAAACACGATTCAGCAGAGGTTCAGTAGTCACTTGGTATGGATTTTTCTGATTCTCATGGCTCATTCCTTAAAGAAAACACTTCAGCCTTTTTAGATGCATCACTGGCAAAAGGAAATATTAAAGACCCCGATCACAGAATATAACCCTTGGATTACAGATGGTTTGTTTTAACTAATATTTGGCATTTTTGTCAGACCACGGAGCTCTTCACAAAGTAAATGTAAGGCTGAGTTCTTCTGGGAGGCAACTATAGTGCTTTAAAGCATAAAAAAGCTTAATTTTAATTTTTAAAAATGGCCTGTTGGTTTTTTTTGTTTGTTTGTTCATTTTTCAAAAACCCAACTTCATTTTGTGTATCCACAATCTGAAGACCTAAATTAGCATCTGAAACCTAGAGTGGACAAAACTCATAACAACTGCATGTCTGAATACCTGATATGAAGGTTCAGTTAGGTTAAATGTTAAACTTACATCGGTTTCATCTGCACTGAAGTTGTTTCTGGTGATATGTGCCTTGAATTGTGCCAAAGAAGGAACTTTATTCAGAATATGTACATTAAAGCAGAAAATCAACAATAATTAAGAATCAGTGACTTCTTTTACTTTAGACCCCATCCTGCAACAACAGATAAAACAAAGAATACCTGGATTAGAAGGTAGAGCTACATTTCATATGTAGTCTCCCTCCATGCTAGAAGAGTCTGTTGTTGCATGTGAAATACAAAACCCTAAATTCATGTCTTGGTGAGGAAAAAAAAGCCATTTAGCTCCATTGAAGCTGGAAAGTTACTTACAGACTTCCATGCAGTAGTGGATCCTAAAGTAAGAGTTCTTTCTCAAACGCATATGCGCTTGCACACACACATTTTCTTTTACATTTGAAGGAAAGTATGAAAACTGCCATGTGGAGCGCCATGGTCCCAGATAGGATATGTATAGGAAGAGATGGATATAGGCCAGGTACAGACATTACGCATAAACCAGTATAAGTGATTGAAAACTGGTCTAAACCTGTAGCAGGATAGAAGCTTAGTGCACACAGACTGGTCTAAAAATGGCAGAACCCAGTCTGAGGCCTGGACTGATGTGCATTCAAACTTAATTGATTTAAATTAGACTGGTGCAGATCTGTACCAGATTTATTGACTTGTTTTAGGTTGCTGTCTGCTGGCATCCCAGGTTCCTTTGTGCTGCTCCTCCCTACCCCCCATTAACCTCCCCTTGCAGGGAAAAATGCTAGCACTTGCCAAGCACTTAGCTGCTCCAGCCAAGCAACCAGCAGGTCCCTCCCCATGGCTCAGAGCTGAGCCAGCAAGCACAGTCTCAGCCCTGCCTCCTGCTTCCAGTCAGATATCAGCCTCAGGAGTTGGGCAGAGGTGAGGTGTTGGGACAACAGGGGGAAAGGAGGCATCTGTGTCTCCGCATGAGCCCTGGGTACCCATGGGCTGTGCTCTCCCAACCTGTCACAAAGCACCCCATAATGTACACACTAACCTGAAACTGAACCCAAGAGAAGCCCAGTACTCAGGCACAGACCCACAGGACCCCAACCCTGGCACCTGCACACCCAGCCAGGGACTCCCATAGCCCTGGAAAATTATGGAACAAATAGTATCATACACAAAATATCTGTAAAATATTCTCTACCGTTAATTTAACTGTGTTAGTGCCTACATTTTTGTCTATAGCACATGCTGTCCATTAATAAAGTGAAAATGAGTGGAAAATAAAGATAACTGATTTATAATGAATTAATTTTGACACTCACATTCATTTTTATGTTGTGTGACATGTTCATATGTTAGAAAGTAAGAAGTGATAAGTTTTCATTTGAGTATTTGTGCATAAACTGCATTTAAATTTTATTGGTGAAATGCTTTAAAATATGGTCAGTTACTACTGGGAGGAAGGATGGTTTCTGGTGGCTACAGTGTGACCCTGACTCATACTAGGTGGTGGGAACAGTGGGGCTCCACCAAGTGAAGTGCTGAGCCCATCAGAAGCAGGAGATTGAGGAGTCCACCCTTTCCCCACTGCCTGGCATGAGCCTCCCAGGCTGCCAGGTGCAACCTGCTGCTGGTGCTGGAGCTCCAAGGGCCCAATCCTCCTTTTACAGAGCAGTCAAGACACTCTTGATAGGCTGCTAGGAATGGGTGAGCACACTTCCAACCCCCTGCCATCACTGTGGACTCTCCCCTGTGCCCAGCCCTAGGTTATCAGGAGAGCCCCGGAACAGGTCATTATGACAAATCTGGCAGTCTGACTGGTGGCAGCAGGGGACCTGCCATGGTGACCTACTCTGGAGCTTGTCTAGAAGCCTAGGGCTTGGCATAGGGGAGAGTCTGCAGTGATGGCAGGGGGTTGCGGGCATGCTCAGTTGTGTCTGTCAGCCAGTCAGGGGTGACCCATGTACTCAGCTGTGCTCAGCAGTTTCTAGCAGTCCAGAGGACCCATAGGGCCTGCTGAAGGGGGTGCAGGAGTGCTCCCAACCTGCTGGCTTTAGCTAGTGCAGGCAGTCTGTGTGCCCCCCACCCCACAACCAGGGTGAGAAACGTGTTCTGTTAGCTCCCGATCTAACCCATACCACTACAAAAACCCACATAGACTTGATTGATGTTGCCTTGGGCTTTTTTGAATGCCTGTACCTACTTAGCCATATACAGTTCTGTATGTATAATCATACATAAGAATGAGACATTTTATCAATTACATTTTAATGAATGATTTCTGTTCTGCAAGAAAGCTGAGATTATTACACCCTAGACATCGATTCCTTCTTTTTAGGAATTATCACACTGAAATATTAAGCATCCTGAAAGGACTAAAAAAAAATCTAGAGAATTAGTTCTGCTAAAATAACATCTATTATGAGTAAAGGGAGTTAGCAATCCATTTGGGAAAAAAGAGTGTGTTGGCACTTAACTGAATAAAAATAATTGGAATATTAAGACATTGTGATAACATTATTTGAGAATGGGTAAATAGCAATGATTCCTTCCAAAGGGCACAAGTTTTCTGCCTTTCATCAGGTTGTGCTGCTTAGCATATGGGCTGTGTTTTGGATGGTATTTCGGGCATGTTTTTTCGTTCTGTAGCATGTAGTTAGGGAACATGACACTTCATATGGCAATTTTCATACTTTTCTTCATGTGTAAAAGAAAAGACATCAGAAAATATTGTCCCAGATAAAGGTTACAGCAATTCCAAGTCCTAAATGGCTGCTCAGAGCAAGACATTTCAAAGTGCTTAGTGGAGAAACTTTAACACGTTGTAAATGTTTTACTGACCTTTCTTACAAAACTCCCTTTCATATTTTTATCTCTGTTAAATAACAGCAGTTGCTTCTTTGAAATAAACTGACAGTTTATCAATATCATGTTTTTTAACTAATGTGGTGTAACAGAGATGTTAAGGCACCTAAAGGGGGCGCACACAATCTCTACACTAATTCTCCAGAGAACCATTGCTTACATGAAACTGAAGGATGATGTGGGGAGGTTACAGCTTCATCTGTTGTTTTGTTTTTTCTGTATTTTTTTTTTTTTTATCAGCCTACATCTCAATTCAAGACTTACAGCAAACTTGAGCTATGGCTTA
>NW_017728886.1:175593149-175629669 GCF_001723895.1 Crocodylus porosus | reverse complement strand
CTATACCCTAGTATGTCAGCAGAAATTGCCAAATTTATTGTTAATCTCTATGAAGGGAATTTTGATCCAAGTTTGAGAAGTGCTTTGGAATTGTAGCGTTTTAAAAATCATGGCCATTATGTAAGAATTTGCTACTTTTCTGTATTTTGCTTTCAGCTGGGCAATGGCTTTTTATATAGGAAGGCTTTCAAACTGCTGCTGCTTAGTGAACACACTCAGTGGATTTTTGGTTTATCCCATCAGTATTTAAGCAGAGCCTTTCTGCTGTAAAGCAGTACCACAGAAGGGATTACTATAAAAAGGCATTAAATGAAGCCTGTAATCAGAAGAGCTTTTTATTTGTTTTGTTTCACCCTCTAGATACCTTTGGCAGAGTGATATATAGAAATTACACAACAAAAAGCTTCCAAGAACTACCAGAAATGGTATTTCACTCAGTTTTAATAAACATGGCTAGTAGCATATGAAATTTAAAGCATTTTCTGTATGAATGATATAATAGCTAGTCCATTCATTTTAATAACGCATATACAAAGTTAAGTCTTATTTCTTCCACATTGTATTGTCTCTGAGTACTTTGTAATTCATTTTAATCTCCACTTTTTTATTTGACACTTTCTTAAGGTACCTTGTCTCAGTTCTTGGTATGATAATAAGGAGTAAGCTTTACTGCAGGAGGGGTTCCTTACATAGAATTCATGCATACATGATCTCTCTGCAACACCCTCTCTTCACCTTGTCTCAAACAGTTGCATATTTTTAAAAGAAATGGGAGAGTAAACATCTTTAAAAACACCCAGTACACTATATCGGTTCTGATAGTACCAGGGCAGAGTATCTTAACATGTTTTAAATATATTTTGAGGGATTTTGTTGGAATCATTTATCTTAAATTGTACAAACTTCTAAATAAGAATTTTGAAAGTGAAAAAGAGAGGGTACACAACAAGACAGTGACTGTCTGTTATTACTGAAGATTCACTCAGGCTCCTACCAACATTGTCTTGAACATATAAAATCAAATTATTTTCTGACCTTTCAGAAGATATACGCATACTCTAGTCTAACACGCTTCATATCATGCCTGACATTTGGTTTTGAAATGTGAACAAAAAATGAATGCGGAAACTCTTGGGCATTTAATCTGATCAGGTTCAGATCAGAACATATCAAAACATCTGATATACTTAGAATCAATCAAATTGTTCTGAAACACTTTACACTACTTAATTTCACATTTCTATTACATGGAAGAGATTCAGTTGAGCATATGTCCTTCCTATTGGTATAAATCCCTGTTTGTTGTCAATTTGCTCTTATGTCCTGATAATGATAAGTAAAATTAACTGAGGAAAGAAAAGATCAAGTTAGTAAACATGAAACAGTTGGAGGGAGAAGGAGACCAGGCTGAATATTTTGTGTTGGGAAAGCTGAACAAATCAAGAGAACATTCGAGACAAATCTGACTTCATGATTATAAAGACAGATCTGTAAGGCCTATTTAAATAATCAAAGGAAGACAATCTAGAATGTCAAAGAATTATTGTATATGCTCAATTTTACTACTACTAATAAGAAAAGTTATTTTAAGAGCTAAGATATATGCACCATCTGAAAGCTGCTAAGGATATTTGGGGTTTTTTTTTTAACTTTCTGACAACAAGTTCTTGTCTTTTTCCTGATAGGTACCTATTATACCATTTCTCTGGTGAAGGCTATTCAGCAGTGGTGACCTCTTCCAATCGAACACTCTACAAATTATTATCTCTGGACTCCCAGCTGACACCCTGCCAGAGGCTAGAGCTACTGAGCCAACTGGAATTGTGCCCGTTTTCTTGTCAAGGTTTTTTCTTACACAGGGAAAAAAGAAAAGATGAAGTTGGGCAGAGTGGAGTTCTGCCATTTTTTGCAGATAATAGCTCTTTTCCTGTGCCTTTCTGGGATGAATCAAGCAGAACTTTCAAGGTCCAGGTCAAAGCCCTACTTTCAATCAGGGAGGCCGAGAACCAAGCGCAGCTGGGTGTGGAATCAGTTTTTTGTGCTGGAGGAATACATGGGTACAGACCCTCTCTATGTAGGAAAGGTAGGGGATTTGATCAATATTTGAAAGTTGTAGATGCCTGTTTTTCAAGTGCGGGTATGTGCTGTGACTTGTGAATTTGAATTGCTATTTTATGACTTTGGCTAAAGTAAGCCAGGAAGGGGCAAAGATTGCACTTGTATTTTTATTTATTAAATAAAAAAATTGTGGATCACCTTGATATATCAACACACTATATACTTGATTCTTTATGCAGTTCGTAAGAGCTATATATTTAGTTATTATTTCTATAAAGAGATGAGATCATCAGTGCCTAACATTATTGAATTTAATATATCTAGTAATTCATAATAAAGATAAAGATCATCTATTATAAATAATATATGTTAGCACGTAACTATAGGACAACATAACTTTACATAGTTCTTTATAAAAAGTGAAAGAGAAATGTAATTAATAAAAACAAAGTCCCTGTTTCTCATTGCTTACAGTCTAAATATCTATTTCTGTACCACTAATGTCAAGAGGTGTAAGAATCAAGCAGAAGGACATAGGCTAGTGACTACAAGAAAGATGTATTTCTGTATTATGAACTATTACTGTGCTCTCATATTCTCTGCCTGGCATACTGGCACCCTGGCCAGCATACTGTAAGATGTCCCTCAGGTTGCACCTATACTACAGTGGGTACTATACAAAGAGAGCTCCATATCAGGGTGTCTCAAAAGTCTCCTTTATAGGCTCCTTCAGTGGCAAGTGTTCACAGCTTAAGCTGATTCACTGTTTTGTGCTGGCATGCAATGTGGTTCCATTGGTAACCCTACAAATAAATGCTTAGATTGTTTATTACAGCTTATACTGTTTTACCGAAAAAATACTTGTTTTCCAATGTGTTCCTTATTGAGAGATACCAATTAATACAAATTAATAGAAGTAGTTAGTTTTTTGGCTAAATTTTAGGAGCCTAACAGTTGCAAGAATGTGATTATTTTTGACAAAAAAAATTATATGTTTTATACTATAATGTACGAGTAACAGGTTCCAGGGGAAATGATTTGGACCTCAGTGATGCAACTACTTAAGCATATGAGGGATTTTGCTGATGTAGTCAGTCCTGTTCATGTCAAGGTTCTTCATACTGTAGGTGTTTGCAAAACAGAAGCTTGATGCTTTAGATTGCTTTAGGCCCATGAATGACCCCAGTGAAGTCACAGGAGAACCTGCTAATCCGTTTAACAATATCTACATGTTTAATTGCTTAGCGCTTTACACAGTTGAGCTCTTAAAGAAGGAGGATGAGGGGAGATGTGAGGATTGGATTCCAGTTATTCCATGTTATAGAAGGATCTTTCATGCTGACTATACTTAATTGCATAATAGTTTCCATTCAAATATTATTAATGTTATGGATTATTTAAAAGTTCACTTTGGGGGCTAACATTATTTTGTATTTAAATGTTTAACTTGAAATTATTCAGCCATTTTTGCAGCTAGTGGTAGAAAATTGAAATTTGGGTTGGATAGAACCCTTATTGAAGAGAAATTTCTGTGGATATTATTGTGAAACTTGGATTTGATTCAGTGCTGTTCTCATACTGCATTTATTGAGAACATTCTATATGGAGTTCTTACTGTAGTAGTCAGTGTAGCTCACAGTGCTACATTATTTACATGTGGCAAATTTAGCTTCAGAGTTTGTTATATACTGTAGTTGTACATTGAATAAGGCTGTCCTCCAAAAAGAACAGTAGTTTCTGTGAAGAATATATTGTCAGAACTGGAACTATGTTCTGGCCACTTTGTTTGTAGGTGCTATTTGTGTAACATACTGCCCCTTACTCAGGATGTGTATTGCAAAGTGACAGTCTAGAAGTAAATGCAGAAGACCAGGAACTTTCCTACAGATCTCAAGGTGTGTAAGATTAAGCTTCCAATAATGCTTGGACAAATAGAGCTGCATTATGGAGTAGTATTTTTCATTTTATTTAAAAAGCCACAGGCAATTCCAATAATAAAAGCAGTGTTGGAGGATGTTAGTGCTGCACAGTAAATCATTCCAAAGTCATGAAAAGCCAAGGTTAAATGCATACTCAACATTAACTTTGTCCTCTTGTGTATATGAATTTTGATGCATCATATAGGGTGAGCATACAGGTAAAATCCTGGCTTGCTGAAGTCTGTAGCACAATTCCCATTGGTCACAATGAAGCCAGTATTTCACCCATACATTTTTTCAAAATATATTGCTTTATACTATTCTATTAAACTTACAGACATAGGTAAAGTATTGTGTAATAGTCAATTCTTGTATCATTCAGGTACTTCTATTGTTTTAGTGATTCAGATTATTTTGCTTTCACATTAATAAATCAGGACTAAATTTTCTACTATAGATGGAATTATATCAGTTTAAAACTAACAGGAATTAAAGGAGAATGATGTAGTTTTCCTTCTCTCCAAGGTATACATTTGAACAGTTTCCAGCTTAACCCTATGTAATCCCCTGTTCCTCTGAAGAGCCCCTAATTCATTCAGAAATTGTCTTTCTGTTTATCAGTATAGCATGTTAGACAAATGCAGAAGTGGCAGCTAAATATTGAGCTATATATATTCTCACTCACACACACACTGTTATCTTCTAGTGATGCCATTTAGGGAGTGAAATAGTAACTTCTGAACCTAATTTAACTAGAATCTACTATTTGTTGGTAAATGTTTACTATTGCTCTGAAGCATGTTGTATAAAACCTGCCTTACTATGTTTTTTCCATATAAATGAATTAAATGACTTCAATGGTATGTTTGGCATACAAACAGTAGTTCACAGGTCTCATTGCTTCTACATGTATCTAAAATTGTAGAAACATTGTATGCAGTTATATTGTAGCAGTTGAGAACTGGTATGTGATCCTGTAATTAAAGTCTGAATGGAAAGGCATAGACACAAAGGGAAAGAGTTAAAGTTGTATGTGTAAACATACCTGAGGAATTTCTGGTGCTTCTTGGGTAGCTTAACCACACAAACATAATGTTCCCATAATTTAGTATTTTGAAAAGAATGTTGATACAGATTTCAGTTTCTCAAGAGTATTTTGAGGTGTTTCAACAATGCCACCTCTCATTCAGGCACAAGGTCTTTCTTTTTGTTTCTTTTCCATTTTTATGCCAACAAACACACAAATAAATCAAAAAGGGAACAGAAGATTGTGAGCTAATGTGAGACTATTGTTTGACAGCCTGGTTTCTGGCTTCACTGATTTCATTAGGTCTTATCTGGAGGCAGACAGCAGCTGCAAAATTCATATCAAAGCCAAGATCAGGATTCCAAAAGACCCCAGAAGTAGAGATAATGAAGTTAGTGGCACCCATCCCTAGTTCCAATGCAGTTTATTTGCTGAAATCAACTCATTTTCAATAAAAACCTCATTAAGATCTTAAGGTTGCAAAGGAAAAGTAGTTTTGGTGTACAGAAAGAAAAAAATAATTCCTTTGGATTTGACTCCAGAGGTTACTTATTCCTTCCTAGGTACTTTTCACATTAAATGGTATGTGTTCAGTGTTTTGAACTAAATGTTGAGATAAGCCCTGTGAGGTAAGCTGGTATGAATTAGTTTTGGGGAAAAAAGGTATAAATGACTTACCCAAGACCAGGCCATTAAATGATATAGAATTTAAATTAGAAGTCATAATATACTAGATTCTACCATCTTGCTTGCATAATAAAGGCTTCTTGATGTTTCCTTGTAATAACTTAAAACTGAAAGGACATACTGGAGGCATTCCTTAAATATTGCCCAAGATGCATAAAGGGGGGTGTTATTATTGTCATTGCTATTATTACTAATGTCAAAATCCAGTCAAGAACCAGGCTGGATGCTGTTCTGGGAAAAACAACAGGAGCAATGAGTGGGATGATGGGCTCTGTCTATCCTGCCCAGTCCCCAAGGAACAGGTGCAGGGAGAAGGCCAAGGCCAGTCCCTATGTGGCATGGTGGGAGCAGGCAGGAGCAGCTTTGAAGCTTCCCATGCCTTGGGACAGTGAGAAAACAGCAGTGGCGGGGGAAAGGGGAAGGGACAGAATATTGCTTTTGAATGGGAAGGGGAAGGTTTGGGTGGGGGAAGAAGGGGGGATATTCTTATGTGCTTTAAGGACTTTAAAAAGTCCCCAGAGGCTCTTGTAGCATGGTCCATTCTGAAAGGGGAGTGTAGCAATGTCACTCCTCTGGATCCACTTGTCTGGATTTGCCCCTGTATTGAAAGAATAGAAAAATATTCAAGGACATTATTTATAATGTAATGCAAACATATAAGACATGGTACACACATGTATGGAAACAGAATCCTAAGTTTATCATTTTGAGAAATGGCTAATGAGTTGTGTTGATCCAGCGTGGAAATGCTCAATTTAAGACACCTTAAAGTTGTGGTCATTTTTGAAAATGTTACATTTTCAGTTTGAGTCAAATGTAATGAGGCATCAGTTGCTGAATGATTAAGGATCCTTCATTAGGGCTAAGTACAAACAGTCAAAAAGCCTGAAGCTGAATTGATTCAGTCTTTGCAGATTAGTCTAAGATGCAGAGATTTAATTGGCACGGAAGTGACAGACATTTACCTTTGATTCAGGAAATGCAGCCACATGCTTGCAGTGGATCAGGCCAGAAGCCAGGGTGTGTTGGAATATGGATCCCTAGTATATAGCCAGCATGGGCTGTGTGTTTGCTTCCTCTTCCTGCTACCTCTGAGATCTCTGGGATTTGCGGTCCAAAATCAATAGCAGGAAGACTCTGCAGTGTTGCTTATCTCTTCCTGCTTCTACGTGTCTCTGGGATTTATAGTCCATAATCACAGCAAGCACTAAGTTTGATCAGGGGAATGGATAGTTAACCCCCCTCCTTGGCCCTAGACCCCAGCTAGAATTTGCCTGGGGGGGCAGTCCCCACCCCCCCAGACTGGGCTGCATCCCCAGCCAGTCTTGCCCCCCACACCCCCTTCTCACTGCTTCAGCTCTGGAGCCAACCCTGCTCTCTGGAGCGGACAGCCCAGCCCAGCCCAGAGCTGTAAAACATGCTGGGATGTTGGGGGACTGTGATTTAACCTAAACCAGGAAAAGGTCTGGGACAGAAGTTTCATAAGCTGGTTTGACTCACATTAGTTAAGTATGATACTACATTCAACCAGGTTTACCTTAAACAAGTTACAGCCATTTTGAAACTGGTTTGTGTTCACTGAGCTTCTGTTCTGTTACAGATTTAAACCAGCTTCTGATCACTTAAACCAGTTTATGTGTAACTTCTGTCCCTAGCCCAGAAGAAAATATTGTAAAAAAAGCCAAGAGCCCAATGAATACAAGTATAGTTAGAAACTGGCTTTCCACCTACCATTTGATTTTTTTTTTAATTGATACTTTGAGCCAAATTCTGACATGAGTCTTTAAAACTTGAAGAAAATACACAATTATGCCCAGTAACATCTGTGCACACAAATGTTTTAGTGTTCTTGCTCAGGAAATATTCCTGTTAGTCATGCAGGGTTGGTTTTTTGGGGTGTTTCTTTTTTAGATAGCATGAGAGAGACAGCATGATAATCTGAAACTCAGGTGGAAGAGAATATAGAGAGACTTATAATTTTGCTTACCCCCTCTCCCAGTTGCTGTAAACAAACACTATTGCTTTGAGTATTCACTACAAGGTATCCTTCAGATTTATAAAACAGCTCTGTTGGACTGCTGACATATTTTATTCTCAAAAATATTATTGCTTCATCAAATACAAAGTGGTAACACATGGCCCCTTAAGCAAAGTGGGAAACCATCATCCCTGTCAATGACAGTGCATAAGTGCTGGCCCCCTTTAAACAAATGAAAGGTCAAATATATCTGAATTCTTGTGAGATATCCCAGCATATATAAAGTTGTGGCTATGGAGAGATCTGTGAGATCTAAGAAATTCAAAGGTCAGCACCTATCTTGCAGTTGATTTATCTTATTTCCAAGTACCTTGATTTCATAAGTCAGTGTGATGGATTGTGGCCCAGTTTCTTCAATGCTCCTGAAAGGTTGGGTTGTGTCTGTAAGGTATGCGATAGGAAGTTCTCTCTCTGCGCAGACTATGTTTGTACTTTTTCAGAGGAAGACTTCTTCCTTTCTCTCTAGCACCTTAGAGACAAATAGACCTTGTTTGATTATTAGAGGGTGGAAGGTATAGGTGAAAGGAGACAGTTAAAGTGGGGACAGAAACTGAACCAGAAAATGGGCATTTGGATGTTTTCATACAAGGCAGAGCACACGGATCTTTAGCATGAGGCACTGTGTACCAGATAGGCTGGCATGGGAAATGGCATCACCGGTAAGTTAAATCATTCTCATCTTGGCCTTTTATCCAATGACACAACGATACTGCTGAGATAATCCTATAATAGCAGTGCTGCATTTTGATTAGCTAGCAGAGTCAACCTGCAACACAATTCTCAGCATTTCTTTTCGGCATTATTTTAAGCTGTGTCTTATGAGCATCTCAAGCAACTCAGAAAAGCAATAGCTAATAGATTAGAATATGGAAAAGTAAAAGCTAATTTTGTAATAATCTGTAGCTGCAAGCTTCCTGCATGCTTGGTTGGTTATCAGAAAAAGCTTTTTTTTTTTTCATATGAGGGCATGAGTAGATTTATAATTTTGATGTCAGTCAAGCTCATGCTGTTTTAGCTTCCTTTTTAGCTGTTTTTTAAAATTATTTCTTTTCCTTTTCATCTGCTGAACTTGTTTATAGTTCCTTATCCCCTGTCCTTGCTTATCCCTCATTATCTAGTTTTACCTCCATCCTACCCTTTTCTAAAGTCTTACGGTTGATATCTAAAACACAGACCCCACAGAACCCACAAACAGACAGTTATTATTTGTATTTATTATTAGAAGCATCATAGTGCCTGGGAGTCCTAATCATGGATGATGACCCAGTTGTACAGAGAACAAAAAGACAAGAAACAACAGATGTATTCAGACAGGCTGAGAGAAGAGTACAAAGGAACAACAAGACATTATTTATTGCAATGGACATTGATTTTGGTGCATCAAGTCCAGTTTTTGCATCTTTACATAAGAATACAAATCCAACATCATTTTAAACTTTCCATTGCATTCCTCCATTTTTATTCCTACATTTGTGTTCCACACCAGCTTGAAACCACTGTGTCTGGGCTTCTTTGACCTCCATACCACTGCCAAGTTATATGTCTTATTCAAAGCCCACTGAAGGCAGCAGGAATCTTTTGACTGTCTTCAATGAAAGTCGATAACTTCAAGGCATTTACAACATGATAACTGAAACATATGCCTAGCTAAACCGTATTCTTTTTCCAATTTCCTAGCAGAGTGCATTTTTTGTGCAGTCTTTTCCTTTACTTTGGCATCACTTACCTAATCTTCCTGAAGTGTTTGACAGAAATGTCTATCTACATACCCATCAGGTTTTTGTTCCAGGTATTTAGTGTTTTTCATTCCTTGCAATCATGAAGTGCTGCCAGGCCTCTTGCTCTGCTACATGCTGTTACTTTCACTGAGATGCTTTTGCCATGTCTTTTCTACACCCTGCTTCTCTGGTTGTTAAATATCACCCCTGTCTTCTTGTCACCCCACTCTCCTTTGCTCTTTTTGTGTAGACACTTTACAGAATTGTTACTGAGGTGAAAATCGAATCGGTGCAAAATGTATTCTTGTGTGTATGTGCATTTTTTAGTATCAACTTTCTTCAGTTGGCTAGGGACAGACATTACATATAAATCAGTTTAAATGATTGGGAACTGGTTTTAAACTTGTAACAGAATAGATGTTCAGTGCACATAAACCAGTTTGAAAATGGCTGAAACTGGTTTGAGATAAACCTGGTTGAATGTAGTATCAGAGTTAACTTATTTGGTTCAAACCAGTTTATGGAATGTCTGTCCCAGTCCCCTTGCTGATTTAAGATAAATCAGATACCCCCAGCATCCTGGCAGGCTTTCTGGGCTGGGCAGGGCTTTCTGCTCCACAGCAGGAGTGGTCCCTCTCCTCTGCTCCCTGCCTAGAGCTCCAGAAACTGCAGGCTGCTCCCCCTCACCACTCCCTGCTAAACAGAAATTCCACCCTCCCCTCTGCCTTCCTGCAGAGGTGTCTGTGTATGAGCTAGCAAACCACATACTGACTACAGTCCCTGCTGAATCAACAGGTAGAATCAACTAGCAGAATCAACAAGTAGCTGTTAATGTCCCTCTGTTGTTTTCTTAATTGGGTGATAAACACTGTTATCAATTCCCTTCTGGGCTAATCTGAGTTCCTGCAGGAGCCTGACCATGCCCCCCTCAGCTACATGCTGTGGAAGGAAGGGAGGACTGCTCTGCTCCATCAGGTACCCTTTCTGTTCACAGCTAAGTGAACTTAAACGTACTGGTAACCTTGTTGAAAAATTCCACTGGGGGCTTTAGAGCTGAACTGTGTTATACTTGAACATCCCACTTAAACCCAGACAGTCAAAAAGCCCAAGGCTGAATTGATTCAGTCTTTTCAGGTTAGTCTAGGTTGCATAGATTAAATTGAAATAGAAGTAAACAGACACTTCCCTTTGATTCAGGACATGCAGCCCAGCAGCTCAGGTCAGAAGCTGGTGGGGAAGGGGGAAGACGGGACGGGGACACTAGAGCATGGCTGTCTGGCTGTGTGTTCACTTCCTCTTCCGGGTGCCCCTGAGGTCTCTGGGATTTGCAGTCCAGAATTACAGCAGCAGGTCTCTGCAGGGTTGCTCATCAGTTCTTTTTCCTGCTTCTAGGTGCCTCTGGGATTAGTAGTTCATAGTTGTACCCAAATTTGAATGGGGAAGGCATGTTTAACCCCCCCGCCTAGCTCCAGACCCCATCCAGGGTTTGTCGGCGGGGAGGCAGCTGGGTTGCATCCCCAGCTGGGCTTTCCCACCCCCCTCTTGTCAGCCAACCCTCACTGTTACAGCTAGGGTGCAGAGGGGCAAGGCCAGCCCTGCTCTCTGGAGCAGACAGCACAGGCCAGGGCTACAGAGCATGCTGGGAGACACTGATTTAACTTGAACCAGGAAGGGGTCTGGGACAGAAGCTTCATAAACTGGTTTGACCCAAATCAGTTAAGTCTGATACTACATTCTACCAGGTTTATCTTAAACCAGTTTCAGCCATTTCAAAGCTGATTTATGTGCACTGAGCTTCTGTACTGTTACAGGTTTAAATTAGTTTCTGATCATTTAAACCAGTTTATGTGCAACTTCTGTTCCCAGCCGCCTGCCACAAGTGTGACCCATTAAAGCGCCTCTCAGGAAATGAGTTTGTTAAAACGCAACTAAGACAGTTGTGTCTTTAACATGAACAGTGACTTTCATGCTTTTAGCTCTAAAGGCTCCAGTTCAAATTTTACTGCTTGAGGAGCCATTATACAAGGTCTACCTTCTATCAGTTGAGGAAAGTTTGTTCTTCCAACAGAGTCGTATGGATGAGGATCAGTGAGCTACAGTTTCCATTTTCTTCATTTCTTCTCACTCATGTCTGAGTGAGAAATCAGGGTCTAAGAGTGTTCTAGGCAAAAAGATCATTGTGTTCATAATCTTCTGTGCTCATGTAATATGAAAAAATATAGACAGACATTGCATGTGAGAGACATTTTTATGTAGAGACATTATTATATGTCAGCTTGCCACAACATGTATCTGAGTACCACCCTCGCTTACCCAGTACACAATATTAACTATTTTCTTCAAACTATTTATATCATATTAATTGCAAGATCCCATGTGCACTTTATTCCAGGAACATTATAGCAGATTTATATTTTTCAGAACAAGTGAAATTCTACAGGAAAAAGCCCAATCTTTGGGACCCATTTAAATCAGTGGTGTAATACCCACTAAATTTAGTAGAAGAATGATAGAACCTTATTGACTATACTCTTTATGTCCTGGTTAGGGGCTAATATTCATTATAATTAATTTAATAACTTTAATACGGGGGATCTATTTCAAGTTCTCCAACTTAAATAAGTTACCTTTAGTCTGTTTTTAGCTTTGTACTATATTGGAGGTAATTTTAATGCTTTCATATGAAGCAGAAAGAAAATATAATTAATTCAAATTAGTATCAGTATTTTTGCTGTATCTTTCACTCTGAACAGAAATAAACTGCATAAATATGCTTGTGAGAAACTATATGCAGTGAAAACCATGGCAGGTTATCATAGCATAAAATGCATATTTTATTTCCCCCTACAAACATTGACGGAAAAATGATGAATAAAAACCATAAAACCGTTTAACACTAATTATTTATGTTTTTTTTTTATCTTAGAGTAATTTTTTTTCCAAATCCAAGAACATGGCAACTAACCACCAGTCTTGCATCCTAATTGTAATATTAAAGGCGCTCGGTGCATATTTGCATAACATTAACTGTAGTTTTATCAGTCACATTAAATTAAATACATTTCGCATTCTAATTTTTGGGTATATAGAAAACATCTATCTTGCTTACCAAAGGTGCTTTGGTCCCAGTGGAAATAAGATTTTAAAAAATAAATCATGCTTACTTACTATTAATTTTGCATATTCATTATTCAGGATAATTCGGTTTAGCTGAGGAAAAGATGATGATGAAGCTCTACTGACAGTATTGAAAGAACATGTGCCTAAATTGCCTTAGCAACTAAAATCAGATGACACATTTTAGTTAAACAACAATGCATGTTTAGGACCCAGTTGCCTACAGCTGAGCTTAACAATTACCACCTTGAATAGTCTCATTGACTACAGTGCTCAATAGAGTTTTGTAGGACTTGGCCTTGCAATAGTGGCCCTGTCTTTGTTTGTGGCTCTCTAAAAAATCTCAACAAAATACAGGGGAGAACAAGCTTTGCTAATGGAATAGGAGATCATTCAGATAAAAACACACACTGTATTTTATAATACTCTGTTTGTGTGTGTGTGTGTAATGCAAAATAAGCCCCAAAGGATCAAAATCTGTCTATATAGCTCTGTATTCTGCCAATGGAAAGGACAATATCAAATACTTCAGAGACAATATAGACTTTCTGCTGTTTTAGACGATTTTGCAGTCCTGTCAATGGGAGCAATTTGAGGATCCAATTCAACTCCTCGAGTGTTCAGTTTGTAATTTGAAGCACAAGTTTTATTAAACATGGTACAACATGTATAAATACCATAAATTTTGGCCACAAAATTATTTTGTCCATTTTTTACACCCAGCAATTATATTTTACTCTCCTGGTTACCACATGAAAAGTCCTGAGAATGTTGACAACAGATGAAAATATTCCATAGTTTTATAGTGAATAAAAGCATGCCTTAGTATCTTGTAGTTCTCCCTTTGAAAAATAAAAGGCTGCCTGTTGGCTTTTCTTGTGGGTGAACAGGATAAAATTTAAGTATAGGAGAAGACAAGCTGGATCAAAAGTCCTGCCATTTTTCTGGACTAGCAAAAATGAATTGAGCCCTACATTTCCAAAGCGAGTTCTTGCAGTACAACGTCAACTGAATTTAACTGAAGCCATATGGCCTCATTGTCTTCTCAAATCTGTGGAAATCAACAGCAACTGCACAGAAGTTAATGGTAGTGTAGTATAAAAGTACCAGAGGTGAAAGCAGAATAAAGCCAAGGGGTTTAGAGTTCCAAGAAATACCTAAAAAAATTACAAAAATGCATGAATCCTAGATATAGTACAAGGAGAAGAAATGGTTATATTTCACATTGAAGTATTAACCTCAGGTCTTCTCTACTATGAAATCAGTGCCAGTTTAGTTTTTTCTATATGTTATTCGGTGCTTTATTAGCAACCCATAACAATGAAAAGTTTTCAGTTGCCACAGGAGAAGTAGTTGCCCATTGTTTAAGGTTACATCACAATGATATAAATGGAATATCAGGAATTAGTAGATAGTTTTAACTAGTTTTCCAAATATAGAATGATGCTGTTACTAAGAAAGGCTACATTTCTGTGGAACTAATTTACATATTTTTATTTTTCATCTGTAATTTAGAGAGCTGTGACATTGCAGATTAATTTGAAAACCAATAAATAATTCCTCTCACTTCTAGATATTTATGCTCTTCAAATATTTGTAGACTGTTATTTTATCCTGCCCTCAACCACTTAGTTGTTGCTTAGTCAAGCAATACATATTTCAGTCTTTTAATTTTTCCTCGTTAGTGAGTCCTCCAGCCCCCTGATCATTTTTATTGCTCTTCTATTCACTCCTTCCAATTTTTCAATAACTTCCTGGTAATGAAAAGGCCAGAACTGAATACAATATTATAGTGTCAGCTAAATAGGAGCTGAACAAAGAGAAACTGCTATTTCTTATTCCATTATATTATTCATATTTCATAGTTCAAAGCTGTGTGCCCATTTTCAATACCATAATACACTCTAGATCCAAGTCCACTGTCACTAGTGTGTGTCTTCAGGCTATGTTGCTTTTCAGCTTTCTTTTTCCTACTGAATGTAGTGTGTTTCTGAATGCATAAAAAGTCTCCTTATGATATCTGGAGAATGGGAAAATATTGTATTATTTGTAATACAGATTATATACACCTGATCTTACATGTTTTATATTATCCTTCCTGACTGTAGGCCAGTAGTGTTCAACCTCTGGCCCTGTGGGCCAGATGAGTGGCATGGGGTTAGTCTGTAAATTGCCCCATCCTCCCCCCCTCATTCCCCCATGTGCAGGATTGATTTGCAGAATTAGTCCATGGATATGATCGGTTATGCTGGCACAACCTTGCATCCTGGCTCCAGCTGTGGTGTGATGTGTGTGCCAGACCTAGCCATGATGTGAGACCATGTACCAGTGTGATCTAGTGTGCAGGGCTGTATCATCCAAACCATAGGGTTCCCTACAGGGCTGGAAATGTGGTAATGGGGGAGCAGTGTCAACATTAATTGGTGTGTTTCTAGGAGCAACTAATGCTGCTATTGCCCCCTTCCTGCCAGATACTGGACTTGTGAAGAACCCCCTGGGCTGGATGACATGACTCTGTGGACCACATCCAGCCCAGGGGCAGGAGGCTGAACACTGATATAGGCTATAGTTGGGAAACCAACAGCAATGGTGATGGAAAAGTAATTACAATAGCATAGAGAACTAGGAAAGGTGTTTGAGAGAGAGCCATGGGAAAATAAACCCTGAAGTGGATTCAGCTGGGTTTATTCCTGTCACGCTGAACCCAGGATCAAAGGGGATAGTAAAACTTTAAAGATCCTATCTCAGACAAGAAGGGAGATTGAACCCCCAGAATTTCTAAGAGATATAGACTTATGAAGCAAACTGCAGCAGTGCAGTCTCTTCCAGCCTGGAGATGGAGATTGATGGGTTTAATGTAGATTATCAAAGCATGCAAGGAAGAATGTAAAGGATTAGATATGCACAAGCCTTTTCTTCTTGTTACCCTTTTTTTGCTGTGTGTTGCATACCTTGGGGTGAATAAATGCTTTTGTTTTATTTTGAATCACTTTAAGCAGTTGCTATCACAAGGCTTCTCAAGGAAAATCACTTATATGTGCCAAACCTACTTCACTTGTCATATTAACACAGTTGGAAAGCAGAGGCAAATTCCATGAGATCCAGTCCCACAGTGCTTGAACCACTAGAACTCTCTCAACCTTGAAAGATAGAGAGCCAGGGAAGCTACCTGATAGGTATAGCTGAAGGACCAAATGCACACTAAGACTTGGCTTGCCCAAAGCCATGGTAGTAGTGGCAGAAGCAGGATGCTGACTGTAATACTGATATTCTGCAATATGTGACAGCAGTAAAAACAAATATCACTATAGGTAAAGTGAGAAGAAAGATTGTTTTTGTTTTTTGGATAACAGGAAGTAAGAACAAACAAGAAAAAGGAGTTGTGACTAGCTCCCTAAAATAAGTTAATAGAGATATGTGGAGAATATAGGGGAAAGACCCAGAAAATTTAAAAAATCAGAGCTTGTAGCATTACTATATTCTGACAGTGAGAGTTATAGACTGCAGAGAAGAGAGAGAGTACTAAGAGGAGTCTATATATGTTGCTGTCAGGTGGAAGCACAACAGTTCTTAGTGGATAGGAGCAGAACATGGACAACTGGTGAGGGAGCACCAGTGGCCAATCGCTGACTGTGGGGGGCATTCCTTAGCGGCCAATAGCCATTGCCGGAAGTGCCACCAGTGCTTCTCTTGGCACCCCCACAATCTCAGGAGGGCACCACCTGTTGCCCCCCACTCTCCAGCCAGTGAGGGCCACTCTCAGGGGGGGCACGTGCCCCCCCATGCCTCCTCATATATCGCCTATGTAACAGAAGTTACACATAAACTGGTTTAAGTGATCAGAAACTGGTTTAAACCTGTAGCAGAAGAGAAGCTCAGTGCACATAAACCATTTTCAAAATGGCTGAAACTGGTTTAAGATAAACCTGGTAGACTGTAGTACCAGACTTAACTGATTTGGGTCAAACCAGTTTATGAAACTTCTGTCCCAGACCCCTTCCTGGTCCAAGTTAAATCAGAGTCCCCTAGCATCCCAGCATGTTTTGCAGTCCTGTGCTGTGCTGTGCTGTGCTATGCTGTCTGCTTCAGAGAGCAGGGCTGGCCCTACCTCTCTGCAGCTTAGCTGTAATAGTGAGGGCTGGCTGACAAGAGTGGGGGGGCAAGCCCAAGTGGGGATGCAACCCAGTCAATGGGTGGGGATTGCCGCCTCCCCCAGGCAAACCCCAGCTGGGGTCTGGGACCAGGGAGTGGGGTTAAACAGCCCTTCCCTGACTTAAACTTACTGTTGGCTGCAGTTGTGGACTTGAAGTCCCAGAGGCAGCGGGAAGCAGGAAGTTGAAGTGATGAGCAACCCTGGAGAGTAATGCTGCTGTGATCTTGGACTACAAATCTCAGAGACCTCAGGAATAGCAGGAAGAGGAAGCAAACACATAGCCCATTCTGGCTACATACCAGAGAGCCATGTTCTAGTGCCCCCTGGATTTTAGCCTGAGCCACTACAAGCATGTTGCTGAATTTGCTGAATCAAGGGTAAATATCTGTTCAGTTCTGTTTCAATTTAATTTGTGCTGCTTAGACTAACCTGCAAAGCTTGAATCAATTCAGCATTGGGCTTTTTTTCCTGTCTGTACTTAGCCAGTAAGAACCCTCAGGTCTGAGGTAGTCTGACTAATTCTTGGCAGAAGACAAGGGCTAGGGACAGACATTACACATAAACAAGGGTAACCCTATAACAGAACAGATGTGCAGTGCACATAAAGCAGTTTAAGAATGGCTGAAACAGGTTTGAGATAAACTTGGTGGAATGTAGTATCAGACGTAACTGATTTGTCTCAAACTGGTTTATGCAATGTCTGTTCCAGACCCCTTGCTGATTTAAGATAAATCGGACACTCTGAGGCTCCTGACATGCTCTCTGGGTTAGATGGGGCTCTTTGCAGCACAGCAGGGCTGCCCCTTGCCCATGCTCCCTAACTGCAGCTTCAGAGACTGTGGGCTGCTTTCCCCCTTCCCTCACCGCTCCCTGCTAAGCAGGAATTCCCCTCTGCCTTGCTGAGGAGGTGTCTGTGTTTTAGCTAGCAGACCACATGCTGGCTAGGGGACCTGTAGAATCAACAGGTAGACTCAAAAGGCAGAATCAGCAAGTAGCTGGTTAATGTCCCTCTGTTGTTTTCTTAATTGGGTGATGAACACTGGTATAAATTCCTTTCTAGACTAGTGGAAGGAAGGGAGGGCTTCTTTAGCACCCCACAGCTTCTATCCTGAGTCACTGCAAGCATGTGCCTGCATTTTTTGGGATGTCCTGTCCAGTTGCAAAACTGATTTAGGTTAGCCAGGTTAGACTAACATACAAAGATTTAATCAATTCAGCCTTAGACTTTTTGAATTTCTGTCCCTAGCCAGGGAGGATAATCAAAGTGCAGCAGCAGTGGGGCCCCATGCAGAATAGGTTCCTGGAATCTGGAGATAGAATAACAAATGTTTCATCTGAAGATTAGTTGGCTGCGCTGGAAGACAAGCGCTGACAATGGGGACTTAACCTTTTTGACTGTCTACTCAGTCAGAAAGCCAGTCACTTCAAACTTCTAAAGTTACTTGTGCCATTAAGTAATTGACAGGCCAGATTAACCCTTTAGTGAGCCCTAGGCAAACAAACTCATGGGCTCCAGGCCAGTTGAGACTCCCCTCCCTGCTGCCACCTGCAGGGGCCAGGGATCAGAGCCGCTGCTAGGAAGCAGCCACCATGGCAGCAGGGCCAGCAGAGGGTAGGGGAAGGGAAGAGAAGAGAAGAGAAGAGAAGGGAGGCAGATGGGGTCATTTGCACTGCTGCCACAGAGGGAAGGACTAGGGGCACCTTGGAGCTCAGGGCCTTAGACATGTACCTAGTTTGCCTATGCATTAATCGGGCCCTGGTTATTGGAGGAAGGTAGTTACATACCCAGTCCTCTTGATTTCCAGAATTAATGCATGTTCCTTTCATAACCTTAATAGACACCTTCCCTCAAATTGAAGCTTAGTATTAACAGTTACACTTTGCTTCAAGTCCTTCAATCTGTTTTCAGGCTGTGAAACAATGTTTGTATGCAAACTGATTTCAGTAAGTTTTCAAGGTTAGATTTAGTAACATATTGTGTGAAATCAAATGCTATAGCTACTATTTTCCATTCTTCTATTGAGTTAATAATTAGAGCTGAGCAGAAAACGGACACCCATTCCCTTGGGCAGAAAATATGCTTTTGAAAAATTCTGCATCCCAAATCAAACACAAAAAACCTTTTGTACAGAAAGAGATTCTGTTTTGGGAAAACCAAAATGAAGCTTTTTGACCAGTTTGCTATTTGAATGGATGGCATCTGTCAAATTAATTTTCTCTGAGGCAGACAATGAAATTGATAATTGACAAATTGAGAAACATCTTTCCAGTGGGATTTCAGAGGCTAAACACACGGGTTCTTTTCTCCCCTCTAGCTCTGCTGCTGCAGAGACAGAAAGCATGTGGGTGTGACTGCTTAAAACCTCCTACCTTCCACAAGCTTGGCTGTAGCTCCAGTGAGGACATTTCATGCTATGTGCTGTAAGTCTTGACAACCTGAGCTGAAAAGCCCAGAAGGCTATTTAGCTGCTGTAGTGACAGACACATACCTTCTTTTGACTGACCTCAGAAGAGGCATATGCGCATTCTCCAGTGGCTTACACTCTTGTGCATTCTGATTACAGCTTCTATGCAAATTTTTGTGAATTCCTTCACCTGTTAAAAAAGGACCTGGAAACACAATAATGCATCAGGGTATTAAGCATTAACAGGTTATAGATCAGATTCACTTTCCTGGAAAATTACTTTTGATTAGCAAGAGAGTCTCAGGAATAGGTTACCATTTGATCACTAAGATAAGAAGAATAAAGTTTATTACGAAGAGTGGAGTGATTAACAGTATTAAGAGTTTTCTATTTGACTCCAAGATTATAGCACCTGTAAATTGCCTTTTACCATGACAGAACAGATGTGAATTCAAGGAGAGCAGTTGTTGTAGAGAGTAATGGGCTGAATCAAGACTCTTTTTTTCCCCAATGATTAGATTATACTGTTGGAAATGTGAGTACAATTGATGATGGACAATATGTTCAGCACTTTCTGAATCTACTAACCACACCAAAATGTACTGCTGGCTCAGTTAGTGGTGATGGAGATAGGACTGGAAAGATTTTTCCAGTTGTAAAGAGTAAGATCTTTTTTAATACTATTTGACAAAAGATAAAATTACATGTTAAAAGATATTTTTGTAGGTTGGAATCCCTAAGTTATATTATCTTGCTGGAAAAAAAAAATATTATGGAGTATTAAAAGAGACTTTATTGTCCCTATCTGTGTCCCTAAAACATATTGGAAGTTTTCCTAAACAAGTGGTACAATTCTTAGGTTGCTTAGTCCTTGAAACAGGGACAAGCTTTTTTTGTTTGTTTTGCCTGTGGATAGCATCTGTGAGAAGGGTGTATTGGTCCATTATTGGGGCTCTGGTCTGCTGCAATACAAATATTAAAATTAGTAAATAAAATTCATCTTACAGATATCTTTGAAATTGATATCTCGGGAGAAGTGAATTGCATCTATAGTTTGAGGATCTTTCTTTTAGATTTTGTTCAGATTTCTTGTATATTTCCCATTTATTTCTTGCTCAAAGAGTGGCTTTTCTCTTTAAAAAAAAGACTATAAAATTATATCTGTTTATACAACAAATGAATTCCCTGTGAGAATCATATTTGCCTCTTCTGGTGATAGAAAAATTTTTTTTTGTGCTTATTATGTCTATTATCCCTGCTGAATCAACAGAGCTGAGTGTGAGTGAGCTGAATTCTGTTATTTCTTGTGCATTGTGCTTATGGAGTTTCAGTGAGCTACACCTGTGTAATTTAAATTGCAGGAGGACTGTATATTTGACCATAACAGTAGAAACACTAGATAATATGGTGGAACTGAAAATATAATTTGTCTTCTAGGACTTTTACAAGGAAGAACTTGTACTACTGAGAATGCATGAAGAGGGGGAAAAAACACCTCAATGTTACAAGAGTAGATTGAGGCTCTAAAGCCAGCAATTTACTTTCAAATTTTGCTCATATTCAAATCGTTGAGTAGCAATACCTATGGAAACTCGCAATGTCATTTTTACACAATCATTTTAAAGTGTATAATAGGTGGTTAGTCAGCCAGAATGGCCCAGCAGACCAATGATATTTCAACTCCATCTTGTGACGTCAACTCCAATTTTCAGGGCAGTGAATATTTTGTAAATCACATCATTTAGAATTCTTCTACAGTGGTTTACAAGGAAGAGGAATACCTCTTATAAACTTGTCATAACAAACATGATTAGAGAGCTTTATGATAAAACATCATGGAAAAACTGAGGATGAAAAAAAAAACCAACCTCAAAACCTCCAGCTTCCCAGATGAGCTGGAATTTTACACAACCTATAGGTCCTGTTTGAAGGGCTAAAGAAAATACCAGGCAAGAGAATAAGGAGGGGGACAGAAAGCATCAGTTTAAGGAAGCATGGTGTCCATTTTGAGAGAGAATTTAGGTGGTGGTGATAGTGGTGGGGAGTGGGGGTATATTTAAGATCAAGCCATGAACACGAGTGCTCTGATTAAACAGAACGTTCAATTCACTTCAAGTGTTTGGTTGATGTTATGCATGACATTTACCCATCCTTGATCTTTATTCATTTCACCTGCCTGTTTCTGATTTTTGGTAGCATGTTTTGTTTTAAGCTAAATCTCAGTGGGGAGAGAGATCTATACAAACTATACTTAAGTACAATTTTTTTTTTTTAATGCACTGATATATATTTAACTTGTGAAGGATATTTATCAAAGTTTGAAAGTAAATTATTTCCTTTATGATGTATAAATTAGGTATAAGGATGACCCTGCTTGAATTGGGAAATTAGCATTTATTTAACAGGATGCTAAATTAAAAAAAAAATCTAAAAGCCCCACAATAGGTGTAAAAAAAAAAAAAAAGGAGTATGTTTCGCTTAAAGAACCAATGTATTTTCTTAGTACTTCAATTGGTGACAGAAGGCCAATCAATGAGACAGTAATCCTGTAAAAATGCAGGAAGATCAAATTGCTTGTAGAATTAGAATGCCTTAACATGGGTGCATGGAAGGGAGAGCAAAGGACTTGGAAGCTTTCCATATGCTTTGTATACAAAGTGATTAGATTGTGATCACTTAGTCCAAGAGGATAGAAATGATACACAATTCTGCCAGAATGAGACATGCAAATTGGATCAATTAAGCTTTGAGAGTGCTCAGACAATCTGGTGAAGTTTACATGCTGTGTCAAGTGAAACTTAGCAAAGAGCAGCCTTGAATGCTAGGGTAGATATTAACTGATTTAAACTCTAATCTCCAAGAATAACACCATATTTGTAGACTGAGTGTTTAAAAGAAAATGCTACATGTAATAAAAATTCATTTTAGGTGGTTATCTTGTGTCTTACACAAAAAAAAACATAGATAAATAGTAACAGTAAATTTCAAAGAGTGGGACTGATGTAGCTTAGGAGAAATATAAAGAAACTGATTTGATTGGCAGTTAATGACATAACTAATGCAAATAATTTTCTATCTTTGGGTTAATCATAATCCTTAAAGTACATGGTATGTGCACATGGCAAATGGGGGATTTTCTCCCAGTTCCTTTCTTACTGGACCAGAGTTCACTCCAAGAGAAAAAGAGCATAGATATGATTATTAGATAATTGCATTCTATGTCACTAGTTTTGTTTGAGAATGTCTATATATTCAAATTACTTTTGTGATGAAAAACCGTTTGTTATGGTAAAATGAAACATTTGTATCAGATAAACATTTGTATCAGATTTTTTAATGTAAATTCCAAGTTCTCAGTGACATATGTAATATTAGAACCATCAGAAGCGTGAGCTTCTGAACAAAGGCTTTGAACATTACTAGAAGAATCCAGACAGTTTTAGAATTAAAACTGACTGCATAATTTGAATTTTAATACAAATTCAGCACACTGACATGACTGAAGTAAAGCAACATTTTCCATTTCAGTACTACTCATCATTCAGTTGTTAATGGATCATAAATCCATTATATTGCCAACAATTAACAGTAGTGGTTAACTTGAATCATACAGAGAATGTTGCAGGTATGAAGACTAGAAAAACACATGTCCTTTTTCTGGTATTACTAATCTAGGTGATATAAAAAACATTAGTAAAATGATAAGTGTGTTTGGATTTCATGCCCCTTTGTGATAAATGCTATAAGACTATTTTGAAAAACACAGGGTACTGACTTTATAGGTATGTTGAGATCTTCTGAATTTAAGTCTCTGCATGGTCATTGGACTGGGAAGACGTAAAAATAAATGCCACCTCTTTCTAATATCTGATAGACATTATTACGTGGCTCACTAAGAGGCCAATCTAAGTCTGACTGAAATCAGTAGGACTTTTATGCAGTAATAGTCTTCACTGAGGTCAGGTTATTTCATTTGTATTGTGAAGTATGAATGCATTGGCCCAATTTTTTTCTGAACCATGAAGACAAGACAAAACGCATACAACCAAGTAATTTCCCCTCACAATCTCAGTCCTGTAGAGTAAACGTGCCTATCAAAATGCAAATCAATACCTGAAGACCAATCTGGTTATATCCAGAGGTCCCAGCAGACCTGCAAATTTTAATGTTAAAAAAAAAATGTGAGGGGGAAAAAACCAAACCCTTTAAAGCACTTATTCACTGGGGAACTCTTTAAATGATCTGAGCATTTTAAGACAGACTCTCAAACACCCATATTTACTATGCATACCATACTTCTGCTTGTTCTGAATACTGAATAGTTACAGTATGAATTTAGGCAGTGGAATCACTTACATTTTTATTTCTTACAATAAGTCTATTCAATGCATTTTTGTGTTCCTTTAAAGACCTTAGTTTTCCATGCCTGTTATACCCTGCTTCAGGAAATCACTTAAGCATGTGCTTAACTTTCAGTATTGACTTCAGCAACAGTTTTAAGTCTGTGCTGATGTGCCATTAATAAATATGGATAGTTTCCTGAATTGGAGTCATTTTCTTTGTTTGAGGTAACACTGGACTAAATTATTTAATTCCTGTTGATAAGTAAAAATGTTTACAATATGTTATTGATGGTGATGATGATGATAGAAAACACTTTTACAGGGAGGATGAAAGGGATTGTGGAGAATGTGTATAAAGAAAAATGCATAAGGGTGGCGGGAAGATGAAGTAAAATGGCCCTATCCCCTTATTTTCCCATAACTTCCTTGCTGACTAGGATCTGTCTCAACTGCTCTTTCCTCCAGAATTCTGCCCTAAGGAAATCTGTATTGTCCTGTAGAGCTAAGCAATTACATAGTGAAAAACACTAAGAAAGTGTTATAGATGAACTTAGGGCAAGTAACTGCAGTGAAGCACAATCGTTCACCCTGAAATATTAATTGAAATGAAAACAAGTGTATTTCATTAAATTGCAGAAACAGCCATTAATTCAGGATAATAGGAAAACCAATGTTATCCCAAAATAACCAATGGTGTTTGCTTTTTCTTTAAATGCATTTAACTATTTCTAGCACTAAGAATAAAGGCACCAGTGCCTGTAGGAGCATAACTGAAACTGTGTTGGTAGTTAAATAAGAATCAGAACTTTACATTTGTCTCATAGGTTACTTTGTACAGTACAGAGTACTCTCTCTCAGTACAAGAGTACAGTTTCATGGTGTGGTGCATATTTTTGGTGTTTACCTTTTAATATAAAATCACCTGTGCTACAGCCCTTTATCATACTTTTCTTTTACTCTCTCCCTCTAAATCCTTTACTGTCAGCTTCGAGCCTTCAGGGTATGCATATTAAGCAAAACACTTAGGCTAAGTACAGATAGTCAAAAAGCCTGAGGCTGAATCAATTCAGTTTTTGCAGGTTAGTCTAAGATGCAGAGATTAAATTAAGAAACAACTGGAGAGACATTCACTTTTGATTCAGGAAATGCAGCCACACACCTGCAGTGGCTCAGACGAGAAGCAGGGGGTGCAGTGGGAGATGGGCACTAAAGCATGTCATTCTGCCATGTAGCCAGCATGTGTTGTGTGTTCGCTTCCTCTTCCTGCTGCCCTGGAGGTCTCTGGGATTTCCAGTCCAGAATCACCACAACAAGACTCTGCAGTTACTCATCGCTTCCTCTTTCTGCTTCCAAGTGCCTCTGGGATTTGGAGCCAGCAGTGTATTTTTTAACAGGGCAGGACAGCTCTGTAGTTGGGGGAAGGGTGTTTAACCCCCCTCCCTGGCCCCAGACCGCAGCTAGGGTTTGCTTGTGGGAGGAAGTCCCTGCCTCCCCCCTGCCCAACCATTTTCTGCTGGAGCAGACATCACAGCCAAGCCCTGGGCTGGAAAGCATGCCAGAATGCTGGGGGACTGTGATTTAACTTGATCCAGGAAGGGATCTTCGTCAGAAGTTTGAAAAACTGTTTTGACCCAAATCTCTTAAATCTGATACTTCCTTCAACCAGTTTTATCTTAAACCCAATTCAGCCATTTTGAAACTGGTTTATGTGCACTGAACTTCTGTTAAAGGTTTAAACCAGTTTCTGATCACTTAAACCAGTTTGTGTCACTTCTGTCCCTAGCCTTAATTTTATGTTTAGTTTTAACTCTGCGTAGTCCCATTGAACTCAGTTGGACTGTTCATTAAAGTGGGACTGAACAAGTTCTCTAAAGACCCTAAGTCATGTTCATTTAAAGACATTATGGGATCTTATCTCCAATCCCAATAATTGTGTCTTCTGCCATGCCTTATGTGCAGAACAGGAGGCATGATTTAGGGATTGGGTTTAAGATTTAGTTGCACCTTTTCTTCATGCCAATTCATGAGGAGCCTGGGGTCATGATCTCAAGTTCCCTCTGCCCTGGCAAGTCCAGGGCCAGGGCTGACAATCATTGGCTTTAGCTCGACACTGGATCATACTAAGGCTGGTTCTAGACCCCAGTGCTGTCCCTGGTCAGAGCTGGACTGTAATGGGGTTAGGTAGAGACTCTAGTAGCTGACAGTCAGCTGATTGTCATCCCTGACCCCTGTCCTGACCTGTTATGTGTTTAGTTTAAGGCAACATACATGATTAACATGTTCATTGTGGCATAAATGTAACATGTCAAGGGGGCCTAAATCATTGTTGGCTTTAGGTCTAAGATAATTTATTAAGAAAACCAAAAAGTATTCTAAATCTATCTGTGAAACATTCTAATTATGACTCGGTGCTATAAACGATATTGTTTTGTATAGACCATATTGTTTTAATCCAGACTAGCATATTCTATTTTGCTCTACTGACTGTAAGCGTCTCAGCTTAGGCTCCTTAGCTTGTTCAGGTGAGGTCACCCGCATAAATATATACCACATATAAATTATTAATATTAACTTGTTTTTAAGGAAAACAACAGCTGCTATCTCAATATATGTGTACTCTGAGTGAGTTGATTGATAGAAAGGGAGAGAGAGACTAACAAAGGCTATTACTTTTGTTTTGTTTTAACTGTTACATAACTTCATTTAACCAGTCTTTACCTGTTTTCAGGGAATTAAAGGTTAATAGTGGATGCAGACCCAGTTTATTTCATCTTCCGTGTATGCTAAATTTTTCATCATTAAAATGATCAGATTGTTCATAGTGCTGCAGTCCAGTACTTTAAATGTGTCTACAGATACAATTAGTCACAGTAATTACTTTGACTGCTTTTCATTTATACACTTCACAATTTTCACCCATCGTATTAGGGTTTCAGCACTTCCCACTTATGTGCAATATAATATTACAAGAGGATTTTGGGTAGCATTAACATTTCAGCAGAAAAGGAATTTTCAGTAAATGAATACAACATAAAAAACAATAGGCCCCCCTCCCAAAAGGAAAAAAAATGCAACAACAATAATCTATACCCTCCAGGAATCTATTTCTCTGTATTAATGTTCTTTGGAAGCAGCTTCCTAGAGGAAATCATTATAAACCAAGTAGTGCTTCAAGCTATTTCAGATAGTTCAGACTGAAATAGAATAATCCTTCTAAACTGTAGATCAGTAATTTGACAAATAAGACTATATAAAGGGTATACATTACAGTTTATATTCTATAAGCAGAAACAGCTTCTTTTTCTTTCTTTCTCTTTTTTCTTTCTTTTCATACATACATTAGACTTTATGTTTACATTACAGATAATTTTTTTTGTTTGTAAATTAGGTATTATGCATGTGGCTATTGAAACAATTGGACTCTATTTCCTCACTGTATTTTTTATACAAAATATTTTAGATTGTGGGTACTGAAATGATTATATCTACTTCTGAAGTTCTCTTTTTTAGTCTAAATCCTAAATCTAAAATATTAAAGCAAAAAGTATACTTTTTTATATATATTTGGTGATCATATTAAGATTTCATAATCCAGACCTGAATCAACTTGGCCGTCTACTGAACAAATGATATGGTAGAAATAGCTTTAAAAGGTAGATTTTTTTATAAAATTCTTTGAAACCTATTCATATTAGTAAAAGCTGTGGACAAGAAAGGAAGAAAATAATATTAATCTTTCAGTGTTGCACTTATATGTGATGTATAGAATTATCTTCCTACAAAGTATCAAACATAATATTGTAAAGGCAAAAAAACCCCACCTAAGTACTTTAATATTCATTAATACAAAAAGGACATTATTTTTCCCCAAAGTCTGAAAAGTCTATAAAACTAGATAACTTCCATATGGTAATAAAAACAGACAGATTTTTAAAATTAATTTACTTGTGCAAATTTACATTGTAAGTTCTTCCAGTTCTGCTACTACTGTGGGAGTAGAGGTGAGAAGTAGAATTTTTTTCCACTTATACTGGGGACATAGCTTAGGCTGAATAAGGTAAATGTGATGCTAACTAAAGCCCTGATCCTATACATTATTCCATGGGGGCAGATCTATTGAAGTCAGTTTTGCTTCTCCATAGAACACCTTGAGATAGACAATGGGTATTTAATTATCAATATGCATTTTAATGCATGTTGACTTTTATAGGAGTTGTATATGTGGAATACAGAGGGGGAGGATTCTTACAGAAGTCTACTATTTAACTGAAAAAGAAGGTATACCATGTTAAAACATTTTGTATTACAGCCTCGGTGCTTCCTGGCAACAAAATAAATCAAGCCACTGAACCCGTAAACAGATGACTTTAGTAAATAATATCAAGGATCATCATAGAATCAATGAGTCAGAAGGGACCTAGACAGATCATTGAGTCCGCCCCCATGCCATGGGCAGGAATGAGCACTAGGGGTGGGAGAGGTCAGAAGACCCCAACCAGGTGCCTATCCAGTCTCCTCTTGAAGATCTCCAAGGAAGGTGAGATTACCAGCCTATTCCAGGCTCTGGCCACCCTTACAGTGAAGAAGTTCTTCCTAATATCTAACCTAAACCTACCCTCCCTCAGCTTGTGGCCATTGTTCCTGGTGACTCCAAGCGGGGGCCTGGTGAACTTTCCCCAAGTCCCTGCTGGTGGCCCCAATAAGGTTGTAGGCAGCCACAAAATCCCCCCTAAGTCTCCTCTTGCGGAGGCTGAAGAGATTCAGGTCCCTCAGCCTCTCCTCATAGTGCTGGCCATGGAAGCCCCCAGCCATGGTGCATTATGAATAGACACAGAGGGTTTGATATAAAGAGTAGCATTTTGAAGGAGAAGTTTACCTTTTGACATCAGAAGTAAATTCAAAGGCTAAGTTTTGACTTCTCCAGCTAGAGAGGATAATTGTTGAGGACATTTGAATAGAATTTGACAGTATTCTCATGCAATTCTATTGATTTTTCTCAACCTCTTGTATGACCAAAGTTTAGTTCACTGAAATTTATTTAATTGGAAAATAAAATGTTTTGGGTGGACATAAAATTAATTTATTTAGGCTAGCTCAGGGAGCAAATACAATATATGATATAGCTGACCAATTTAATAGTTTGAATACTGACATGCAGGGCATCCAGATAAATATTTAGGGTAAATACAATAGAAATGCCTGGGTTGACAATGATTTATAGGAATGTTTTGAATAATGAGCAGATTTGTAAATATTAAAATATGATCCCAGTTTGCCAACAGGAAAAAAGAGTGTTTTCAATCCATACATTGTTCATTGTGGATTGTTTTCTGTGGATATGTGTAGATGTTTGCCTCACCTGGTCTGAGATCATGTGGCTTGTGTAGCTGGTGCCCATGTTCATCAGTGCCAGGAGCTGTGCTGGAAACCTAGTATAATTTATTTGGGATAGTGGGAGGGGCAGGTGTGATTGTGGGGAGCTAACAAGAGGGAATGGTTGGCAGGTCTGGGTTTGGCAGGATGAGAGGGGTTTGGTGAGTCTGTTGGGAAGAGGATTTGTTGGTCTATGGGGTGGGGAGGTGATGGGTTCTGTTTAGGGGTGGGAGGGTTGGGGAGCTAAAACTAACCCAGTCAGGGTTTCAGGAAAAGGTAGGAAGAGCACAGTCTTGGGGCTAGCACAGGTGGCTATGTTTTCCCAGCCATGGAGCTATGCTGCAAAGGTGTACAGATATTTGGTAGATCAGGCTAACCAGGTTCCCAATTTCATTTTGTGTGCCTTCTCAGGCATACTAATTTCATAGTTTCATAGTTTGTAGGGTCGGAAGGGATCTGAGCAGATCATCGAGTCTGACCCCCTGCCATGGCAGGAAAGAGTACTGGGGTCAAACGACCCCAGCAAGGTGTTCATCCAGCCTCCACTTAAAGACCCCCAGGGTAGGAGTCAGCACCACTTCTCCTGGAAGTCGATTCTAGATCCTAGCCACCCTGACCATGAAGTAGCACCTCCTGATATCTAGCCTAAATCTACCCTCTGCCAGCTTGTGACCGTTGTTCCTGGTCACTCCTGGTAGTGCATGGGGGAACAGGGACTTCCCCAGTGCCTGCTGGTCCCCTCAAACTAGTTTGTAACAGGCCACTAGATCCCCCCTCAGCCTTCTCTTGTGGAGGCTGAAAAGGTTTGCTTCTTGTTATCTCACTCACCCCAAGTCACCTCAACTGGTACTCGAACCCAGATCTCCCATGTGGTAGGCAGGAACGCTTAGTCTCTGTCTCAAAATTTAGTTTGGGCCCCCTGTTTTTGCCTGAATGAACCTCCCTGAACATCTGTAGAGACTGACACTTAAATTGACTTAACCCTAATTCAGTCAATCTAAATGTAGTGTCTGCCCCTACCTTAAGTTACTGTACTAAGTTACGAACCGATTGAGACGTCATTTGAGGTCCAGGCACTCAGAACTTGCTTCTGCACTTGGAAGCACAAAGTTATCCTTCCCTGCTTGTTTATTTGCCCTTATGTATCTGTGATGTTGACTGTGGGCTCTTGGTGGTGCTACAATACAGAATTATTGCTTTTTACAAATTAAATATTACACAATTAGTATGTGATGTTAAACAGTATGCAGATGGTTTTTACCACCCAGAACTGCCAAACTGTCTTTTAAGAATATGAGTGACAAATAGCCATTTTGGAGAGTGACATGCCATGATGATGACCCATTAAAACTCCTCAAGAATATGCAGCCGATTGCATATGCCCACTCAGCTCCATCTACAGCAGCAGCTGCTTCTGTGTTCTTCCTGTAGCTGCGCTAATCTTAATGGCCTCGCTGCACATTTCCTTGTAGCTGCAGGGCATCCAGTGCTCTTATTAAAACTTGGGAGGAAGAAGGCATGGTTTTAGAAGCACAGCATCTGCAGAGATATAAAATGAGAGGACACAACAAAAAAAAATTATCTCTGTATATATATGACTGCTATATCGACAGCTACATAGATATAAATAGATGCAGATACAGTTGAAAGATGCTACTTAAGAGGAAGAATTGTATGCATGTTATAGAAAATGTGTTGGCTGCTCTTATATCCAATTTTTAGTATTTTATTAATTATTCAACTCACTAAGGTAAACTTATCTAAATTCGGTCTTTCATTTAGAAGCCTTGAGGGCTTGCTTAGATTCTCACTAGAATTTTTTGAGGTTAAGATTTTAGACTTTTGGCATTTACTTTGTGAATTTTGTTGGAATAATAATTTTTCAAGGAGTACAGTCTTGTATGTTTCAACAATCTTTTTTCTTAGTTTTGGCTCAATTAATGTTCAGTCAGGTTTGTATGATAAGGATTACAGTTTAATAAGGATATTGGAGCCCTATAGCATTGATCTAGAAAGGCGTGCAGTTGACATACTTCATAGAATACACTTCTGCTAATAGTAACTCAGAGAAATACAAATTATCATTGAGAGCAAGGGTAGTGCTTTTGGAAGCTGCTGATTTTGATAATGCTGAAGACTAAAAATCTTTATTCACAGAACAGACGGTGTCATGTTAACCAGAATCTCTTACATCCTTCAATGTGGGGAGGAGAGTAAAATCCACTCAGTTTGGCCAAAGACAGCAACTTTTTTTTCTTTATGAGAAAATGCTATATTTAAGGTTTGGTCTCTGAGGTCCACACCAACACTTGTGCCTAGATTCTAAACTTTGTATTCTCAGTGTGCATGCTTGAAGGGTGCCATGACTCTATCAAGGGGTACCTTGAATCTGACAAGGTGGAGAACCACTGCTCTAGAAGCACCAGGGCTAGGTACAGACAGGAAAAAAGTCCAAGGCTGAATCGATTCAGTCTTTGCAGGTGTAGCAGGCTAACTTTCAGAACTTTCATTGAGTCTCATGCTTGAAATGCTGTTTTGATCAGTGGAGCCCATCCACAAATCAGGGGGCAGCAAGAGAAGTGAAGTCATACCCCTTTTCCGAGGGGATGGAGAGAGGAGCTCCCCTCAGACCTGATTGTAGACTGCAACACTGTCAGGTCCAGAAGACTTCAGGGGCAGAGCCCTGAAGATTATAAAAGGAGCTGTGTGCCCAGCACAAGGGAGACGCATCGGGGACAGAGAAGAGAGAAGAGCAGGACTTAGAAGAGCTGAGGAGAGCTTCTCAGCAGGGCAAAGAAGTAGCCTGGAAGCACCCTTGAAGACTTCCATCAGTGGGGGATGGTGGACAGCTCCAGCAGCATGGCATTGAGACCCTGGGAGCTCCATGAGGTGGCTTAGGTCTGCAACTTCTGGCATGTGGCCAGAGACATGGTGCACAGGCTGGTGCATGGAGCAGAATCTTTGAAGCACTTGGGTGGCTCAGGTCCCCAACCCCTGGCACGAGGCCAGGAGCTTGGTGCAGGAGGCACTGCATGGAGGGTCCGCGAGTGGACTGAGCATGGTGCTGCACGAGATGGCCCAGGCCTCCAACCCATAGCAAAAGGTTAAATCTGGGAAGCCAGACAGTGCTCAGGCTAGTGAGCCAGTGGGCAGGGCTGAGCCAGAGGCCCCAGGCACCCAATTCCCCAAGCCAGAGGCATAGCAGAACCCCATTCCAGGGGACAGTGACCCCTGAAGCCCACCTCAGGTGCAAGAGCAGCCTGGTGCAGAGGACAACATCCACCCTCCAGGCTTGGAAGCCTGAGTTTAAGGGAAAAAGGATTCCCACAGAGGAGGGGGAGTCCCCTCTGGTTAGTTAAGGGCTCCTGAAAGTGAGGGTCCCACTAGGAGGGCCCCCCTGAAGTTACCAGCTTCCTTGGAGGGTTTGGGAAAAGGCCCAGGGGCATTGGGATTTTCCCTTGGGATTAAATTTATCTTTTAGGTTCTTGCACTGTAAGTGGTGTGATGTCGTGCCTTACATTTTGTGAACTCTCATGTTTGCAATTAGTAGATAAGTAGAGTCTTAAATTTATAACTTTGATTAGGGCTTTTCTGGGAGCCCTTTTGTTATTATTCACCTGTTGTTTATTTGTATTTATTTGTGTCTTATTTATTGCTCACCTATACTTACCTATAGTTCATCTGTTGGTTATCTGTGTTTATTTTGGGGTTTATCTGTTTCAGATCAGATACTTATCTATGATTTATGTGCATCTGGAGCAGTGGTATAAGGTTTTATAGCATTTACCCGGAGAATATTTTATATGTTATTGTGTATATAGGTATATATGATATCCGAGAGAGAGAGAGGGAGAGAATGTATGTTTATATCCATGTTTCTTTTTCTTGTGATAAGTTAATGTAAATAAATGTGTATATAGTTAAGTCCCCTGGTTCTGTAGGAGGATTAACAATTCCCTTAAATTGGAGAAGGGGAGTATATACCCGAGTGCACCAGGGCTACACAGGTTAGTTTAAGATGCAAAAATGAAACTGAAACAAGTGATCAGACATTTACCCTTGATTCAGGAAATGCAGCCACATGTCTGCAGTGGCTCAGGCCAGAAGCCAGGTAGCTCCAGAGCATCCCCTTTCCTGTCCCCAGATCCTCGCTGGGGTTTGCTTGAGGGGATGGGCAGTCCCTACTGTAAACTGAACTGCATCCCCAGGTGGGCTTGCCCCTGCCCCCCCCCACCACACACTTTGTCAGTCAGTCCTCAGTGCTCTAGTTAGGAAGAAGAGGGGCCAAATCCACTCTCTGGGGCAGACAGCCCAGCCTAGCTCAGGGCTGGAAAGCATGCAGGGATGCTGCGGGATTATGATTTAACTTGACTCAGGAAGGGGTCTGGGACAGAAGTTTTATAAACCAGTTTAGGTCAAATCAGTTAAGTCTAATACTACATTCAACCACGTTTATCCTAAACCAGTTTAAGCCATTTTAAAACTGGTTTATGTACACTGAGCTTCCATTCTGTTACAGGTTTAAACCAGTTTCTGATCACTTAAACCAGTTTACATGTAACTTCTGTCCCTAGCCAAGGGGTTAAATAAGATGCTATAATAGAATAGATGAAGAAGCCTCTAACATGGAAATTTTGCCGGATTGGCTTTATCACTCTGACTGTCCATGGATTAAGTAAATTATTCTGAAGGACAGAAAGAAACATGGCAATAACCAGCCATTAGAGGGAACTGTAAAAGCTGGCCAGTTCAGAGCACACACAGAGCAGACCAGGAAAAACTGGGTGAAGGAGCAGTTTGCAACCAGGGGACAAGATATGAGCCAAACAAGCTTGCTACCTGGGTGGAGCCAGACTATGCTGGGGCTAGAGCCAAAGAGCCCCCACCTTCTGCCCAAGACAAGGCTGAAGGGTTTTTCTTTGTTGATGTATTTGTCTGTTTGCTGTTCAAAGACTGTTTTGTTTGGGAGGATTGGCTGAGATGCTCCTCGGGGAGCAAAACCAGCCTGCAGGAGCAAGCAGGCTAAACAACCTGATTACACAATATTTTTCTTTATTCTTCTATTTAACTGTGCTGCGCAGAATTTGGACATGACTGTGACTCTAATCCTCTAATTCTATTTGCCATTCTTTCTGGTTTGTATAGTCACTTGTATTTTCCTTTTCCTGATTCTGGTCATTTTAAACATTGTGGAATTTACTACAGCTTTGATTGTGCCCTTAATATACAATTGGAGTCTCATTTTTTCTTTGAGAACGTGTATCATCTATGAACTCGGGATACTTTCAGCAGGCACTTATTGGTACATGAGAACTGTCCAGCTTCAGAAAGTTCAGTAAGCTTTTGTAGTACCCAGGTGTATACTCAAACTGGAAAGTTGAAAAGGTGTTGTCACGCTACCACAATTCTCCTCCCGGAGATCTCCTCTATCCTTGGACTGCTCACTACTTTGCATTGTTTTCTTGTTTCTTATAGTTTTTCCCATCTCACAGACCTTTATTTTTTCCCATTTCTTTCCACTTTTATTCTCTCTTCTATCTATCTATCTAGAAATTAAAGGTGCTAGATAGCAAGATCGTTGTTCTCCCTACCCTGGTACTTTCCCTTCATTTCTCTCTTACCATGCCTTGTGTGCCCCCACCCTTGCTTTCTGATCTCTGCTTCTTTCTCACTGATCCACATATATACTCCATGATCTCTTGTGCTGCTTTCTCCTCTCTCCAGTGTCTTACAACTCACTGCTCCTCTTTCTGACCACTTCTTCCTTTTCCTCTGCCTTCTTGGTCATGTGTTAACATCACTAGCTTCTTCTGCTATCATCTGTCTTTCAGATTGGTCTAACAATTGATGAGTACCAAATCAAGTGTCCAGCAAGGCTGTACCTCTTCCTGTTACTTGTGTTGAGTAAATGTGTATTTTTCTGTGGCATTAATTTTTCTGCTTCACATAGCCTTGTTGTTTTCCCATGTGACTATCTCTGCTCTCACATGACAAGAAAAAACACTCGGGGCAAAGGAGCAGGGCATACAAATGCCAGTATGTCAAAGTGGAGAATAGGGCTTTTTTGGCATTATTTTATTCATTGGTTCAGTAACCACAGATGCCATTGCTGAGAAAGACAGCTTTGGGAGCATATTAAGTCCATTATTTCAAATGATTTCTTCTTAACCTCCTTTTATTAAGATTGCAGTTATTTTTATAAATATATTTATATTTGGTTCTGTTCTCTTTACGTGTTACCCCTTGCCCTCTACACAATTTATTATACTACAATACAAACATAAAATAATATATTCCCTTTTGATCCTAATGTTGTACTACAACATGACATAATTTAATAAAAAAGCAAATATTTGTCCTCCAGGTGTTTTTCTTTCTGACCATGATTCTTGAAAGGAGGTCCTCTGAGAAACTCATTATCTGAGTAATACTTTTGCATCACACCTGTGAGCAGGTCAATGTTGTGAATTACAAGCCCTTGCTGATGTCAGTAAAATATAATAAATGATTCAGTTCAGTTGCAAGTGCACTGATTTCTTGGTCAGCATGGCATTTACAGAGGCCTTCTCAAGTAACTCCGTATGTTATAGGTATCATTACAGGGATAGATTTTCAAAAGCATTCAGAGTTCAGGAACTTCCATTAAGAACAGTAAGGTTAATAAGTGCTGTGTGTCTGAGCAAGGAGAGAGAGAGCACCTTTCTTTTAGCAGGAATGTGGCATGTCTCCAGATTGTCTTTACCTTTAAATCTAGCACTCCCCAGTTTATCTTTATGTTCCAGATTTTACCTTTGCCTTACTTGAAGATTATTCCATTTCAGCAAGTCTTGCTCCTCAAACACCCTGACCAATAACCAATACAGTTATATATAAAAACATAAACTATAGAAATATGCAATGTATTTTAAATGAGTAATCACAATTGAGAACACAGATGGACAAGCAATAGATGTGTACACAGAGGAGAAAAACAAAAAATGCATAGCTACAATCAAATAAAGTATGAAATCTAATAAAATATGAAATCTAATAAAATGTTAAGTAAAAATATTGTAGTTGTGAGCTTTGTGACAAGTCAGGTGGAAAAGAAAACAGACAAATAAAGTCTTTGATCTATCTATCTATATAACTTGACAAGTTTCTGTGTAGATACAACAGAAACTTAATGTTATATATATGTACATACACACACACACACATCCAGCTAACTAGCTTTTTAATTCTCCCCATTCACTTAATCTTTGGACAATCTCACGTTTCAAAAAGCACTTTTAATTTCAGCAAAGGGTATGTATTGTGTGCACACTGGCCAAACCCCTTCTAAGCCTCTAATGAGATGGGGGGTGGGTAATTATAGGCATGCCCCCTTAATGAGATGAATATGTGAGGTGTGGGAAGATCTCTAGGATATCCCAATCTTATGAATAACTGGATTTCAGACTGAAAACCTGAAGACAATACAGCATATAATCAACACGGTGATACTCACCATTTTAGATTTCTTTATGATTTTTGCCTTTTTTCATAGATTTCATAGACATCATAGACATCAGGGCTGGAAGGGACCTCGGGAGATCATCGAGTCCAGCCCCCTGCCCAAAGGGCAGAAAGTCAGCTGGGGTCATAGGATCCCAGCAAGATAAGCATCCAATTTACTCTTGAAGGTGTTCAATGTAGGTGCT
>NW_017728886.1:175590194-175592430 GCF_001723895.1 Crocodylus porosus | reverse complement strand
TCAGGGCCGGCTGACTTGAAGGTATCCAGCTTCTCAAGATGTTCCTTCACGAGGTCAGCATTTATGGAGGGTAGGGGATTCCCATCACCCGGATGTCCCTGTCCCACAGTAGGCATGGGTGTCCCATGGGACTGAAGAAAGACTGACGCAAAGTACCTATTTAATAGGTTGGCTTTTTCCTGGGCGTCAGTTGTCATCTGGTTTAGCAGGGGTCCAACGTTGCCCTTGCTTTTCTTCCGGCTCCCCACATATCTGAAAAAGGACTTCTTGTTGTCCTTGATGCTTGAAACTAGTTGGAGTTCAGTTGCAGCCTTGGCTTTCCTGGTTTGCTCCCTGCAGGACCGGACCAGCGCAGAATAATTCTCTTTGGAGGTGAATCCTGTCCTCCATCCTTTGTAGGCTTTCCTTTTTCTCCACTGCTTCCCAATCATCATACTCAATGTTATTTTCTAGACTAGGTAGAAGCTGCACTTGTGTCCGTATGATTGAGAACTATGGAATCCATGAGGATTTTGTTTTTCTTTTCTCCTATTCTTTTCTCTTTCCTTTTCTAGCAAGCGATGATCACAATTCCTTGAAAAGCCTTCTCAGTTATGCTGATAATTTCAGGCAGAATATCTCTTAAATAAGTTTGATACTGCAGCTTCCATTATGTTCTCTACTTGTCTCTTTTTAGTTACAACATCTGTAATCTTGGTGTTGATAGAAAGCCTACTTGTGCCAGGGTCTCCATGCCTCTTTCTTTTCTACCCTCTCCCTGCTCCCACAGTGAGGAAAACCTTTAGTGCATGCAGACTCAAAATGTGCTTAATGTTAAAAAGAAGGAAGATAGGAACATTATACTATACCTGCTTCTGGGAAGTCTATGTCGTAAACCAAGGAAATAGCGAGTCAGGGAGAAAGAAAAGTCATGGGAAACCTGGCTGGCCAGACAAATAGCCTTCAATGCTGGGTAGTATCTCTGCCTAATGATGAAAACAAATTCCATGTTCTATATGAGATACCACATTAACATACCTTAGTGCTAGGTAATACAAAATGATGTTGCCATTGACTATGTGGATCTGTACCTATAAGCTGACTGAAAGCAGAAACTAATTAGTAGCAGTGATTTAAAAAGTAATGCAAAGTCAATATTTAGATCTTCACTGGAGCAGTAGCTACTGTCCGCTAAATAAATGTAAGTACAGACTGCACCCTCAGCTGTACCTTTGTAAGCCCAGCAAGGCTTGAGCCATAGCTGGGGGGAAAGTTTGGTTCGTTAGATTGATTAGGACAGTAATGTCTCTACTAGTCAATATCTAAAGAGCTGATTGCTTCTTTTTGCACATATACAGACACAAGAATATTCTTAGTAGGTAGAGGTTTACTTGGGAAAACTGTTCCTTTAGATTTCAGTGGGAGTTGAGGGCACTCAGCCACACACAAGATAAAGTCTTCAGTGAAAATAATAGTGCACATGGATTCATGACTCTCCCTTTCTAGATCTGTTAGTTCTCCCTTAACCTTTCCAAGGCTGGCAAAAATCCTCTATTTGTTAAGAAAAGCTTTTAAGGTCTATCTCTTAGAGTCTGCTGCCTCTGTTTCCAGTCCTCCTGAGCTTTGGTATATGGGACGCTGCAAGGAATATGAAACTCCAGAAAAAAAATAGAATCTGCAAGTAGACATGCTTTGGACCCAGAAGAGAAATATCTGGACTATTCAACTTATTTTAGGGACAGAGTGACCTACACAGTCCATGTAAGGACTGGCTCTGGGTGGAAGGAATTGGGGGAATGTGCTTCTTCCATCTTTAAGGGAACCAATCCTCCTTTAGAGAAAGGAGAGAAAAGAAACAAAGATTATCTCCCACCCCTCCCATCCCCCATTTATGGAGTAGATTTCCAACCATTCACTGCAAAGGAATTTTTGAGAAAATTACTCTGGCGCATATCCACGAAGGGCCAGCAGGGGAGATTATGCTTACGGGCAACCAACACAGGTTCATTAGAGGCAGGTCCCATCAGACCAGCCTGGTGGCCTTCTGTGACCAGGTCACCAAATCCTTAGATGCAAAAGTAGCAGTGGACATAGTCTTTCTGGACTTTCGGAAGGCCTTTGACACTGTCTCTCACCCCGTTCTCATTAAGAAACTGGGGGACTGTAGTGTTGATACCCACAAAGTCAAATGGGTCACCAACTGGCTGGAGGGCCACACCCAGAGAGTGGTGGTGGATGGATCATTTTCGACTTGGAG
>NW_017728886.1:175586197-175589629 GCF_001723895.1 Crocodylus porosus | reverse complement strand
GCACTACCAGCAGTGACCAGGAATAATGGTCACAAGCTGGCAGAGGGTAGATTTAGGCTAGATATCAGGAGGCGCTACTTCATGGTCAGGGCAGTTAGGATCTGGAACCAACTACCAAGAGAAGTAGTGCTGGCTGCTACCCTGGGGGTCTTTAAGAGGAGGCTAGATGGGGTCGTGTGACCCCAGTACTCTTTCCTGCGACGGCAGGGGGTCAGACTTGACGATCTACTCAGGTCCCTTCCAACCCTTGAAACTATGTAGAATTGTGTGTTGGGACAGGAAGTCTCTATCAAGTTACTTGATTTCTGACAAACTTTCCCTGAATGGAAATAAGCTTGAGAACTTCAGAGAGCGAGTGGGCAGTATTTCCAAATACCATGGATCTTTGAACCTCTATATTGCTTTTCCCCTTCAGAATATGATGTCCAATGTGGTACCAAAGAGCCATGCTCTATAGCCCTGAAGGCAGCAAATGTTCATGTGGCTCCCACAAATTCATAATTCCTACATTCAGCTACTGGCTTGACTCTCTTGCAGCTGCTTTACTAGCTCCCTTCTGGCTTTCTGTATGAAAAATCACAAAAGGAATGTGGAATACCACACAAAGAAAGCAATAATATTCCACTCATCTCTTTGAGCCACAGAAACTTTCTAGAGCCATTCTGCACTGAATTTCAGGGTGTGTTTATATGTGCAATAAATGCACAGTCAAGTTATTACGCAGTAAAATAAGAGGCAATAAGATGTAGGCAGGAACACATCTACATGTGTGCCTTGTTGGGCGCAGATTTACCCTGCACTGCTCTGCCCTCCTGCAGCAGACAGGGGGAGCTCCAGTCTCCCCCAGGTGCCAGTCTAAGAGCTGGCAGGAGGTACGGGAGCTGATGCTGATGTGCAAAGTGTTAAGAGAGCTGTTCCGGGTGCAGGGACAGCTGTATCCCAGCCATGTGCACATCTTGAAACATCTGCCCCTCCAATAGCTTCCCTTACATTTGGGTTTATCCAGGCAGTGGCCCCCAGTTGCTTGGGCTTAATGGGAGCAAAACTGCTCCCAAACAGCATCTACACATGTGCTACTATGCATTGTCTAATGCGCTGTTTATCTACTACCTGTATATGTTGGTACTAGCAAATGGCCCATTAGACTAATTTAGTATGTAGTAAGTCCAGAACGCATGTAGACAGTGACGTGTTACTATGCATTAGATTAGTCTAACATACAGTAAAACATCTCATCTTGATGTGTCCTGAGAGTAGGATTTTCCTAGAAAATTACTGCATAGCACACTGACCTCAATAGATTTACTCAAGTCAGTGACAGAGCCAAATGAGGATATATACCTTTTCCAGTGCTCAAAGGGCTTATATTAAGTTTTACAAAATTCCTATGACAGTTTAGTATTACTTTTCCCTTTCATGATATGAAACTGAAATACTGAAAATGGATTAGTTGATAAGCAATTTGATAGTGAGAGTTTAGTCCAAGAATCCTGGGTTCAAGTCCAGTATACAGTCCACAAGGTAAAAGTCCTTCCATCTTAATATGTTTGGGGATCAAATGCTAGTAGTCTTATATTAAAACAAGGTTGATGCATACATTCTGCAACAAGCATGAATCTGGATCCTTTTGATATAATTAATTTTACATTGCTGCCTTGAACTATACTTTAAGGTTTCTCATGATGGCACTAAAACACTCATACAGATGTTTAAACAAACTCCTTAGTATATTTTATATGGAATTGGGAGCACCACAGTGCCAGTGATGAGCTAAATCTGTGGCACTAGAATGTGTTTCCCAGGATTAAGTAGGCAGTAGGTAGTTCTTCACTAACATGAGCACAAAACATCCCTGGTTTTTAAAGGTTTAGTAGAACAAAGAAAATTGTGCTTTTCCTCAAAAGGTATAGTAAATGTAGCTCATCCACAGAATGAAGCATAAATGTATCAAAACCATTGCTTATCACTTCTCTAATCTGCAGGCTAGCAGTTATCCGTTAAGGCCCAGATGCAAAAAAGAGTCTGTAAATGCCCACAGCATTGCAGCATGTCACTTTTAGCATCTAACTTTCTGACCCCTGAGCTAAGTACAGACAGTTAAAAAGCCGAAGGCTGAACTGATTCATTCTTTGCAGATTCATCTATTCTGCGTAGATTGAACTGGTAAAACTGTACAGACATTCACTTTTGATTCTGGAAGTACAGCAACCTGCCTGAAGTGGCACAAGCCAGAAACTGGGGTGCTAGAGTATAACTTCCTGCTTAGCTGGAGCAAACTGCTTGATTCAAGGGTAGCCCACCTACCCAGTTGGAGGGGGCAGGGGTTGGAGGGGAGGTGCAAAGCATCCTGGGATGCTGGGAGACTATGAGTTAACTTGAATCTGGAGGGCATCTGGGACAGAAGTTCAGTAGACCAATTTAACCTAAATCAGTTAAGTCTAATGCTACATCCATCCGGGTTTGTCTTAAACCAGTTTTGGCCATTTTGAAAGTGGTTTATGTGCACTAAACTTCTGATCATTTATACTGGTTTATATGTAAGCTCTGTCCTTGGCCCTGAAATGAAACCCACAACCCCGAGTTTGGGCTCCCTAAGGCTAGGGACAGACATTACACTTAAACTGGTTTAAGTGATCAGAAATTGGTTTAAACCTATAACAGAACAGACATTCAGTGCACATAAATCATTTTGAAAATGGCTGAAACCGCTTTGAGATAAACCTGGTTGAAATAGTATCAGATTTAACTGATTGGATCAAACTGGTTTATGCAATGTCTGTCCCTGACCCCTTCCTGGTTTAACTTAAACCAGAGTCCCCCAGCATCCCAAATGCTTTGGAGCCCTGGGAGGGGCTCTCTGCTCTTGAGAACTGGGCTCCTCTCTGTTCCCTGGCTGGAGTTCCAGCAGAGATAGCTGGGACAGCAGCATCTGCCTGGCTTCCTGGTTCCCCTCTTTCTACACTCCCTACTCAAGCAAGGATTCCACTCCTCCCCTCTTCCACAGCATGGATGGTAGCCAGCATGTGGTATGCTAGCTAATGCTGAGAGTCGTTTGTATAAGACAGACAGGACAAAGGCAGACAGGACAGGGTCTGCTTAGGGCTTTTTGGAGCTAATCAAAAGGTAGCTGGTAGTGTCCCTCCATTCCTTCTTGTTTAAGAAGAGCTTGAACTACTAAGAGCAGCTTTTGTTTTCTTGATGGGGTGCTAGATGCTGTGCTACTCTCTGCTGGCTCCCTCCCTGGCCCCTCCCTAATCAGAGCATCCTGCTGGGGCATGACCACCCACGCCTCCTCAACTCAGCACTGTGGAAGGGTAAGGAGGGCTGCTCTAGCACCCTCTGGCTTCTACCCTGAGCCACTACAGGCATGTGCCTGCATTTTCTCAGTCCAGAGGGGATGTTTATGTGGTTACAAACTGGTTCATAGATTCA
>NW_017728886.1:175561761-175586097 GCF_001723895.1 Crocodylus porosus | reverse complement strand
GATTCCTCTGCTGCTGCTGCTGCCGCCGCCGCCGCTGCCTCGGGTCAAAAGTTAGTTATGGGGCACACGTGCGTGCGGGACACACGTGTGCCTAACTCCTCTCCTTCCCGCTGCTGCTTCCCGAGTTCAGCCTAGCTAGGTCAGACTAACCTGCAAAGATTGAATCAATTCAGGCTCAGGCTTCTTGAATGTCTGTCCCTAGCCTATAGGGTCAGGTTAGGTAGGAGTCACAACCTACAGAGCAGTGAATCATCAAAACTAGAGAATAGGAAATGGTGTGTTCTTAAATCCTATCCCTTCCTTGGGGGTAGGAGACTTTTATAAGTACTGTTGGCAAGTGCTTTCCTCCATTCTGGAGTTAGGCCTGTAACCATTCCTTGAATAATTATGAAAGGGATCATTCTTTTTTTTTCAAAACATATCTGGAAAAAGGATAATCACCCCACTTATGTACAGCAGTTCAGTGGCTAGGGCATTTACCCTGGGGAGGTAGGTGTTTAATTTCCTGTCTACCCATGATTTCTTACCTTCCAGGAGAGAATTTCTGCATGCTACAGTCTTGGCTAATCTTATTCCTTCCTGTCAAAACAGTCACAATTTGGAAAAAAAGAATTAAAGATTCATTAGGACAGAAAGAAAGCAAGACTGACTCTCTAGCCAAGTGAGTGACCTAACCACTTGGCTAGACAGTCATATTCCCTCTTGTGGTCTCTCTCAGATCCAAAGAATTTTTAAATACATCTTGTAGAATGAAACAACTTCAGTAGAAAAAAGTGACAGTGCCTTTACCCTAGAATAGTCAGTGGCTCAGTTGGCAGGGTAATTTCCTGGAATGCTGGAGATGAGGTTTTGAATCTCCTCAGGGAGAAGAGGGAATTGAACCCATACATTCAGCATCCTGCTTAAGTAGCCTAAACACTTGAGGATATCTGCTCTTGCCATATTTTGAAAGACAACTGTATCTTGTGCTGTGATTTATATAAGGCTAATCTGCTAGATGTGTTCAGGGATCCCTTACTGCAAGGGTTGTCAACTGGGAGTATGTGTGCCCCTGGGGTACTTGGGAAGGCCCTAGGGGGTACATGTGGGTGGGTGGGGATGGAACACACCACTTACCATCCCATGCCACTACCTTCCAGGAGCAGGGCTGTGGGGGGGGGGGGGGTTGAGGGCAGTGGTACCCCTGTGTGGGCTACATGGGTGCCATCCAGCTGGCTAGATGCGGGCGCAGGGGGAGCTCATACTTGGTGGCTGCTGCTGCCACCCACCACCCTGTACTGCCGCCACTCTGTATCCGGCCACATGCCACCCTCCCACTCTTTCCAGCCATATGCTACCCCTCCCCACTCTGCATCCAGCCACGCACCACCCCCATCCCACTCTGTGCCTGGCTATGCACCATGCCCCACCCCCCCACTCCACATCTGGACCCTAGTGACATTTCCAGCTGAGAGGGAAAAAAGTAATGGAAATGATGATAATAGCACCATTGTAAACAAGTTCAACTTACATTTGATATATTTCAAAGAAGGGAATCGAAAAGTCTGAACATCTTTATCATTTTAAACTACTTTTGGCATTGCATTTCTGTCAGTAACACCATAAAAAAGAGGAGCAAGTGTCTGATGGAGGGCCTTTCTCTCAGGTCCACACCAGAGGTTTTGGTGTTTTTGTGTGGAGCTGTATGTGTGTTTATTTGCTCAGATATGATCATCAAGACTGACTTCTGAGCTAAGTCATATTCTACAAGTGAAAATAGATTTCTATTTGCATAAATAAGCTAAAAAACCTAACACAGGAAATTAAGACTGTTGCAGTTAGGACCAAAGGGCACCTATACACATGCCTGCTTCCTGCTTCAATGTGTTTTAATTAGAATGCAGAGTTGGTTAATCAAGTCTGTTCCAATTAGAACACTCCAGCAGCCCCAATGTCACATGTATTCAGCATCCCCACATTCGAAACTGGTGGTGGAGACACTTTAACTAAAGCTCATTGAATAAGCTTTAGTTAAAGTGCCCCTGGTGCCATTTTGAAGTATGGCACACTGAATACATGAGACACTGTGAGTATTTCAATTAGTGACTCTCAAAAGCTACTCTAATTAGTTTCTTTTCCCTCCCCCACAACCTGGAGCACATGTAAAGACACCCCAAATTTCCCTGAGGAAGGGTGTTATACAGAACTGATTGGAAATTAATTTGAACTTCTACCTCTTCTGGTACCTTTATATTGTACCCTCACTGTTATGGTTCAGTGGTATCCTTGTCTGCCATATGGGAGACCTGCGTTCTAGTTCTTGATGCACAAATAAATACAGCTATTGAGGCACTTAAAGTCTGGTCTTTGAATGCCATCTCAGTAGTCTAAATTGAGGTCTGGGCAGCCTCCACTTCTGCTGGAGGTCCTGGTGACCTATCTTGCATACATCATAATCCAGAAGGATTGATGGTTGCCTCCTACTACTAATTGGTCCTGTGGTAACTACATACTGCCATTCATGTTGTGCAGTCCTAAAAAATATCTATTGTAAAGTCCTCTCCAGGTTCTTCTCATGTTTTATTTATTTATTAGCATATTTTGTGGAAGCTGGTTGCCTCTAGCTATGAAATGCAGTTGTTATTACTACTTATGTAGGTTCAAAATAGGTACTTGTTCCTGGATTTAAGATATGTTTGTACTGTATTACATATATTTATATTATATATAAAGAATACATTCATATCAATCCTATCATCCCAAAAAGCTATAATTCTTTCTAGCTTTTTATCAAACTGGTTTCTCTGATTGTTTGACAAAATTGCAATGTGTTCACATTTTGGATGGAATTTTGTGATTGTGGCCTTTATCTCACTGGAATGATCATTGTAAAACTACCTAAAAATTAGCACTATTCTAATTATAATTCTTAGTACTTTGAAAACAGATAAGCATTGTTTTTATTTTATATAGGGGAATACTGAGACGAGCTTATTGACTTGGCAGGGCCAGCCAGTAAGTTAGTACTAGACTCCTTCATTCACTGTTCATTTGTATTTGTATTGTCTCAGACAAACTCTGTTTAGTGAACAGGGAAAATCAACATGCAGTTTATCTATGGTGACAAAAAGGGAGTAAGCAGTTATTGAAATTTAGTTGATAATGACTGTGCTGCAAAATCACAAATATACAATAGGATAGTGGATCAGTACCAGTAAAATAGTTAAGCTTAGGTAAGAGCAAATGGCATTATAAAAATGAGAAGTAGAGCATGAGAGTACTGTAGTTATGAGGCAATATAAAATGCACTTGAAAATGAGATTGTTTACAGAAAGGCATGAAATTCTCTCTCTCAAAAGAGCAGGCTGACAGATTCTAATAGTATTTTACATGCCGTGCACAATAGACATTCAGCTTATCTTTCCAAGAACAATAAAATTTCATGTGCTGCTGCATGACATAAGAATTATTTTTACATATCTCCATATCGCTGACTCTCTTGTAAGTTAATCTCATCTCTCATCAATTTTTCACCAGCTTCACTCTGATGTTGATAAAGGAGATGGCTCCATCAAATACATCTTGTCAGGCGAAGGGGCAAGTTCCATTTTCATTATTGATGAGAACACGGGGGATATTCATGCTACAAAGAGGCTGGATCGGGAAGAGCAGGCCTACTACACGCTCCGAGCACAAGCACTAGATAGGCTGACTAACAAACCCGTGGAACCAGAGTCGGAATTCGTCATTAAGATTCAGGACATCAATGACAATGAACCAAAATTTCTGGATGGTCCTTATACGGCGGGTGTTCCTGAAATGTCTCCTGTGGGTAAGTACAGAATGCATTGTCCATGTCATGGGAAATCTGCTCTGATTGCCTTTTTCAAAATGTCATTATTTTTACTGTCTTACACCAAGCTATTTAATTATCTATGAGCCACCTGCAACACTGATATTTTCAGATTTAACTGGAAAATCAGACTTAGCAAAATATTTACCCTTTCAGAAATGTTGCAAAGCTAAAATAGCTGTATTGGGATTGAGACAGGAATTTTATGGTGTAATTCTCATTTCAGTGCCCAGAAGCTTTGTTTTGTTATTCTTGTTGAGAACAACAAGTTTCACACCTACTCTCCGGCACACAGAGGTGATAATATATCCTTTTATGTAGATCAGGTCATTAGGCACAAATTCTTTCAAATTGCTTCTGTTACACAAAAAGCTTGGTCTGTTTTTATTGGTAATGCATGGCAGATGTACATATATGGAAAGGCCAAATATTATGCTATGGGAACTCTACACATCCACGTGTACCTGAGAGACTATTTAGACTCAATTCTAAATAGTTTTGAAGCTGATTCCATCAGAATCTGGGGACCTTGTAAGTAGTTCAAATATTTTCCTGGAAAAGCAGCAGTGCTTTTATTCTTAAATCTGAACCATAAATGTTCTAAATCAGTTCTAAACCTGGGCTACATTGTTTTATCATTTTGAAGGATCAGCTCCTGGTGTACCTTGGAAATGTTCCCTTGGCTTCAGTGGAGCTATTGTCATTTACACTGGCTTAAAATTTGGCGCAGATGTAAATTAAACTAAATATGATACTCATAATCTGGAATAAAAATGACCACACAGAGGCTTTCATGAAAAGTAGGAATACCAACTTGTTTGGGTTTTTTTCAGTACTGTTAGATGACAAGCCCCTTTGTTTAGGGCTCCTCTAAAATCATTAGTTTTGCAAAGGAGACTGGTCTGAAACAGTTTATAAGATGTGAAAGACTAAGCAAAGCACTACTCATCTGGGTTTATTTTACTAAGCAGTGAGCATGTTAGATATAGATTCTGGGTTGATATATGACACTTTTACATGGTCATTTAATGCTATGTCAGTGCAGGGAAAGGCACAAGTAACCTCTGAAGGAAAGATAGAAATCTGCATTCTTGGGAAATACCGGGAGCAAGATGAAGTAGTGTAATACTTATAAAACCTGCTTCATTCTGGTAAAAGAAGATAATTTAGATAATCCAAACCATTTTAATAGCAATCCAAAGTTTTCAGAACAGTATATAGAAAATGATCTTTCAGACTAAGTGGCATCTCACTTCCACGGTTCGATCAGCTTGACTGAAGCATCAGTATTTTTACTTGTCTTTGAACTAAATATATTTTTACTTTAGTGCTGGATTATTTAAGTGAACTTATCATTAAAGATTGAAGCAAGAAGTAAGGTTTTAAAGTGTCTTATTCCTTCATCCATTCCCCTGGAGAATATCGCCTCCATATTTCTCCCCTGTATAACATCTATTTTTTCTCTGATTTATATTATTAGTGACTATAGGTGAGTGTTCCCTTATCAGTGAGATTCTGCCCCTTCCACACTGCCAAATACAGTGAAAAGTAATTGGAAGCTGGTTTATACACCTGACTTTTGATATTGAGTCTGTCATTTCTTTAAATACATCAAGTAGCAAACATAAGGATTATTATTTAATGTGTACTACTTCACCCATTTAAATGGCTGGGTGAAATTCTCCCCAGTGCCTATGTTTCATAGAAATCCTCTAAATATGCTGTAAGTGTCATTTAAGTGATGCATTGACTTAATACTGACCCAATACACCAAAATCAGTTTTACACTCTGTGAGCTTTGGAATATACATTTAAAATGCCTTCCTAGTTTTCGGTGTAGAAATACTGAACACTGCATTAATATTGGATTAAGGATTTAGTAGCTTCAAGTACTTGTGTGGTAGTTGTCTACTTAGTCATATTGATTCATAGTTTATTCATATTACACAATTTCTAATTAAACATCTACAGGATTCATGAAATATTAAGGGGAAACAAAGTATCTCTCTACTACTCTGTTCAAAATTATCTCTATGACAAGGATTTCTTAATCAGATATGAAAGAGGGTGAAAGAGTATAAACCTAAATACTGTAAAACCATGGAAACTATAACTCCTCCTATCAAAAAAAGACTGAATAATATACATTTCAAATTATTTTGAGATTTGTAGAGACTATTTAAAGTCATTCAGAAGCTTTCCTAATTCTTCAAAGCCCTTTGATGAATATACTGGGCAGAAAAAAAACATGTTGACAACTTTCAAATTTATACATATAGCATAAAACAAAGTTATGGCTTATATGAAAGCCAGAGATAAAAAAAATAAAAGTTGAGTTACAGATAGACCTATGACTGGCAATATAGTTTAATTATTGGATATAATAGAATGTTATATTTCAAACAAAAAACTAAAGCCTTTCATGAAAATGTTGCACCTAACAATATAGGCTGGAATTTATAAGGAGTACCAATTCTGGTGCCTAAAAATTGGGAGTGCTGAGAACTTGAAAATCTGGCTCTATGCACTTTAGAGGATGGTATAGAAATTAGAAATTAAAATACCACTATAGCCTTAATTCAGTCTATTTATTCTGTCAGTTTGTCACTTACTGGAAAGGTATTCTTATCAGTTGTCACTAAAAAGAGATGTAATTTTTTCCTGTTATATATGTAGACTATTGGTGTGTGTAGACAAAATGGGGGCCCTAAATTGAAGTGGTAGGTTTTTAAAAACACCGCTTCAATTTAGAGTGAAGTAAACCCGTGTCATATACACACCTGTGTCTTACCCGCCTCTCTGGCGGTAGGGAGGGGAGGGCAAACTGCGGGCAGGCGGAGAGGTACCTGGGCTGCAGCGGGGCAGGGGTTGGTGTTTCCCTCCATGGCAGCAGTGGACCCTCCCCAAGCAAGACCCCACCTGCAGGCACCCAGCTCGGGCGGTCCCAGGGGGCACCGCAGCCATGGAAGGAAAGACCAGGTCCCCACACAGCTCATGCAGGCAGTCAGGCTCCAGGGGAAAAAAAAAATAGATCAGGCTCACTGCTTTTTTTTTTTCCTTCAGTGGAACCTGCCTTCCTGGTCTGCTGCCAGGCTGCCTGCATGGGCTGCCTGCGCAGTCCCTGAGCCACACAGACCCCAGTACTTCACTCCACAGCTGTAGGGCAACAAACTAAAACTCCTTGAAGGTATTTTAGTTTGCTGAGTCCCAAAGTCATTGAAGGTGCATTACATGGCCGAATGTACTAAAGCTGCTGAAACTAATGCACAATATGCTGCCAACACGTGTATACACCAACACCATTAAAGCAGTGTTAAAGCATTTAACCCATTTTAAATTATCATGCATACATGCCCCTCATTTCATCTACACACACACTGTAAGTGTAATGGCTTTTGCTGTATCTATTTTAATTTGCTAATGATGTGCTTACTACGTAACTTTGAAAAGGCTTACACCATGAAAGAAAGACAGACAGAAAAACAGACAGGCCAGGTATTTGTCAAGCCAATTGAGTAATTAAAAGGCTTTTCCTTAATAGGCATCTTTAGCTCTAAAAACAAACTCCCTACACAATACTTCCTACACAATCTAATTTTAAATTCAGCTTCCCCAGCCCCAACATTGTTCCCAAGGAATTCACAAGTTTAAAAAATCCTTCACAATTATGCTTTTAAATCTTCAAACACACAGTTTTTAAAAGGATCTCTGAAGAAAATGCCTGCCCTAGGAAAGGGGTTTTCAACAGCCAGTTAACTTTAGTTAGGCCATACCCCTGAAGACAGTTTGGGAAAATAGGCAGTCCAATGCAGCGTGTTCCAAAATCTCCACGTCCAGGCTCTAATGACAGAAAATAGGAATGCATTCTAAAAGCAAAGACCCTTCACTACAAATGCCCTGCTACCTCATTCCCCGCTCCTTAAGTGAAAGAATAATTAGATCAAGTACCTCAGAGTACAGTATTACAATTTTGCAATATCCCATGAACTCAAACTATTTAGGGCTTTATAGGTCAAAAACTACACCTTAAATGTACATTAGAAATCAATCAGAAGTGTGTGCACATCACAGAGTCTCACTGTGTTATTAGATACAGTAATATCTGTTCCCTGCATGAAACACCATTTTAATAAGGACACTGCCTCCTTCTGCACTAGCTGCAATTGCTGGAAAAATGTAAGAGTTAGCCCCATGTAGAGTTCATTACAATGATCCAACCTGGAAATGATGAGACCATAGATAATTTTTTATTAGATTCTCATCTGAAAGAAAAGGAAGAAATCTCCTTGACAAGTAAAGGTGATAATATAACATATATACCTATTTTTGGCCTATGCCATTTAAAGGAGGAATTCCAAGTTGTCGTTAGGAGGATGAGTATGTTGCTTTTGTGGGTCTACAGCCCTCACTGTAATTCCTCAGGATAGTGTGCAGGTTAACTTCTTGCTTGTAACTGGATTTTGAGGTCTTTGAACAGTGTTGGGAGGAGACTCATGGGAGATTCCAGTTCATTATCAGTAGAGGAAAAAAACAAAATACCATATGAATTTGAACATATGATATACATGACAATCCCTTTTCTAGGAGGCAGACCAGGATTGGGATTGCAAACCCATAAACAGTAGATGGATTCATAGTTTCCAAACTAATACACAGTGTTTCCTATGGAATAGTAGATTTCCCATAGCACATATTTGAATATTAAATGAGATAATAGTAGTCAGAAGTAAGAAACAACTCTATATTTGTATAGAACCCTTAAATTCCAGTTTCTTTGAGAGAGGTTTTTTTTAGTTGTTAACTGCTGTGAAACTATTATATTTTAAGCAGTATATCATATTGAGCTTAAATCTATTTTAGACAGATTTTTCAATTCAGGTACTTTAATTAATTAAAAGCAGTATTATAAGCTTCTAAGTACAGCTCCGTATTTTAAGTAAACTTCTACATAGTGCTTCAATTAATTTCTATTGACATTTTAAATCATTTTCATGATTTTTTTGAGAAAAAAGAATAAAATAATCATCTCAATCTTTATACATATGTGAAACACAGCAACAGCTGGGGGTTCTATTTTACTGCTTTAGAGAAAGAGGAGTAAAATTAGTGTGGCTTCGTGTCACTTTCTTTTCCAGGAGGAACAACTCGTTACTTCCTGTACTGCCCACCAAAACAAAAGCAAGAACAAAATACTTCTTTTCAGGGATATATTTTTTTTTAATTAGAAACCTTCATGTATAAAAATGTCTCTGTTGTGCATTTATATGCTTCACATTTCCTATGTAAAAGCTTATATTGTAAGTATATTATATACCCGGAATCCATATATTTTCCTTGTGGAAAATCCTTGTTAGAATCATCTGCTTGAAATATCACTAGTATAAGTTCAATTTTTTTCCAAGGCTTCAGGGATAAAAAAGTTAATAGCTCCTTTAAAGATGTGCCTTTCCTTCCTTTTGGTGGTAAAAGAAGTAGGGGGAGGGGACATGGATACGGGGAAGGCATAAGCTGAACTGTTAGGTGGGCCAGTAGGACTCAGGTAATCACAAAAAAAAATTCTACAGCAGGTTTTACTACTATGAAATCTTCAGGAGGGGCTTAGAGTAACTCTAGAGGAAAGCCAACTCAATCCAGATACTAGACTTGGTTTTTTTAATGAAGTTTAAAAGATGAGTTGTCCTCATCCATGGAGTTAACTCCAGCCTTTCAGGATTTATAGGATCTGTCAGCTGTGGTTGCAGACCTTGTCATTGCAGATGCTGGTTTGGCGTGCTTGAAAGGACCATGAGCAGCAAGCAAAGATATTACTGTCTGTGAATCTTATAAGCAGTATTGGTACTGTTTCCAAACTTTGTAAAATCTAGTGTAACTGTTTTGAAGTTTTGTAAATTCCATTGTGGTAAGCCTGTCATTCACAAGCAGTGTGGGATAATGAATAATAGTTAAAATATTCATATATTCAGAATTTAGGGATGTTAAGGATACCTGAAAGGTTAAATCAGACTTGTATTTAATCTCATTATAGATCAAACTGTAAAATTAGTCTGAAGTGCTGAATCAAAGTCTTTAGTCAAGTCATTGCTCAGTTTTGGAACTTTAAACCCATCAATTCTCTGTGTTCACTAGTAACTAGCAATTTTCTTTTTAAGCCTGCTTCTAGATCAAGACTTGGCATGTGAAATTTCAGTCTGTAAGTAACATCTTCTCCCAAAAATTTAGGTAGACAGTGAGAGTGAAAAATACATTTAAAAAAGAATTGCAATCATAGGGTACTTATAGATGTGATCCAATGCATTCTAATTAGAACCTACAAAAGCAGACTTGATTAATCTTAATTAATCAAGTATGTTAAAGCATTCAAATTAGAATGCTTCAGCATGCCTCAGCATCATGTGTATTAAGTGTCCTGTGTTTGAAAATAGCCACGGGGGCACTTTAACTAAAGCTCATTCAACGAGTTTTAGTTAAAGTCTCCCCATAGCCATTTTGAAATGTGGAACACTTTATACATGTGACAGTGAGGTATTTTAATTAGTGTGGTTCTCTGGGAAGTGCTCTCATTAAAATATTCTCTCCCCACACCAGAGCATGTCTATAAGCATCCATGTTTTGTCTTGGGTTATGCAGAAAAACAAGACTGGGAAGTAGCTTACATTTTCACAACTTTATTAATTTAACCCATCTGGGAAAGTATCCATAAAGAACTCATTCAGTGCAAGTCACCCTTCTTTTATAATCTGTGCTATCTGCTGGAAGGTTGCCTTCATCTCTGTCCAACTCCAAATACCTTTTCTGCAGCAGCATCACACTGCAGGCTCATATTAAATCTGTGATCTACCAGATTCTTGGGCAGTACACTTGAAAAATACTCTCATCATGCCCAGACTCAAATGTCAGTGAGGAAAAATTATTTTCCAGCATCACAAAATTGTTTCTTCTCCAGTCTGAATCAGGGGTCAGTCAAGGTTAAACCTGTTACGCTATAGCTAAGTACAGACAGTCAAAAAGCCCAAGGCTGAAGCTTCGTCGATTGAACTGATAAGCACGTGATTCCAGAAATGCAGTTATATGCCTGCAGTGGCCTAGGCCAGAAGCCAGGGGTGCTAGAGCATGGTAGAGCATACATTCCTGCTTGGCTGGAGCAGACAGCTTGGTTCAAGGCTAGCCCACCCACCCTGCTGTTGGCACTGGACCTATGACCCATATACCTTGTTCCAGAAGGACCAAAACCTCAGACAGACCACAACTTCTCCATTTGATAATAGCCAAATGTTACTGATGCACAGCAAGAGTAGATAAGAATAATGCAGGCAAGGCAAACAGAATAACACCCCTCCCCCCAATCCCCTACCTGATTCTATATGTACTAGTTCCAGGATTGTCATAGAGGGAAGGTACACATTTGGTTAGTATGCCAGCTTCACCCTGTGTTTCTTTCTTGAACATCAGGTGCAAGCAGCCTGGAGGTTGAGGGCTGATGCCCATCAATGCGGTGGGTAAGACAGGCTGCTGGTGTGCCCTCTGCCCATGGTGGCTTTGGATTCCCCCCTGAAGGATCCTTTGCTTCGCTGAAATCCCTCCTTTTGCATTCTTTCCCTCCTCTGATGACACTTCATTTCTTGGTAACATTGATTGGTTTCCCTGTGGTTGTCATACTGCCCACGTGCTGTTCTGTCAGCATATTCCTTTGTTTCCCAAACCCCTCACATTCACACATCTTAATTTGGTTGGACATATACCAGGGTCTTAATTTGGGCATGCCCCGGCCTCTTAATTTGGTCTGTCTACCAAAACCGGAAATCCCAAGGACTCTGCAGCTGGTCACTGTGACCTGGTTCCAATGCAGTGAGACTATCTCATGTTATGGTTTATCAGGGAACAGTATAGTACATGTCTTCAATTTCCCAGCCTTTGTATCTTCTGGCTTCAGACAGTGGGCCTTGAAGAAAACTGTGTCACAAACAGACTTTTTGAAAACAGTTAACATTTGTTGTTTCCTTGGACCACTGTTCTAATGCAATATCTACATTACCTACAAGCCAACTCCTTAAAGCAGATCTCTAAATATCATTTTCTAGCCATAATCGGAGAGGAGGGCATTGCGAGGGAGGTGCAAAGCATACTGGGATGCTGAGGGACTGTGAGTTAACTTAAATCTGGAGGGGATATGGGATAGAAATTCTATAAACCAGTTTAACCTAAATCACTTAAGACTGATATTAAATCCACCCAGTTTTATCTTAAACTAGTTTCAGGCATTTTGAAGGTGGTTTGTGTGCACTGAACTTCTGTTGTGTTACAGATATGAAGTGGTTTCTGATCACTTATATTGAGATTTATGTGTAATTTCTGTCCCTAGCCCGTATGTTGCTCCTCCAAGTGCACATTTCTATACAGCCAGTCAGCCAATGAATACCCTTCCCTTTTTTCCCTATCTAGTCAACATGGTGGCTGATTGGCCACAAAAGAAAAATGGGGAAAGCCAAATGTTTCCTTAGGTGGCCAAATAAAAGCCTCCTCAGCTCTGAACATTAAAAAGGTGTAGAGATAGATAATTCTGACACTATATTTATACCCATCCTATGTTGAATGTTTCAGCCCATTTCTTGTTGGGTAACTGTTCATAGCAGGGGACCCTCATACTGGCACTAAACCGTCTCCTCCCTGACATTTTCATTCCTTAGATGAAGAACGACATTGATGGGAAAGTATGATATGTTCTCAATACCAGTACTTGTGCTTGTCCTGTGTAGGACAAAAAAAGCAGTTTTCCACTGATTTAAAAAAAAGATATTTAAGCAATTAACTCCTAATGATTTATAATTCTCAGGTGAAAGTGTCAGTAGTTAGGCATCCTACCATGTTTTAAAATCTGCTTCCTTTTCAGGAGGAAAAAAAAAAACCCTGCTGTCAAACCAGCTCTTTTATCAGCATGAAAAATAATTTTAAAGGGAAAAAATAAAAACACTTTAAAAATGTTATATTATCTAATTGTTTGCTTTTTTTGGTGATGAGGCTGCTTTCAAGACAAACAATTAATTGGTAGAGACCTGGTGCATTTGTGCCATAGTAACCTGTATTAATAATTTAGAGAATCACTCCTGTGGCAACTAGAATATTCATGGACATATAGGGTGCATCTACACATTACCCTATGGCAATGTTGTTACTGCACTGTGCTTTAGAACTTCCTTTTGGAAGTTCTAAAGCACAGTGCAGTAAGCACCCATACTGCACTGTATGTGCAGTGCATAATTATTTTTAGCAGGTACTTTGCTATAGCAGCACACTGTAATGGGGGAGTGTACCACTACAGTGAAATGAAGTAGCTGCTAGTCATATGTAGACACCCATGGGTGCTATAGTGATGTAGCATCATGTGTAGATGCACCATACTGTACTTACAGGCTGTATTACATGGAAACAGAAGCCTTGAGTCATAATATATATTGTATAGTTTGTTGAATTAATTTAATTCAGAACTGTGGAACATTTAATTAAAATTGTATTTCTCACATTTCCCAGGTACTTCTGTGGTGCAAGTAACAGCCACTGATGCAGATGATCCTACATATGGCAACAGTGCTAGAGTGGTTTACAGTATTCTGCAAGGACAACCTTACTTTTCTGTGGAGCCCAAAACAGGTAAATTTTTCTGAGTTCCCATCCCAGGCAAATCCATACCAAGGATGAGATAAATAAAATGTATGTTGAATTTCCCTGGAATACATGCAGTACTTTTACTTCTGCAGCCTGTTTCTATAGAATTAATTTTAGGTTTAGCGTTCTTATTTTCTTATTAGATTTAAGAATGGGATTTTGAAAATATAAGAATCATGCAAACACTCAAAATTATTGAGATCTGTCCTCTTCCTCTCTCACTCTTATTTCATCAGCCTCCTTGTTGATTCCCCAGAATCTATTTGGTCAATGACAATTTCAAGACTGCGTGGAAATTTTTTTGCAGCTTGAAATGTTGGAAACCAATAAAACCCCACAGGAAACTACAGACACTTCAACAGATTCCTCAGATATTATTTTTGTTCACCATGAACACTTTTTGTTACATTCAAAATGTTTCACAGAGTTTACTTACTATTTGTGAACAAGTTGAACAATGAGGCATTGTGCCTCTGAATGCTCATCACTTTTTTTTACCTACTAGCAAAAGGAATATTCCTAATAACAGTTTTTCATCTTTTCACAGAATTGTGTTAACTTTTTAAGTAAGAGCATGAGGTTAAACATCCTTACATTCTTCCATAAATTTGGTAAACTTGATCCATTGCATTGTGTCATTTCTCAGAAGCAGAAAATTAAAAGCTTTTGCCCTATTGGGATATCTATTTGGTCTTCTTCACTATAGAAGACTTTTAGAAGACTTATTCACATGATGCTCTGTGGATGGTGTATTATTATTCCTATTTAGATTGAAGCCCAACACAAACAATTGATTTATTCAAGGCAACATAGGAAGCCCATGCAGAGCTTTAAATTAACCCAGATCTTTTGATTCCCAGTGCAGCATCTTAACCAAGTGGTGGTGCTTTCTCTCTCCTTTACAATAGCCACAGTTACAGATTTACTGCACATCAGTTGCTCTGCAGTAGCACTCATGTATGTGCTCTTTCCATGCCCTAGTGAAACTGAATCCATAGTAGTTGACCTTTAAGTAAAAGAGGACTAAGCTGCAGCAGTTGAGATTTCATTTTCTGGTGCAGGGAGTTAAAAGTGAACATGTGAATGATTACCTCAAATCATCAGGCATATCTTAAGTTCCCATTGTCTTCCATCTTGCTCTACTTGCTTTATTTGCCCTGACCATCAGTTTATACTACACAAACACCCATAAACATATTATATATATTTGTGTGATTTATAGCCCACCACCACACACACACATGCAAAAATACAAATAGACCAGCTTCTAAAGTTATAGTATTATAAATTCTAGTAAATCAAAATCTTTGAAGAATGAGACAAATGCATTTGCTTTTTATTTTTATTAGCTGTGGTGCCAAAGTTTCTGATGTTTAACATGATAATTAACTTTAGAAAGGATGATTAGCACTAGTGGGGTTATACAAATGGGTGCAAATGATAGGAAAACAAGCACACCAAAAATGTGGCAACAACTAAGAAGGAATATGTTGTGAAATTTGATATTTATTTTTTCCATGTTGTGTAAATAGGAATAATTATACCATAACATCTATTTGTAAAACAAATATTTCAGCCCAGGGCTGATAAACGGGAAGCTCAAGAGAGAGAGAAAGAGCTAGAGAGAGAAGATAAAACTGTAACTAAACATTCAGCAAATACAAGATTAAGAGATATGTGCCCCAGTGCGCATCTCCTTTATTTAAATTGTTTATGTTTCCTTTGTTGGTGACTCTTAAGTGCTGGTGGAGTAAATGCCTGTCTTTCTGGAAATCAGACTTAGCAGCTCTATTATGTACCAAGCATGAAATATTCATGAAGTCATCACAGTCTAAGAAGGAATATTTATTTTCTGATGCATATCAACAGAGCAGAATGGATAAGGCACGGGGTTTTCTTCTGGTTTTTCATTCCAAATTGTAATTACAAATTGTATGCAGATTATCAAATGGATATGATAATAATATTATTTTAGATCCTGCAATATTTCAAGTAATAAATCAAAAACTTTGTGTTACTCTGAGTACTTTAGAAGTGGCTATTGTTTAAGTAAATATTAGCTAATGCAAGATAACTTCTTTCAAATTAATAGCATAATATGAGATCAAAAGTAGTAAGAATTAATTTGGTAAATGACAATTTCAAGACACTGAGATATTGAGAAATATTTTGCGCAACTTCAAATTTTGGAAACCAATGCAAAATTCCTCTTTCCTTTTGTTCCCCAAATTGTGGGGAGGCAAAGGTTGGAGAATGAAGAAGAGAGCTAGAAAAAGTGAAATTCTGTCTCACTTTGTGCAACAAAGGGAAGTTTTAGTGGCACATGAAGTGGATTTTTTTGCTGTTGCAAATTCCACAGACACTTCTCCAGTCCTGCTGCTGGTGGTTTGCCCTTGTATAAATGAAACCAAATAGAAACAAAATAGTCTTTATTCAGTCAGTTCAAATGACAGAGGAAATACGCCAAAGTAGCCAAATCCAAAGCTCTTCAGAAAACATACATCTTTAAACGTGCACTCTTCTTGGAACCATACACTCGCATGTTAACACATGGATGCACTAAGCACTAAAAAGTATTCCTTTTTCTTGTCTATTAGTGCATTACCATTTCAATCCAGTTTCCACAATCCTTGATTATCTGTCTACCTCCAAGTCACTCAGGAAGCTAGCTTTGATTAAGGAGACTCGCTTAACACTTTGACCCTTCTCAGTTCTTCCAGGATATTTACCACATCTTTGGATGTGGACAGACATAACGCTAGAACTGTTCCAAGAATGTCCCTGGTTGGGAACTGTTTCACAGTTGTTCCTGGACATGTACATTACTAGCGGTTCTAAGCAGAATCCTCACCTTATACAGAATTGCAGTGTTGCTACAGGGAGTGCTAGAGTACGAAGACCATCATGCCTTCCAGGGAGAGACTGCCAAGTGTTGGGGGGCACTCTGGTTGCTAAAGGGATGTACATGCCTTGCCCTGCTCTCTCCCAAGATCTCCTTGACTTTATAACTCCTGCCTTGAAAGCTGTGCTGTCACTTTCAGCTCCCTGCTAGAGACCCTGCCACATCAGTATGGCAGGTTTATTTGGGCTGAGAAGGGGAAAGCCACACACCCATCTCCTCACTGCACCTGGCAACCTATCAACTCCTTCCTTGTACCCCAAAAGGGGCTGGGATTCCAGAGTGTAAGGTTGGGTACAGATGTTACACTTAATGCACTTTAAGCTCATTTAGCCACAATAGAACAGACATTCATGGCACATAAAGCACTTTAAAAATGGAAGTTCCTACTCTAAGTTAACTCTTGATGGGTATATACGAACCTAAAGTGCTTTCTGTTAGAGCGCTTTATCAAACACCTGTGCCAGATCCCACCAAGGGTTAGCTTAGAGCGCTACTCTAATCTTGGGCAGAGCTCATTTGCTCTGCCTGAGTCCTGAGTCAGCCCTGCCACCTCCTCCCCACCAGCTGTCACTAACCTAAATCAGTGACTGTCTCTGATCCCAGCCTTCCACATAGCCTGGCAGTGGAGGTGGGGTAAGGGAAGCGGAGTTTCTGTCCTCACAGTTGCCTTGGCTTCTTAGTGCACCATAGCCCAGTTGAAGGAAGTGGGGCAGAGCTTCAGAGGAAGGAGTCCAGGTTCTCTTTCATGGCAGCCATTCCTGCTGGGCTGCTTGGCCAAGGGGTTGCTGCGGGGAAAGGGTTCTGAGGTCTGTGTCCCTGAAGCAGCCCTGTCTGGGTGGGGCCAGCCCCATAGTGGTGCCTCTGGTAAGGCTGTTCAAAGATTTATGGAACACAGGGTGATCCCAAATGACTGGAAGAGGGCTAATGTGGTACCTATCTTTAAGAAAAGGAAGAGGGACAACCCTGCCAACTATAGACCGGTTAGTTTGACTTCAGTCCTGGGAAACATCTTCAAAAAAATTGTCAAGGAGGCCATCAACCACAAGTTCTAACTGGCAGGATATTAAGAAACAACTAGCATGGCTCTGTCAAGGGAGGTCATGCCAGACACACCTGGTCTCCTTCTATGACCACGTAACTATCCAGCTGGATATGGGACATGTGGTTGACATTATCTACCTAGACTTCAGCAAGGGCTTTGATACTGTTTCCCATGAGATTCTCCCACTTAAGTTGGAGGGTACTGGCCTAAACCGGTCTACAGTGAGGTTGATAGCAGTTGGCTCAGAGGCTGATCCCAGTGGGTCTTAATTGGTGGGATGGTCTCATCCTGGAGAACCTGTACTCTTTAACACTTTATCAGTGACTTGGATGAGGGAGTGCTAGGTCCTTCATCTGGGTAGGACAAAAACTCATCATTATTATATCATGAGTGGTGGTCCCCTGGATGACACTGCATCTGAAAGGGACCTGCGGGTGACAGTTGATCAGAGGATGAATATAAGCCATCAGTACAATGAAGTCACCAGCAGAGCAAATAGAACTTGCATGCATCAGCCGTTGCATTGCCAGTGGATCCAGAGTGGTGCTCCTCTCCTTCTATTCGAAGTTGGTGAAGCCACAGCTGGAATACAGTGTCCAGTGCTGGGCACTGCACTTTAGGAATGATGTGAATAAGCTCAAAATGGTATAGAGAAGGGTGACCCATATGATCAGGGGCCTGGGGGATAGGCCCTATGAGGAGAGACTCCAGGAACTGGCTTTGTTCAGTCTGAGTAAGAAAAGGCTGAGAGGTGACTTGGTGTTTTCCCCTGATATACTTGTAGGCAGCTATCAAGATCTAGGGGAGCAACTCTTCATAAAGGCACCCCTTGGGAGGATGCGGTCCAATGGGCACAATTTAGTTGAGGCAAAATTTAGGGTGGACAAGAGGAAAAAATTATTTTCCAAAAGGGTAACTAGAATCTGTAACAGGCTGCCAGCAGAGGTTGTCTAGTCACCATCCCTTGCTGGACAAGCATCTCGTTGAGCTCATTTGAAACCAACTACCTCCTGCCCATGGCAAGGGACTGGACTTGATGATTTTACAGGTCTCTATTCTATGAATCTACCCAGATAGGGCAGCAGCAGGGATACAGAGCCTGTAACCCTTCCCCCATAGCCCTTGCCCTCCCATTTGGGTCACACTGTGGCTACCAGGGACACAAGACACAGGGCATAGGCCCTGAATCCCTTCTCTTGAAGCCCTCCCAGTCAGGCTGTGCTGTGCTGCAGCTGCTGGTTGCACGTGTCAAGAAACTGGGTGAGGGGGGTGGTCAGGGAGAGTGGAGCCCCTCCCCATGCTGACCTGGCCTGACCCCTCCAAGACCCAGCCAGCTAGCTGTGGGAGGGGTTCTAGTAGTGGGAGAAGCTCCATTCCCTCCCTTCTTCCCACAAGCTGATGCTGACAGTTGCCAGCTGGAGAGGGGGTGGGGCTACTTTGGCATCCTCCTGAGAGGTGTGTGAGACCACCTCCATGGCCAGTATGGACATGCTGTGAGCTCCCCCCATGAAACAGCAAATGTCTGTTCAGTTGGCTACCATTCTAACTTATCATATTTTACTTAAAGCATGTGAAGTTAGAGCACTTCTGCCAAGGGCTTTTTGAACATCTGTACTTAGCCTATGGTCTCTAGGTGGGAAGTGAAATTGACAGTATAGATTTCCAGGCAGGGGTTGAAATTAGCTGCAGAGATCTTGAGGGGGATTAGAGTAAAAACTCCCTTGGGAACCACAATTAGGTGGCCACACCTAGGTGGTCTGCAGGGGCAGATCCAGACGGCATACATATCTCTGTCTGTCCCTGTCCATCCTCAGCAGCACATCCTCCTCACCCAATTCTTTTCCCATTTTCTTTCTCCCCCACCCACTATTGTCACTGTTCCTGCTGTCCCTGGATGATCCAGGGGTTGTGCGGTGGGAAAAGGCTCCAGAGCCACTCTTGCCTATCTCAGCTGGGCTCTGCCAAGGACAACAACAATAGCACTAGGTGTGTTCCTCTTCCCCAAGTTCACTTCTGAGCTAGCAGGGAACACCTTGTGGGACCAGGCAGAAAAGAGGAACCTGTCCACTACTGCCATAGTCCCAAGATGGCACAGGACACTCCCTAAGAGCAGTAGAAGGAATTGGGAAGGAGGGGAATGGGTGAGAGGGGAGAAGCTGCTGAGTATGGAGGAAAAAGGAAGATGTGGCAAGAGTGGGTGAATGAAGGGGATAGGATTCTTACTTTATCTGACGACTTTAATTCCCCTTTTGTGCTTCTGTGGTCTGCTTTCCCCTGTTGGGGGACAGACGGGGGGACTGAGAGTGGGGTCTTGGACAATAGAGTCCTCACTGCATTTCAGATCAGCTCCTTGTCCTGCATGTAGGGGTGCAGTTTGGAATGCCTGGAGGACTGACCAGACAGTGGACATGGAATGCTTTGTGCCCCCATGTAATATTGAGCTGGTTCCCAGAGGATAGGCTCAAAATAGTACTTGATTTTCCAGTGTGCTTTTGAAACATTCCAGGAATATTAAGGCAGTCTTAGGTAGCCTGTACATCTAGACTTTAGGGCTACGTACAGTCAAAAAGCCTGATGCTTTCATTCAGTCTTTTCAGGTTAGTCTAAGCTGCACAGATTAAACCAATAAGCAAATGAACAGACATTTGCTTTCAATCTGGGAAATGCAGCCACATGCCTGAAGTGGCTAGAGCATGCCTCCTTGCTTAGCTAGAACAGACATCTTGGGCCAAGGCTAGCTTGCCCACCCTGAAAAGGGAGTAGGGGCTTGCAGGGGAGGTACAAAGCATCCTGGGATACTGGGGGCCTGTGAGTCAACTTGAATCTGGAGGGGATCTGGGACAGAAGTTCAGTAAGCCGATTTAACCTAAATCAATTAGGGCTGATGCTACATCCATCCAGATTCATCTTAAATTAGTTTAACCTATTTTGAAAGTGGTTTATGTGCACTGAACTTCTGTTGTGTTAAAGATTTAAACTGGTTTCCGATCACTTATACCAGTTTCTGTGTAATTTCTGTCCCTAGCCTTGGGGTTTAAATGTACTTAGAATATTGTAAGTGTTATTTCTGTCCACTCCCTGACTTACTTTCCCAGGATGAGACAGTCAACTCCTCCTGTTTCTTTCTGGGACTTGCACTCAGGTATTCATGTACATAGATGCTTAGCTACCCAGCCAGTGTGTAGTCTACTAAGCATGCTCAATATATGATGACTCTGTGTTTACATGTGCACATTGCAGGGGTAATGAAATTTTAGACTGTGTGTAGGTGCCAAAATTCTGGATAAATGTAATTTAAGTGCACAAAGAAAAATAGGATTCCACATGGAGCATCAGAGACTCCATGAATCCACTAGGAACTTGGCTTTTTTTTTTATGAAAGTTGCTCAGCTCTCACATTTTTTGGTAACAATATAAAAAATTTAGCCAAATAAATAGACTAGATACCTTTGGCACTGGAATTTCACATCTGTGTTCTAGAAATGGAGATATTGGACCATTCAGTATTATTCCTATACTGTTTCTAAGACAAATTTAATCTTTGTACCAATTAATAAGTGCAACTACTGATGTAGTATGTTTGACATATTTCAGGTGTTATCAAGACTGCTCTCCCCAACATGGATAGGGAAGCTAAGGACCAATATCTACTTGTCATTCAAGCAAAGGATATGGTTGGGCAAAACGGTGGATTATCTGGGACCACATCTGTTACTGTCACATTAACGGATGTCAATGATAACCCACCCCGCTTTCCACGTAGTAAGTTGCTCAGAGTCTAGTAAAGTGTATTGCTATTCTACTTGTCCTTATGTTTTGTAAATTATGTACATATTCAAATTTAAGCATATGATCCTCATCTTTGTAAAGTGCTTTGGAATCCTTTGAGGACTAGACATTATTATTTATTTATTATTTGTACATTAGAATAAATATTGTGTTTTTCTCTAGCCAATATATTTTGGATCAGTTTAAGTGAAGAAATGCACAGACATTTATGGATGTCTTCTGCTTTCTTCCTGTCAAAGATAAAAGATATGCATTGTAACGGATCTTTAGCTTTTACTTCTTGGACTTCAGGATGTATAATTCTTAACTTGCTTTTGTACACTTCACATTCCTTTGGCAATTCAGCAAGATTTTTCTTGTGCAGAAAGTCAATGTTTCATAAGTAATCAGTCTTGGAACAATCTGAATACTGTCTGCCCTTGATTTACATGCTTTGACCAAGGTGGTTCTTGACTTAACAGAGAAAAGGAAAGAAACAAGCCTATTTGCAGACTTGAGGCACCCTGTTTACAAATAACATTTAATTTCATGCCTTTTCTTTCTGCTCATGATGTTTCTGTAAAGTCATTGCTATGGGAAATCAGAATAATGTGCAAAATGTATGCATGTCCATTCTATCTTCATCTCAAGTGGATATGAAAAATACATCTGTCTGAAAGAGAAGGTGAATTAGATTTCCTGCCACCAATTGTTTGAGGTAATAATAAAACAACAGTGAATCTATCTCTGGAGGTGATGTTATTGGCTACATGCTGCATTCACAGATCTCTTCTAGCTGCATTTTATATTACCTTCTACCTGAACAAAGAGGTTAGAATTTTCAAGAAAGATTCTGTTATGTTTATTATGTTAGGGGCAAGAACTGAATCCATACTCTCAGACCCACTAAATTTAGCACCTGCTGCTTCAAGACATACAAGATACCTGTAGATAGGCCAGGAGGCTCATGTAAGTACAGCACATCAGAGCAGAGTCCATTAATCAAGTCTGCTGGACCATGCTAATGGGGGTGCACTTTAACCAAAGCTAGCTTGATGGCTTTAGTGGCAGGGATGCTGATACATGAGACACTGCAGCACTTTAATTAGAGCAGCTCTTGAAGTCACTCTAATTAAAGTGACTCCCCACCTCCAGAGCATGTGTAAAAATGCCCACAGTCATGAAATAAGACTAAATAATGATCTCACCCATATATTTACCTCCTTTCTTTTACATAACCTAAAATAAATGGAAATAAGCAAGGACAAATTTGCTTATTGTCTTGAATCATTGCAGCAACAATTCATTTTAGGACTTCACTTCACATTTTGGAAAGATGCTTATATAGTCCTTGTGAAATCATCTTCTCAAGTCTAGTGGGCAAATTTGGAACAGAGAGAAATCATATCTATAGCATACAAAGCAATATTTTTCATCTCAAAAGCTTAAAAAAGGAAGCCAATGGTGCCTTCAACAATTTAATGGAGGATTTTACATCCTATTCATTATTTAACATATGTGTTTTGTGAAACATACCATGAAAAACTCCAAGTTTAATGACTGTTTTGAATTTCACAGGGTCATATCAGTATAATGTTCCAGAGTCCTTGCCTGTGGCTTCCGTGGTAGCCAGAATAAAAGCTGCAGATGCTGATGTGGGATCTAATGCTGAAATGGAATATAAAATTGTGGATGGTGATGGCTTGGGAGTTTTCAAAATTACTGTTGACAAAGATACACAGGAAGGAATCATTGCAATTCAGAAGGTAACCTTGTTTTATTATGTTTTATGTGGTGTAGGATTAGTATAATATGTGGAAGGATGAAATTTCGTACTGTCGGAGAGGAGTCTCATTTCTATACAGTCACATCAGTGGATCTCATCCTGATTCCATGGTGTTATTACAGTCCTAAACATCATCTGTACTGAAGATTCTTACTATTTTATCTGGAGTCTTGCATTTTTGTTTTATTTTTTTTTGCCTTAAAGCTCAAGCAACTAGAAGGTTATATAGGAATTTTAACTTTCATATCTTTAGCTCTCAATTTGAGGGGAAAAATTGGAAAATATGAACTAAATTCACACTAACTGCTCAACATATCAAGTAAAATAAAATGACCCCAAATACATATATATACACATTTAACTTGTTTCATAAGCTGAGATCTGAGTTTTCTGTTTCCCATGGAAAAACAGAAAAAAACATGGACATTCCATTTTACTTAAGAAAAACACGGACTTTTCATTTTAATTGAGAAACACGCAGATTTTGCTCTTTTGAAAAGATATCTCTGTAGGCTGACAGCATTTCAGCCTGCAAGGGACTGCGGGGAGTGGGAGGAGGGCATTCAGGCAGGAGGTGCCATGTGCATGTGCATGCACATGGCTGCCAAGAGCCTGGAGAGCAGTTCCCGCAGATAAGCCTGGTGGGGAGGGGGGACTGAGGTCCCCATAGGGAAGGAGGGAGTTGGGCAGGGCACTTCTGGGCTGGAGCTAGGGCTGCTGCCCAGCTGAGTGGTGCATGCGGCTTGTGGCCCAGGGCTGCAATGGGTGGCTGCAGGGCCAGTGGGGACTGGAACGGAGCCAAAGGTGGCTTGTCTGCGGGGCTGGAGGTGTCCTGCCACTGTGCACTCCTGGGGAGCAGGGGGGCACATGCCTCCCAGATCTGTGCATGGGGTGGGGCCAGGCTGCCTGCTGTGGGCTGCAGCTCCCTGTCCTGCTGCCCTTCCCTGGCCCAGTAGGTGGGACACAGCACTGTGGTGCAGAGCGGAGCTGGGCAGGGAAGCTCATTGCCACTGTAAGCTCTGCATTGCCCTGGCGATGTGCCTCCTGCCTTCCCTGAAGCAGCGGGAGCAGTGGCTCAGGGTTATGCCCGTTACTGTTGCCAGGTGGACAGAGGGCACATCTCCAAGGTAGCATGGATCTTGCAGCAGTAGCAAGGTGTTTCTCTGCCTGGCCCCATTCTGTCTTGCTGTGCTGGGTCCCACCCAATGGGCTGCAGAGGCCCTAGGGCAGAGCTGCAGGATGGGGAGCCTGAGCCCACAGCAGGCACCTTGCCCCCATCCCCACCCCCACCCCATGCACAGATCTGGGGGGCATGTGCCTCCCCCAGCCTCCCAGCATTGCATACA
>NW_017728886.1:175481275-175561466 GCF_001723895.1 Crocodylus porosus | reverse complement strand
TGGACCTGCATCCTGGTGAGTTAAGAGGGCATGGAGAGCTCTGATTTTCCATGATAAAAATCCCAAAATCAAATACCAAAATGTATAGGTACTTAGAATTTATTTTATTATAGTGATTGAGGGACTGGTAGGCTTCCAAGCTGCTTTAAAATTATATATATTAATAAAGCATTGTGTTCATTTGATACCCATATATATGTGTATACATATAGGGATCAAATTAACATATATATATTCATATTCATTTTAATTGTGGATTTGAGTTTTTTATTAGAGAATTTGTGGTTATTTTTATCAGAGAATTTGTGATTTTTTTTTTTGTCCAGGATCCCTGTTTATACGTCAATGCCATGCTCTTTAGAGGAAAAAAGAACTATTAGTACAAATTAAAAACTGGAATTTCTGTTTCACAGGAAATTGTATTATTTCAAAATTTGAGTGAAATTTGATTAAATTCAAGTTTCTTAATTTGATCAAAAGCAAAAAATATTTATTCTTTTAGAACAGTTTTAAAAAGCCATACCTTATAATATATGTTATGTTTACATGTATATTTATATGCCATATAGCATATACTCTTTATTCCAGTATCAACTTTTTATTTTTAATACAAAATAATATTTTAAATGAGAAGTCATGTTGCAATGAGAAATCAAGAAATTTTAAAACATTCCAAATCAAATGGGAGAGAATATTTTGACATTATTAAATGTTTGCTTTCCCTTTCATTCCAAAGCATTTTTTCTCAAAATAGACAATGGGAGAGTGGGAGGGGTGAAAGTCTTTTCTGACAGAAAAATATTCTACTAGAAAATGTTATGCTTGTGGTTTTAAAGATTTGGTGTTGGCAATGTGGAGGTTATTGATTCCAGCTCATGGACCTGGATGTTCTGCAGCATTTGTTGGCAGGGGCTTCAACTGTGGGTGCTCTCCCTATGCCACCATGGTGAAAAGCGCTAGTGGTGGCCAGGTTCTAGCATCCTTCTTCTCACCTCTGACTCAGGGTAGGTCATTTTGGTCTGTGATCAGAAAAAGGTTCCCTACCCCTGTTTTAGCAAGTATTGTAGGGTTGTGCTGAAGTCCTTCAGTGGTACTTTAGCATATGCTTAAAGACTTTCTTGAATGGAGGTCTATGTTTAGAATTACCATAGGCAATACCATATGCTGCCTATGTGTTTGCCAAGCATTTACAGCTTCCTCAAGTGTTTCTCTTTCTCTTTCCTCTCTGGTGCATGATTTTTTTCCCCAAAGAAGGCAAGACTTCAATAGGACTTCTCCTTTAGAAGAAACATTTTCTGCAGAATTCCATAATATAGTGGCCAAAACCTGAGACGGGTGACTACCTCCTGACAGCTGCAAAGTAAACCTCTCTTTCCACTGAAGTTGGAACAAACTGGAGATATCAGAATTCTCCAAAGAATCAGCCCCCAATACAGCCATTTGATTTGCAGATCATCTCTTTCAAGTCAAAACCGATCAAGTTAGGCTTTCTGGATGCCTAGTGCTATTTCTATTTAGCACATATTTGAAATATAGCTGATGAAAAGTTAGCCTTTTCTTTGTTCAGCAGCCAAATTCAGTGGGGCTTCTTCAGCTTGCTCATTTAATGCTTCCAAGTACAGCTCTGGAAAAAATTATGCCTGTCCTAGAGGGAAAACATTTGTCACTGTCACACTGAACAATATTGAATCAGTCTGGGGTCTCTGATGATCCAAGTTGAGAACTGATTCATACATTTTAATTTTAATATGAGCCTTCAGGCATGGTCTCTGAGGCTCTTGATTTCAAGGTTGCATGGATTGGGGTAAATAACTGGAATTCATTATTATAACAATAATATTTGACATCAGCATTATCAGTATAGTTATATTTATTACTGGGTGCTAACCTGTCCATTTCCAGTGCTGAAAAGTGTTGCATGGAATTTGTAATAAGCCACATATTAAAAGCTATCATTTTCTGACCTACTCCACTACTTCACTGTGGGCATATGTACACATGCAATTCAAAGTAATAAATAAGCACTGGAGTTCATTGCTCTTGAGCGCACTGTTTGAACATGCACCCAGGACTGCATCATGCTGAGCCAGATCAGGGCAGTCCTGACTGGCAGTGGACCTGGGGTACAGGGTTCAGCCTGCCAGTGCAGGACTGCTCCTGCCTGGCTCAATGTGCTGTGGAGGGGCTGGCTGTGGCACAAGTATACCCTAGTGTGGGGCTAGTCAGCAAACAGCCCCCCACACTGAAGCATCCACATGCCCCAGCAAGCCATGTCAGCATCTACATGTGTGATGCCTCAGAGTAAAAGACTCTGCAGCAGGGTAGTACAAATATTTACTATGGAATTTACTTGCTGTGGAGTTTATTAGTTTACTGCAGCATAATAACCCTGCACATGAGACATTTACTGCAGAGTTAATTAGTCAACTCCATAGTAAACATTTTTTGTAGATACACCCCCAGTTAATTGTTTTTTAAACCTGCTTGGAGCCAAAAGGTCGTAATTCAGAAGCACTGTAATCTTCTGGCATAGGAAGTTAGGTCTTTTCCTTTTGGGGAATGATCTGAGGACCTACCCGTTTTCCTTCTTTGGGCATCTTTATCTGGTCTTAGCCACATGGGTGCGATGTATTTTTGTTGCTCACAGCCAGCTCAAGAACCTCTGCATCATATGCAATTGTGCCAGGGAATTTAGGTATGGGTAAGAATATAGGATTGCTTGTGTATCCCACATGTACAGCTGAAAATTTCTCCTTGCTGATTATTAAAATAATGTGAAGAACCTTAACTGGTGAGGAGGAAAGTATATAGAGGACACCAGTCACAGACTGTGGGGTTGCATTTCACTTTTCAGTTCCCCTCTACTGAAGTCTACTTGTGTAGTAATTAAATTGTTGGGGCTGCATAAAGGCAGATTGAAATTCAAGCACAATGACTAATGTAGTAGCTTAATATAGGAACAGCCAGACGGTGTCACTGCACGGTAACATGTGCTCTGCAATAAGTGAGGAAATATGTCTGAAACTAAAAATATCTCATAGCAATGTTATGCTACTAACCACATGAAGTATTCTACATCCATGAGTGCAAGTCACAACCTCCTTCCCCTTCCATGCTTCTAAAAGCAGATTACACATTAGAGTTCATCAATGTCAAGGTAAAGATTTCTGAAAAGAGAAATGCAAGTATAATGGTGCAGCTTTGCTTTTGCACAGTCACTCATTCAAATCACATATATGAGCATGGGAAGCACCTTATCAAAGTGCAAGAGCACCAATGCACTTATTTCTGTGCATGGATTTCTCATTAAAGCTTGAGTCCCTTTCGACTACTGTATACAAACTGTGGATTCAATGTTCAGGTTTTCTCAAGAAACTGTTTTAGAGACACTTTTGCAATACTGGCCTCATTGCTAGAAGTCAAAAACTTGCTTTTATATAACTACTATGTAGATCTTAAGAGATCAGCATCTTAAGAAATGTGATTTAAGAACAAAGTAAAACTTGCCTACACTGAGGCTGTGTCTACAAAAGACACTTAGAGTGCAGAGGATTAATTCTACTGTGCATTAACACGGCAGGCAAAACCCAATTACAGTGCATTCAGGTAGTACCTTTGAGGAAGGTAGTTATCCTTTGGGGAAAAAGTTCAACAGATATTTGGAAAGGGGAGATACAGAGATAATGATCCTATGACTAGGAAACTGATATAGTTGTGTTTTCCTTAAAATTCTAGAAAAGGATCTTGTCTACTTGATATGTATATTAATTTTCCTGAAGCTGATATTGATTTCACACAGTGATGCTCAACCTTTTGGGGCTTATGGGCCTAATGAGTGGCATGGGGTCCCAGGTTACATCCTGCATGGGGGATCAGTGTGCAGGGGCAGTTCATGGATGTAACCTGTTACATGCTGGCCTGACCCCACGTACTGGATGCAAGAGCAGAGCAACCCTATGCACCAGCCCAAACCTCTGCATTGGAACTGTCCATGGATAGGCACCCACATTCAGGTGCTGTCTGGCATGTGGGTTCATGTCATCTAGCCTTTGAGGCTCTCCACAAGTCTACAAATTTGGCAGCAATTAATTGTCATAGCTATTAGTTCCAGAGCAATTTTTTTTTTTTGGTTTCCACAGCTTTGGCAATTAATGTTACTACAGCTTCCACTTTTTCCCTGCCACCAAATTTCCAGAGTTGTGAGGACTCCTGTGGGCTGGATGACATGTCTCCATTGACTGTAGGTTGAGCACCACTGATGTATGAGAGCACATCTCTTCTCTGCACCCAATATACAAGCATTCCAACAAGGATTGCAGTCAAGAGAAAAAAAGTGTAATGTTGTACTCTAAGGTATTATTCATTAAAAGTAAAGCTTATGGGACCTATGCTGCTTTTATATATTCAGTTTCAGTCCTGCCAAATTTGGAGTTAACTGGGGTTACACAGGTATGGCTGAGGTTTCCATCTGAACCTACAGGCCCATTTTGGGGAAACTTTTTTCTTTGTGACAAGAAATGCATGGGAAAGACAAGACATCTACTATGCTGGTGCAAAGCTTCTCTTATGGTTTATGCTGTCATGACAGGATTGGAGAACACATGCCACAGAACATGCTGAGACTGCTGCTGCTTAACACCCCTTACCAATGTTCATTACTTAGGTAGAACCTGTGCCTCAAAAGTATTTGGCTGGTCCCAAAGTGAGACATTTTTTAGAGCAGCTTCGCTCTCTTTATATTTCCCTATTCTCTAAAGTACTAGGAGAGTTGGGCAACATTTTTTTTCCCGCTGGCACGTTGACCTTTGCACAATAGAAAACAAGATTTATGGAGCACTGCTAATCAGACAAATTAAGAAATTTTCCAAATAGACCAGTGATAACTCCAAAGTTTTCCTTTCCCTGAAAACTTTGGAAACACTTCCTTCAGTTCATTATGAAGAGATAGGGAAAAGGTCCTCAAAACCTTAATGTATGTAACATGTGGTGCATTATCCCCCTTCAATCCAATCCTTTTTAATTAGAATTGTGTGACTGAGACAAGCATTTGATATCTAAATTAATTTGAAACTTGTGTGACTGCATGGTTAGTTTTCTTCTTTTCTTTTGAAAAACCTGTAGGAAAGAAGTTCTTGGGCTAGGAGCCATGTCTTCTACAGACCAGAACATATATTTGTGGCTTTTTTGGCCCACTGAAATCAATGGATCCTCTGCTGTTAATATTAGTGGGACCTGGCTTTCCTGTAGTAATAATTAGTAATATTAATATTGAAGTACATATGTTAATGTTAATATAAAAACTGTCCACTTTACCTAGTAATATGATTCGATATTTACTCAAACAGAGGCTTTTTGGTGGAGGGGGGGATTTTTGGAAGAGAAGCATAATTTTCTTACTGATAAAGCAATTTTCGAAAATATGTTGTATTCAGTGGCAGATGTAGACTTAAAGAAATTATCTAAATGTGAAATGTTAGCCTGATTAATTAACCCTCAAATATTCACAGAGCAGACCTACTATTTCAAGATGCCTATGCAAAATTGTTTTCATATACCTTCAAAATAAGTCTTCTTTGGCTGGCTGGCACAACCTGATCCTTATTAGGTCTTCTTACCAGGTTTCTATTTGTGTGTGTAAAATACTTGCATTCAGTTTTGCAAAGACCACCATACATAGACATTCTACTAAATTCAGGCCTAAGGATAGATGGGGAAATAAAACATCATGTGAATTCATTCCATTATTTTCATGGTTTTTTTAGTTTCAAATATGAAAAGATTGTCTGTTCATTAATTATAATTAACAGTTAAACTTACAGTAAAAAATGGCAACAGTGAAATGCAGTAAGAAAACAATCAAACCAGCTAGCTAGCTAATAGATAACAAAGTTACTTTTACCTATCCTTATTTTATCTAAAAAATCACCCCTCTCCAGAAGTCCTATAAACTACTTGGTTTTTAATTGATTTTTTAAATATTGATAATAGTAGGAAGAAGGGGATATGTAAGCGTATGCATACTACTTTTAAGTATACATCATGCTTAAAGGCCTGGTAAGACTTAATTGGACTTTGGATTAAGATGTTAATACCTAGAGGTCTTGAATACTAGTTGGACTGTTGCCATGTCTGATTTTGGCTAGTAAGAGGTACTTATAAGCAAGTGTCTCCTAGTAGTCTCATTCATCTTCAGTTTCCCTTTCTACACAGCTTGATACCAGTATCAATACCCAGAAGAAAGTATGTGACAATAAGTAATGTGAAGCACTTTGATATATACATAAATTGCCCATTAAGGCTAGGCACAGGCAGTCAAAAAGCTTGAGGCTAACTCAATTCAATCTTCGCAGGTTAGTCTAAGCTGCATAGATTGAACTAATAAGCAAGTGGACAGGCTTTTACTTTTGATTCTGGAAATGTAGCCACATGCCTACAGTGGGCCAGGCTAGAAGCTGGGGGCGATGCTAGAGCATGACTCCCTGCTCAGCTGGAGCAGACAGGTTGGGTCAAGGCTAGCTCGTTCACCCTGTGAGGGGGAATTTGCAGGGTACAAAGCATCCTGGGATGCTGGGGGACTGTGAGTTGAATTGAATCTGGAGGGGTTCAGGGACAGAAGTTCAATAAACCAATTTAACCTAAATCAGTTCAGTCTGATACTACATCCATCCAGGTTTATCTTAAACTGAGTTCGGCCATTTTGAAAGTAGTTTAAGTGCACTGAGGCCATGCTCAGACATGCATGGATATTTGGTTCAGCAGGGACAGCTAGCAATGGCACACTTCGTGCCACCATTAGTTGTCCCTGGGGAACTCCCTTGTCATGCGGCCTCTAGTGTGCAGCAAGTTATCCTGGGTGGGGTAGGGGAGGCAAGGATCAACAGCAGGCTTATCTGGCATGCTGGGGGCCTCCTAGGGATGCAGCTGTGTTGCTCCTGCCACATGGAGCCTGGCTAGCAGTGGAGCGTGGTTCCAGCTGGCCAGGCTCTGGCTTTGGGCAGCGCACATTGCCCCTGTGTGTGCCACCTCACTTTTTTTTCCCTGTTGGGGGGTAGGGGAAGGAGGAGGGGGGTAACCTCAGGATATCCAGGAGTAAAAAAACCCCACCTCACTGCTTCCTTGCAGCGTGGAGAACAAAGGAACATGTGGTATGTGGTGCTGCAGATGTGTCTGTCATGCCACATACTGCACAGCTATGCTTGTCTGGACACAGCCTGAACTTCTGTTGTGTTATAGATTTTAACCAGTTTCTGATCACTTCTCCTGGTTTATGTGTAACTTCTGTCCCTAGCCTAAAGGTACTTGCAGATGTAAAAAAAAACCCAAAGCAGCCAGTGCTTTACTTTAAACTCAGTATGTTCCATGCATGCCTTGAAGAGGCAGCGTATTACTTCAACCTGGCTTATCTAATAGCTGATTGAATCAGCTTTAGCTAAAATTGCCAAAAAGCCCCACTGAAGCACCCAATCTCTACAGACACTGCAGAGCCAGGTTGAGTAACATGCTGCTTCTTCTAGTAAAGTGTGCTTTTGGGAGGGTTTTCAAACATCTGCAAGAGATTATTTCAAAACCTGAGCTAGTTCTAAAAGTAATACAGATAATTATAAAAATAGGAGGGTTTTATGAGTAAGCCTTTGAGTGAAAAGCTATCTTTCTATTAGTGTTAAACACTATTTTTTTCTATCTAGAAAATTTGCTTTCAATTCTGTAACAGAGTTTACAATGTAAGAACTTGAGCCTTCCATGGTTCCTTTGAGATATAATGTGCATTTGTTTGATGTACTGCAGTTTTCAATATAAGACCTCAACTGAGCTTAAAAATGGGATTTTCACCTCTGCAAAGTACATTATTACAAAGTTACCATACAGTAAAAAATGAGCATTATAAAAATGGGCTCTGTGTGAAGGATAACTGCATATCTGGCTTCTGTGATATGGATGACTTGTTTTGTAATTTTGTTCAGACAGGACAAAATCCTTACCCCTCTAAAGAAAAAAAAAAGATGAATGGGGCCTGCATAGGATCTAATCAGATAACACTAATGCACATATATTAATGAAGCTGTCAAGCTCCATTCACTGTACTGAAGGAAGAACTAAACTATACACTGTCCTTTTAACCTTCAACACTGATGTAGTGATTTGTAAGCTGTTGGCTTGGTATTCTATTATCGGAATATGTGCTTTTGTTATAGGTTGCACTAATGAAGGGATGATCTGACGACCAGTTAAATGATGTTTCTGTATAAAAGCAGCATCAACAGTAATTAGATTAAAAAAGAACAAAAAAAAAAAAGCACAAAGACCTTTTCAGTATACTTTTTCTCTCTTTCATTACTTACTGTCTTTAACATGAACTATCTTCTTCATTCTCTGTATTGAAAGTTAACCTTTACTGAACACACATTTTTTTCAGATTAGTAATACTAACCATTGCTTGTATGAGATAACTCTCCACTCTCCCAAATTACCTTAAATACACCTGGCCCTACGGTGACATAGTGATGCACTATGTCACAGTATGGCAATATAGCAGACACATGTGCCTACATGTTATTGGCAGCTACGTCACCATAGTGGTGTGCTCCCCCATTTTAACCTGCTGCTATGGTGATATAGTGGCAAAAGCTAACCATGCACCATATGTGTACTTGGAAGTACTAAAGCATGGCGTCATAGCAATGTCTCCATACATGCCCTATATGACAATTATCTGTCCTAAAACGTGACATACATGATACACATGCCATTCATGGAAATTTGGGAGGGGACTAGCTGTTATATGACACACCATAGACCTCAGCATAGACCCCAGCTTACCCTCAGTTCTTGAAAGCACTATACTGCAACATAGCATGCTTGCTCCACACATTAAACCTCTAAATAGAGGCTGCTTTAAAGCTGTGCTGTTCACATGACAGCAATCACGCATGAAATAAAGTGTATTTAAATGAACCATTCACTGTTCTAAAGTGGCTACATTACCACCAGTCCAGGTTTTGACATGCTAATTGTAGGTGTGTCATACTTCATGAAGTTATCTATACCTTGGTCCTGAGGTGATGCAGATATGCTTTAGTTTTAGTTCTGAAAGAGTCAGTAGTAGTACTACTAGTATTAGCTATAAGGCCAGCGTTGAACAGCAACACCAAGATAATAAAAGGATGTCTCTGCTCCAGTCTAAATAGACCAGACAAACAATAGAAGTATCCCCATATAATAGCAATCATTGGACAGATGGGAAATTGAGGAACAGAGAAATTAAGTGATTTATCCAAGGTTAACTGGGAAGATTGTGAAAGCTCCAAACCAAGGCTCCACCAAATACTTAAAACAAAAGACTTTCTATTGTGAAACTGTTCATTGAAGTCTGGGTGGAAATGCATACAGTAAAACAACATTTGTCTCTGTTCCGGATAAATTTAGACAGTGAATTTGAAAAGCTGTTCCCACAGTTTTCTGATCACCGTTTTAGTATCTATGCACCAATCGTATTTCTTCAGTTGTTGAGAAATTGCTGGGCTTTTTGCAGTATATGAATGCCTTGGCTCATTGTTCACATTGTTTTCCCTGCCAAGGCCATTTGATTATACTTTAATAAAAGAATCAAGTAGTAATGGTTTTGAAGAGTGCCCCCCCCCCCAAATTTAATCAAGGTAACATGTTCATCTCACAAATAATTTTTACAGTCAGATTCCACTATTTCTGTAATTTTATACACAATTTAATAATAAAGTGATTTAAAAAGTAGACTTGTTTGTTTCTGTTATATTGTTATGTTGAAAATATACTATTTCAAGGTGCTTTCTTCTAAAGTAGGCATGATACACCAGATCAACAACACAGATGGCAGTATGAGTATGTTCTGAATTTGGAACATTTCATGATTTCTTTTTTCCTATAAAGCTACTATTTAATCTATTGCCTTCTTCAGAGGTCTGGGTCCCTTTTTGGCAAAGTACTTAAGCCCATCATATTTAACTTAAATCATGTGAAGCATCCCATCTTTATGTTGTAATGGTCTAATCTAAGTCCATGGAAATCTGCCTTCCATACAATCACTTTAAGCATGTATTTAGGTTGTGTTTAAAATGCACAAGTTTAAATATTTTACATTAAACATGCAAGAATGTACATTTTTAAATATTTTGCATTTTTATTCTCTATGAGCTGTGGGTCAGGTGTCAGAAGCTGGCAGGACCCTGGAAAGGTTGGCATCATGAAGAACTACAGTTCTAGACAGGCATTAGTTGTCTTCTGCTCTCAACATTTCTCTTCCACAGATGTATTCAAAGCTAGCAATTATTATTATATTAATTTTATTTTTAGATTTTTAAAAATGTTTGTTTACTATGTTTTTGAATATGGGTTTGCTCTTGAAAGGTGATGAATATAATTGGTTTATAATTGGTTCCAGGGGAACAATTGATTATTATACACATCCAAAGCATTCCAGAACATGAGTTCCATTGAAACTTCTGGGCAGGAACTTTCCTTATTTCATGGAATGTCATCTGTTGGTCAGCCCAAGGACAAAACTGCCAAAGGACAGAGTCATGGAACTAGCTGCTAAGCAGCAAGATTAATTATTTTTATTTTAGTTTCCTCCAAATTATTTCTTTTACAAGTTTTCCTTTTGGGGGGAGGGGGGAAAGAAAATATGAATTCTTGACTCATTCCAAGTAGAAACAATTTTTTTTTTTCAAAGGAGGCAAATGTCTTTTTTCTGCTTAACTTTTAGGTTGAACATTCAATGGAAGATGCTTAGTGGCCTTTGGTCCCACTAATTTTTTTTTTAGATGAGTCTCCAGCATCTTAGAGGTGCATAGTGTCTTGCAGGATTCACAATCCACAAGAAAAAACTATGAGCAGAATTTTCTTTAAGATGTGTTATTAATTTTGGGACAGATTGGGGCAGAAATCTAATGTATGTTGCCAAAAACATATATATGCTTAAATTGTAGCATATTTGATTAGCAAGGCTCCCAAAGCTCAGGAAATTGTCACTGGCACTGAATGTCACATGGCCACAATCTCCTTTTGGGAGTAAATTACCCTCATAAACGGGCTTGTAGAACATATATAAATAGTATCTACTTTGTGGCTAAGTAATCAAGTATAATGAAGTGCCTCCCTTTTTATGAATATGTATTTTACTTACCATTTACTGTTTAGCATTAAATCCAGTTTAGCACTTCTGTACTCTTATATTACTGTCAAAACACAGGATGTCCATCTCTGCCACAAGCAGAAGAAAATGGAAAAAGGTACATTGCAAATTGTTAGAAGTGAAAATTGTTGATTCAAATAACTCTTATCAGACTGGCAAATCTGAGGCCTCTGAAGTCATTAACAAGGTCAAATTTAAATCATCCTTATTCTCAACATATAGTGGCATTAATATCCGTACAAGTTAGTATTAGAATTAGACTTTTTTTTTTTTTACACAACATGTCCGGGTTTGAATTAGGCTTTATAGCATTTATTTGTGGGTACATTTTCCATTAAAACAGACTTCCTTCTGAGCTTCTTTTCCTTATGCATTGTGGTGAATAAATAACTCTGCTGTAAAATAGTACTTGTGTTGGGCAGTACTATCCTACAATGGAGTTAACTAGTTTACTCTGGCCTAATAGCACCACTTGTGTAAATGGTAACATTTTACTGTAGAACTGATTAGGCAACTCCACAGTAAGTGTCTCATATAGATTTACCAAATGATCATTTGAATATGCACAATTTTAACTGCTTCGCTGGTGGTTATTTTAGCAGAAACATCTAGGTTCTTTGCTTATTTTTTAATCCATAATTGCCACTGTCCCCCACCTACCTGCCTGAGCTCTACTTCTATGATACCTATACCTTTATATAATTTGGTTATGTGGCAGTTTAGTTATAGACAGCTGCATCATATTAAAACATGAAAAATAGGGACAGGACATATCCAACTGAAAGCAATGTGCCTATATATAGGTGCTGTTCTATTAATGGGATTATTCACTTTTATATCTAGCTTTAAAAATCTCTATATTCTAATTTACATAAAGCTTCCATAGGGTTTCTTTTCTGCCTTATGAGAGTGCTGAAAATCCAGAGCCCTGCCTGAGGAATTTTTGTCCAGTTTGCCTCACAGTACACAGCTGTACTCAGAACACATAATATATTTATTCTCAACAAACCCCTTCCTCCATCCTCTCCATGACTGCCTTCAGAATTAAATTTCCTTCAGTTGTATGGCACTTGTATTAGAAAATGAGAAGAATCTTTGTGCTTTTGCAGGCTTGTTGTTCTCTTTGTAACCCTGATGCTCAGCATATGATATCAATTACTTTATTGCCCTATTTCCATAATAGCTTTCAGTTACCTTATCACCATACAAAATATTACCCACAGCATCCTACACTACAGAGGAGCCATGCTTACAATTACTTAGTAGTTCCTGGATGTTTTGTGTACCTTATACTGTTGTGAATTCAAACAGAGGTAGTGATACAGAATAACTGTACTTTTTTCTATAATAAAAGTATAAAAAGAGTCCAGTTCTATTTCAAAATAAGATCAAAAGAATTGGTTTTATGTCAATGCTAGCACTGCTCAGAATAACTATCTGGAAGTTAAAACTTGGGTTTTAGCCCTGATTCAACAAAACATTTCTAATTTTAAACATTTGCATATCCATAATCAGGGAAGTAGTATACTTCAACATGAATTTCACAGAAGTTAAGTTCTTTTTTAACATAATAGGGGCATTTTTGTTTCTTTAGGTTTACTCACATTAATTAAAATTGATGAAATTTGGACAAAACACCCATTGACTTGAATTGGAGCAGAGTCAGGTCATGCTGAATACTCTTGAAATTCCCATTCATACAAGATAGTGTGATTTATTTATTCTAAAAAGTATGCATTACATCATTATACTTAAACATTTGCTTCACACTGTATCCTCTTGCCCCATTTCGGTTAAGCAGCACTTATTACTTCTCTGCAATTTTTCCCATTTCACTTGGCATTTACACATTTTATGTATCAAATGAATGCACAAATAACAAAACACACTTAGTATCATATTGCCTGCCTTCAAATAAATTAAAGCACAGTAGATCAGACTAAGAAAGATACTGAAAATAATGTTCTGAGAAAGCTAAAAATTAGTGTATACTGTGATGTCAATCAAAAATGCTGCCTGGATACTAGTGCTAGAGTTCTTTATATACTCACCGGCAGTTTTAAGTGAAACATTTTTTCTGAACTATTTAATTTTTAATTAAATTTCCAAATAACTTTCTCTTTATAGGAGCTGGATTTTGAAGCAAAGACAAGCTATACCCTGAGGATAGAAGCAGCAAATCTGCACGTTGACACTCGGTTTCTAAGCCTGGGACCCTTTAGTGATATGACAACAGTGAAGATAATCGTAGAGGATGTGGATGAGCCCCCAGTTTTTACCTCAAGATTATATTCCATGGTGGTGTCGGAAGCAGCAAAGGTTGGCACCATCATTGGAACAGTAGCAGCCCATGACCCAGATGCCTCAAACAGTCCTGTCAGGTATGTCTAATGCTTGGTTGCTTGTTTGCCCTTTGATTTAAGGCTGTTCATGTTATTGCAGGATTTATTCATTTGCACTAGGAGGAAATAGTTGGCCTTTTCAGTCTTAGCATGAGCCTGTGCTGTTCTCAAAGTAGTTGTATTTGGACTTTTGAATTCTGTTGTTGTAGCATTGATGAAATTATTTCATTTCCCCTCTCTCTCAAAAAATTAGAAGGGTTATTTTCAGGATTCCAAACCAAAAATCACCTGACTGTCCATGGTCAGTATTCTGTGGAGCTTGGGAAGAATCCATTATTATCTACAAACTGTAGCTTATGTCCCAATTAAATCAATTATGCTGAATATATTACAAACAACCTATATACAAAAGAGAAGTGATGCATATCCTGATGTGTATGTTGTAAAATTTCTATCCATAAACATTTCAAACTGCTAAATTTGCTTAGCAAATTATGCCATTATAGTTATTTGCTTGAAGGATGTGTACTTGATTGTGTGCACTATTTTAGCTTTATCGTTTGGCTGCTGCAACAATATAATTATTAACTATGCACTGTACATGCACATTTCACTTTCTGTATAATTACTAGGCAAAAGAAAAATCTGATTATAACATTATGGTTGTAAATATAAGATGTGTGATTTCCAAACAGTTTAGGAGCATAGGGTTTTCAACCTGAGTCATTTGAAATTCCCAGTAGCCCTTAGAAAGACTGACCAACAAAAACCTTATATGTAAGCCTCACAAAAATATAAATGATTCATTTTTATACTGCTCTTTGAATATTATAAGTCTGAAACTTGGAGTTGACAGTCCATGGACAGCTTTAAGTATGTTCCTATATGACCATGAACTCGCCAGGTAACAAAGAAGTGGACAGGGTCAGGAAATTTATCTGGTTTTATGTGGCTGGAAAAGGCTCAACAGGATGATAAAGATAAATATTATGATTTTTCTAAATGGAGATGAAAGGCTAGCTGAAGTACACTGCCTTTGCAGATTATACTGGTCCCACTAGGGACAAATATCTTCAGTCACCACAGGGAAAGATGTGACCATATGTCCCTCCTGCAGGGGAGGGAATGAAAAATCTGTCTCAGGCTTCCCCTTTCTCTGTGGGTGTATGTGTTAAAAATCTGCCATTCTATCATAATACAGTGCTTAGGCTCCAAATATAAGAAGCCACATATAAAATGGTGAATTTTATGCTTGGGTTTTTAATGAGGAGAATGAGTCAGAAGACAAACATTGTCACAAAAGTTAAAATATAGGTAGGTAACATTCTAAGGCAAGGTGCTAATAGTAGATATGGAGGGTATAAAGGAAAGATCTATGGAGTATCTCAGAAATACTGAGTACACAGAGATCCATTGCAAGAGGGCATTATTTTTCAACTGAAAGTTATTATCAAGTATTATTACTGTTATAATTATTCACAAATGGAAGGAAACTGCATAGAGATAGTTCTAATTAAGTACTTCACCTTTTCAGGTTATATCTAATTTTTAATTTCATTTATTACAATTTTTTTTTAGTGTCTCATAGTTCCACAATTTATAACGCAGCAACCTTAAGTTATAAAATACATGCATCTCACTTGAAGCGGTGATGTACATGCTTTCTCTCTGTCTATTTCAATATATATTAACAACAGGTTCAAAATAGCTGCTCCCTGTCATTATAAACAGCTATTAGATGGATAGGTTGGCATGCATTTACTTGTGAAATTTGTCTTCACTAAATTCCCTTTTTGCCATGGCGCTATGTTCTGGCACTGATGTTAGCATCTGGCATGTGAAAACTAGTTTTAACAGAACTGCATGGGGTAGCGTTAGTTCCAATTTTATGCACACATTCAGTCCAGAACATTGTCCTGTTCCCTGAATAACGGTAAGGGCCAGGTTTTTGGCACTATGGTTACTTTTGCACCATACCCCAGCAACACATAGCAGCCTTAAAAACTAGTTAATTGGTACTTTGCAGATCTCCATTACTGAGGGACATTAAAAAATTATAGAGGAACCAGACTGGGTAATTGGAGGAAATACCAAGGGTGTGTCTAGCCCCTTGTAGTCCCTCCTGCCATAATCATTGTGAAGGCTGCTGGCAGGTATTGCAATTTAAAGCCATCCTGAATCTTTTCTATTATGCATCAGAAACCAAACTCATCTGGGATTAGGAGTGCATTAAAAAGGCATACCTAGCTTTTCTAGATTTACTTAGGGAATTTAGAGTTTAACACTGTGGGTACATCCAAATGAGCACACACATGCAATTTGCAGTGCCTCAGAGATGTTTGAGGTGCTGCAAACTGCACATGACACACATTCACCTATTTGCCGCACTGATAATTTGTAGCATGGTGGCAAAATTTGATACCAGGAGATTCCGGTGTCAAAAAAAGCTGCCTCCCACGCAAAAAAAATGGCATGGCGCACAGGGCAGCAACAGAGCCTGGCTCTGCCAGAGCTGCCAGAAACAGAGCCTGGCTGTTCAGACCTGTACTGTGCCTGCTGACCATGCTCTGAGTGGCCAGATTGGCATTGGTGCCCAGGGAGGCTCCCAGAATACCAGGTAAAGCTGCTAGGGCCAGCCCAGGGGCTAATCCCAGCCTCCCCTGCCCCATCCAGCCAATTTGTTGTGCTCTGGAGTACATATGCATGGGCATGCCTTGGGACAAAAAGCAGCAGCATGAATATGTGCTGCTGCTTTTTGTGCCATGGGAAATGTGCACCTCTGCACGTACACACTCCTCTGGACATGCCCTATGTGTTCAAATAAGAAAAACTGGATAACATTGGTATTGATTAAATATCTGAATTGTTGAAATTCAGGAAATGTTGCACTTATAAGCCTAGACATTTCTAAAACCTCAAACTCAACAAAAATAGAGGATGTGGCAAGGAAATAAATGGCTATCTCTCAAGGAATTGAAATGTATTGAGCTTGAGTACTAAACACACTAAAGGGTAGGCAACCAGTTAATCTGTATAAGTAAAAGTGGCAGAATCTAGCATATTATTTAATCATTTGTCAAGAAAGTATCATTAGTAAATCCAGAGATACCTAAATCCCTTTCCTTTCTTCTCAATAAACCCATGGATCTTTCTTCTTATTGTATTCTATTCTAATAAACAGATTTCTTCATTGTAAAGGCAGTTTGGAGATAACAGTTATGGGCCAATGATATGAGACTGTGTTTATTTAATGACAGGAAAGCACTGGTAGCTGACAGTGGTGATATGTAATCCTCTGACCTATTCTAAATTTCTTCCGCCATCTCCTGTAGCATAGGGTAATACAGGGGCCATTTCTCTAGCAATAGCAAGTTCTGTTCCTGGTCTGCTGGGAACTGCATGAAGTAGATTCAGCCATATGGCAAACTTCCAACTTTGTTTCACACTGGGTTGGGTGCAGAACCATACTACTCCATGAATAAATGGATAGGTGCCTTAAGGCAAAAAGTGAGGAGAGGAAAGGAAAGGGAAATGCATGTAATTTTACTTAAAAGGGCAGTATGAAATGCAGGAACAAAACCAGCTACTGTCAACACAGTTTATTTGATAGTTTTAAGAGGCTAAACAGGCAAGGTTCTTTGCGTGAATCTGATATCTTTTATTAGACCAACTTAAATAGTTGGAAAATAGTTATTAAGCTAGCTTTCAGGTTCAGGGGGCAGGGGGTCGGACTAGATGATCTGCTCAGGTCTCTTCTGACCCTACAAACTATGAAACTATGAAAAACCCTTCATCAGGCTAAGGAAGTTTCAGCAGTTGGTGTGTGCTCTTCCTGTATGGAATGAAAAGTGAAGAAGCCAGAGGCTGGTCTGGTATGCATGCAAGACAGGTAGTCAGTGAAAATGTAGATTGAGGAGTCAATGGGTGAGAGACAGGTGGGGGGTGGGGGGAGAGAGAGAGAAGGGGGATGAATAGTGGAGAGATACCTAGGGAGTCAGATGTCAGGCAGGTTATAATGTGTCATAAATCCATTGTCTATATTTAGTCCATGATTTTCAGTATCCAGGAGGTTGATGAAGTGGAGTTCATAGGCTCATCTCTGGGAAGTGTTTTGTAAGTTTCCTTTGAGGATCAGGACTGAGAGATTGGAGAGAGAGTGGTTTTCTTGTGAGAAATGTGGTCCCACAGGTAATTGGGTATTCCTGTCTTTAATAGATTTCCAGTGTGTGTTCGTTCTGGTGCGCAGTTGTTGTTTGGTCTGTCCTACGTATTTTCCATCAGGGCATTTGGTGCATCAGATGCTAAACATGCATTTTCTTCTCTGGACACCTTAGAGAAATTTGACTAATAAAAAAAAAAGAAAAGAAAATCCCCAAAGGAGGGAACAACCGAAATTCTTTCTCTCTAATGAGAAATCAATTACATGTTTTTAAAAACTGTAATTGAACATAAATCAAAAGTTTTCTTTCATCTTTCACCTAGGTACTCAATAGATCGAAACACTGACCTGGAGAGATATTTCAATATCGATGCCAACAGTGGAGTCATTACAACTGCCAAGTCTTTGGATAGAGAAACTAATGCTGTTCATAACATCACTGTCTTGGCTATGGAGAGTCGTAAGTTACAATTTAAAGTTTTATAAACAATATGAGCATAAAACATCAGATTTAAGTATAAGAATTGGTCATTTGCATTGACAATTAATTGACTGGCCTTCCTAGAGATTATTAAGTGAGGATTTGTTATAAATAAAGCATATATGGAAAAGGACTAACTCTTTCTTTGTCTTGTGTCTTGTATAGTTATGTAAGCTTATGAAAAGTCAGTATAAAAGGTGTGAAAAGCATTATGTTTGGAAGGAGAGCCAAATTAAGGAGTTTAGTGTTGAAAAATGGTATGGGGCTATGGAGGGCATGGCACAGCCTTGGGTGGTGGCATGGCACAGCCTTGGGTGGTATCATGACACTATTGACAGATGGCAACTACTGGTTGTTTCTGGAAGTTTTAACAAGTTAGGAGAGGGGAATATCTTCGTGGTTCACTCCCCTAACATTTGACTACTGTTTTGTAGCATACTTAAATATTCACTTTTTACAGATACAGGTGACTGTGTAAGATACAAAACACTGAAGAATCAGGCTTCCTGAGTTCATGTACTAGTTAACTGTTTGAAAATGTCATTTAAATATTGCAAAAGTAAAGCATTTTCTACAGCAGCTACATTTTTTGAGAGTGATACATTTCTGCTATTGCAGTCTGAATATAGATGTGATAGTAAAGAATCTCCCGATTCAACTGTCACTCCTTATTGCTACTATGCTGATTTATGGCAATACATCTTTTCTCAGTTCTTTGACTTGCTATTTTAAGAAATTGTTGCATACTGGTTTCAGTGATATTCATTTTATGTTCAACCTGAAAGATAACTTTTGTGACTTAATATCCCTATGAATTTATCTTTTACTCTCAGGGCCAGATTTTTGGCCCAGCAGGCAAAAAAACAACAACCCCAAAACACTCTACAATGAAACCAATGGTTGCAACAGAGAGGGAAGGAAAAGGGACTATCTGAGGCAAAAGTGCCTTGTAAAAGCCTCAAGATGTTTGAATTTATAGGTGGGGCCATGTTGGTCCCTGGCTCATCAAAGACTGGGGCGATTGCTTACATTTACCTTATCACCTGTGAATGAAAAGTCTGCACCTTGGAATCTACTTTTATTTTACATTATAATTAATTAAAAATATTATTACTCTCACATCTCAGAACCTGAAAACCTAGGTAACAATAGAAAGCAAAAATGCCCTTGAAAAACATACAGAAATATCCAGTTCTATGCCATTGTTTTATCTACTCAGCTTCATCACAAGTATCATTATAACTTGTAATGTTCTGTAGCAAATAATGTAATCTCACTCATGCTTGAGCCAGCCTAAAAACTGATATTTATATCAAAATAGCTGTATTACATATTGTAGGCCTGTCTGCTTAGGCCACCAAATTTCAGCTATACAGGATTTAATGCTGATCTTGAACCCTAATCTCATTGCAGGCAAGTATTTTATCCCCTCAGCAGGTTTATGGTAACTCTGTAATGCCCCTTTCTCAGCAGATTAACAATTTCTCTCATTTAACACCTGTAAAAAGATCTAAACTGTACAAAACTGCTTCACCAGTGAATATGCTAAAGCGGGTGAGGATAGTCAGCATTGCAACAATCCAGGATTGCTACAATTTGGGGATGTAATTCAGGTTTGAGAGGATCCTAATTTTTTTGGTATGTCTTAACTACAAGAGTATTACACCTTGCACATCTTTGCTCTAGTGGGTCCCACTGTACCTTTGAGATTCATTAGGTCAGTGATTCTTAACCACAGCACCCTGAGGGACTGCTTACCATACCCCAGGGTACTCTTTCTTTTAAAGGTGCTGCACGGTGCCATTGGCATTGTTTTGTGTGCAAACATATATACATACTTCACACGATAAACCCAGAGATTTCAAATAGGAATTCATAGTGCTGAACACAGTCTTACCTGCTGTATTTTTTTTGTCTTCTTTGCAACAGAAAAATTGCTCTATTATTTTTCAGTAGTCCAAAAATGAAGGAAAACTAAGAGCTGACATTTTTAGGGGTCTCTTGAGTATGACGAGGAGTGCCTTGAGTCTACAAGAGGTTGTAAACCACTGAATTAGGTAGACAGATGCTTTATTCTTGGGGTCTGTCATGGTTCCCTAGGAGTCTGAACAGCATCATTTCCTGAGGAGAATTAATTGAATAAAATTATATTTTACCCATTCTTACCATAATGTATCCTAGGTGAATAGTCTTTCTCTATTCTGATGTGAATCCACGGGCAGCACCATTATATCACTCATTCTCATCCCTTCAGCTATGTTTTGCTGCTATAGTACTACAACTTTGGCCTAAATAAAGCAAAACTGTCAGTGAATTTATAGCAGAATTCTCATTGTTTTGATCAGGGTCAGAAATTTAGCCTGGATTTATTTCTCATTGCGTTTCTATTGTAATTGGTTTTGATTACTATGTGCAAAGGGAAAATGCAAATAACAAAGCGCATTTACCAAAAAAAATGACCTGTAATGAGCTCTGCTTGCTTGTTTTTCTGAACAGAGAATCCAGCACAGATTGGAAGAGGTTATGTGGCTATCACTATCCTTGACATTAATGACAATGCTCCTGAGTTTGCCATGGAGTATGAGACCACTGTCTGTGAAAACGCTCAACCTGGCCAGGTGCTGATTGATATTTCTAGCATTTATTCATATCAGCTTTGCAGTAATTTCTTTTAAAAGCTTGACAACTTTAAGATAGAATATAATCATCTCATTGCAGAAAAAAGTGATACTATGATGTGCAGAAACAAATATTCAGCAAAAAAACTAAGAACTCCAGCATACTCATTGCAAAAAGTGGACGTACAAATCAGAGATGAAAAGTAACATAAAATTACTAATGGCTATAGGTTTCTTTACATAGGCAAATTAAACATTATGACATGAATGCCTGGATTTGGTACAAGTAATAGGCAAGCATAATTATCAGTTATTTCACTGGGATTAGAATATTCCATACTTCCTGGAATTAAAAATCCTTTATTATCCCTAAAACTAATAACTGGCTGCTGTGTCTTCAGTTGGGTTAAGAAAAAAATGGGTTTGGATCACTTTATCTCATGTAAATTATTCCTGTAAAAGAAATGATGCAGCTTTGCCCTCGCAAGGCCTACTTTTTGGAGGTCCTGACTACCTTTGTTTCTACTGACTTCAGCATTTTTCTTCAGTGGGCACGTCTACATAAGATACTATGTCACCTTAGCAATGAGCTATGGTGATGTAGCTTGTCAGTACAGTGATGTAGCATCCATAGGCACAAACTGTTACACCAATGCTACATCACTGTGGTGATGAACTACATCACCGTAGCTCATCGTTACGGTGACATAGCATTTAAAAATAACCATGCACCGCTGGGACTGTGTATTACTGCTGGGTACTGTACCAAATGCGAGTCAGGGGCACATGTAGATGCACCTAGTTTCTCTGAAAATGTGTCATACAAAGCTATCTTCCTGTTACTTCATAAAAGAACATAAAGCATCCCTTAACTCCTTGCACTTTCCCACCAGGGAACTGCTCGAGTTTTCACCCATGACATTCACAGATCTGATGTGTTCCCATGGCGCTACTGGACTCCTACCTGGACTGTTTCCACCTCAGTGCTTGCCCCCAAGTCTCACCCTTTTCCCTCTTCTGTGGCAGAAATCACTGATCTACTTCTTCAAACAGCAGGACTTAAAACAGCAACAGATAGCATGATGAACATGATTAACAGCTTATGCTGAAAGGCAACTAAGAAACTGAATAACAGGGCCATTGAACACAATCAGAATAGAGTTGGATTGGATAAAATGCTTAATGTTGTCCCTGCTTTAACCATTGTTGCTGGTCTTTAGATACATATAGCTATTACACTTACAAATTATAAATAAGAAATCAATTAGCTTATTCTATTTGGCATAGTTTAGAATAATATTTCAGAATTTTTTTCAGAAATAAAAATATTTTTAAAGTTAAAAAATGATATTAACATCAGATTAATATGCAGTGGGCATATCTACACATTCATTAATGCACTTTAGGTAATGCACACTTAAGCTAGTACCTATGGGTGCCTATACATGTGTAGCAAGACTGCTCTGATGCTCTGGAATTCCATATGATTAATGAAGTATGCTAGAGTGTTGTAATTACTGAGCTCCAGAAGCTTCCTGTGTTTCATGTACCAGCCCCCGCCACTATTTTTAAATGCTCCCACCACCATTTTTAAATGCCCCACAACCTTTTTTTTAATGTTAGGATGCTGATATATGAGACATGATAGCACTTTAATTAGAGCAGTTCTTACAGCCACCCTAAAGCGCCATCCCTTCCCACCCCCAGGACAAAGCACATATCATTGTGAAGTACCATTTTTCCAGTACAATTGTGAGGTACTAGAAAAATCCCAGTTAGCCTAATTTAATGTGCATTAGCTAAACAGTATGTTTTTTGTGACAGACAAAGCTCTTGGTTAGAGGTGGTATCTTTTATTAAACCAACCAAATAGTGGCAAAACATTTTTCGTTCTTTGCAAGTTTTCAGGTCCAAACACCCTTTGTCAGGCTGAGGACAATTCAAAGATGGTAATAGTTTTCTCAGGTAGAAAAGAAACTTTATTTTGCACAGGGGAGGTATAGGATAGAAGTTTTTTTTATCCAGGGTTCTTCAGAGTCTTTTTTTGAGGCTGTTGCTCTGTAATATGCAGATTATACAGGCTCTTCCCTGGAGGTTTCTGATGTCAGGCAGGGAGGAGAAAATTTATTCTTTTTTGGTTAGCAATGAAGTTTACATTTCCAAATAGCTAAATACAATATCTTCCATGTTTCGGCAATATATATTGTAGCCATGTTGGTCTAAAAATAGAGACAAACAAAGCTATTCGGTTGATATCTTTTATTAGACTAACTAAACAATAGCAAAAAAAAGTCTTTCTTTGCAAGCTTTCAGATTCAAATACCCTTAAACCACATGTGTAGATGCACCCAGGTCTGCGTTGAATGTAAGTGAACTAAAAAGTGTTGTGTTTGCATTTGCAGTTTGTAGATGAAGTGTGACATCAGTTGTACCCACAAATAACTGGTGCATCTACACATGCTATTAAGGTGACAGAATAAACTCCAGCACAGTTTGCACTGGAGTCAGCTGCTCCTGGGCACAGTGTCTACATGTGTGCCCAACACCACAGCAGTTTGAGCCAGGGTGGATTAGCCCCAGGCTGGCAGGGGTCAGCCCCAAGCTCTGTGTGGTAGTGTCAGGCAGTGGCGGGGCTGGCGGGGGAACAAGGATGCTAAAGTGTGGGGCTAGGCAGCAAGCCATCATCCCGTCCCTCCCCCCACCCCTGTACTTTAGCACCTTTGTGCCCCAGCATCCCCCTGTCACTGTCAATACATGCATTTCAGTGCATGTAATTACTCCGCGGTAGTACTTCCCTGACAGTACTGTTCAGTGGTGGAATTAATTAATTTCCTGCTCATAATATCAGCGCATGTGTAGACTGTTATGCTTTACTGCAGAGCTAATTAATCAACTCTGCAGTAAAGCGCAAATGTAGATATACCCAGTGAGTACCACACTACACCGACAGTTATTTTCATTCACAAGATATTCTCTTTCCAATAATGTTTTGCTTGTATTCCTAGTCTTGATGCATAGTGAAATACCAGATCTCAAATCTCTCATTGGTTTTCTCACTAAGACCTGAAAATTTGACATAGAGAAATGACTTGAATGAGTGCATTTTGGCATTGGGGAAGATATGAGGATATTGCATGTTTTTAATGATCTCTGAAGTTACTTAAATTTTCAAATAGGAAAACAAGAGTGAGGAGAATGTGAGTCAAGTGATCAAAACCACATGACAAATGCATTTGATCACATGACCTTACACGTACTGTATACAGACTATGTAATTAAATATACTTGTATGATTCATATTATCAAATATAAATCTACATATAATTTTAAATTTACATTGTTTTCAGGTTATCCAGAAAATCAGTGCTATTGATAAAGATGACCCACCCAACGGCCACCAGTTCTACTTCAGTTTGACAGCAGAGGCAGCAAATAACCACAATTTTACACTGCAAGATAACAAAGGTAGGAATACAGATGTAGTAGGGAAGCCTAAGAGATAACATTCATTGTCTGGCACCTTATTTTTTGAGATGGGTATCCTGATTATCATCTAGGGGAACGTCCCTTGCAGTAAGGCCATTAATTAAAGAGCAATCAGCTTCCAGAGTAATTTTTATCTATAGATTATCTGTCAAGAGAAAGAAACTGTTTAACTCATTTAAAGCCTTGAGCTAAACAGACTTCAAATCTTATTTTTTCCACGTAATTCTTTTTCCTTTTTTTCTGTATTTATAGGTCTTTTTCCAAATTAGATTTTACCTTGGGGCAGAGGATGAAAAATGTCCTGAGCTTCATGTTTTATTAATATAACTTTGGGCATTGAGAAATGAGCCTTAAAACACATGGCAAACAAGCATTCCTTTGGAAAAACAAATCTTTTCAATGAGTATGGAAGCTACAGAAGAATGTTTTTGAAGGGAGAAGCTCAGTACTCGTGTTTTAGGCTATGCACAATATTTACATGTGTGGCATGAGGCTGTAAAGATCTGTGCAGAGATCTATACAGAAAACTTCCATTGGCATCACATTTCCATTAATGAAAAATTCCAAGAGCACACTCCTAATCAGGGTCCTCAGTAGTTGCTGCATCTGGTAGGGCACTGGAATCTGATCAGTCTACTTAGTTAAAGGCTAAAGTAAATAAAATAAGACTCCTCCTCACTCCTGTATTACTGCACAGAGCTACTGCGCTATAGTAGTATCCAGAGTGGAAAAAAAAAGGTAGCTCTTTTTAGTAAAAAATGTTAATTAAACATATGTTGAGATAAAAAGATCCTATTTGATAGGTCATTTTTCTGAATTGGATCCACACTGTGATCTACCCTTCATCCTGAACAAGAAAAAAATGAAATAGCAGGAAATTAAGTATCTTTTCTTTTTGGCTGACTGGTCAGAAAATCTGTGCTACTGATAAAGCTGTTTCATCCAGCTGTCTCTAATTTACTATCTCAAGTTGCAAGCAATTAGTGGCATGTTTAAGTTTCCTCATACAAGCAGTATCACAAAAGTCAAATAAATATGATTTGGTAGCTCAAAGGTATAGACAAGTAATAGTAAGTATAGACCTTTGAGATTAGATTCTGGGATTTGGGGCCCCTGGTACAAAATGATCTTGAAACATGTAGTCAAGAACAAGTTAAAAAGGTGGTCAAGATGAAGACATCACCTTCAGCAGAGAAGAAAGTCAGATTATTGTATCACCTAACTTCTTACATGTTGGATGTCTGTGCTTAGAAATAAATTCTTGTATTTTCTAATTTGTCTATGCACAGATGTGCATAAACCACATTGAAGCCTAGTTTATACAGAGCCAAAACAGCATTGAGCTGAGACCCTTCTAATGATCCAAATGTGCAAGCTCTTTAACCAGACCTAGAATAACTGATTTAACAGAGCACTGTGCACTCATCCCTCAGCTCTTCAGCAGCACTGTATTGAAGTGGTCATGTTGCTTTTTGTTTGGGATCTATCATGCGTGGAGAGCCTGCTTTTGTGCTGCAGAAGTGCAGAGTGTCTCAGCATTGCTTTGCCTTATACCAAATAGGGATATGTTAAGGATGTGAGGGCCAACCATTTTGATAGGCAAGACACAAATTACTCCACCCCTGACATATGCTGTTCCCTTACCTGATCTGCTGCTTGGCTTTCTGTTCCCTGCCTTATGCTTCCTGCTTAAGATGACGCTTTGCTTTTTGATCCCTGTGCTGTCTGCCACTGTGGTGCATGTTGCCTCCTCAGTCTGCTGTATGCCACACTGATGCCACAGTTTGGACACCACTGCCTTAGAGACATAAGTTTCTACTTCTCAGTGTTTTACATCTGCATTGAGCATGTTTACTTTTGGGCATGGCTGTTTTGGATTTAGACTTAGGGCACAGTTCAGTAGAGCACTGAAGCACATATTTTACCACATTAGTGGTCTTGTTAAGTTCAAAAGAAGAGATAAGCATGAGCATAAGTATCTCCAAGACTGAGCCAAATGATGCACGTTTATTTTTAGAGTCTTCATTTTGCTTTCTTTTTTTTAACATTAGTGATTAAATAGTGGTGATCTGTTCTCAACTACTTGAACTTTAAAATCAGAACAAAAAGTTGCAAAGGAAAATTGATTCAACTATCCATCATTTTATTTTATTATATTTAAAAACATTTATTTTAACAAAAATACTTTAAAATTGTTATATGTGCTGAATAGGAAAACTGCAACCCAACCCTTTCCTGTATCCGATTGGGAAGGAAAATCATTATTTGAACTACCATACTAAACACTTCTAATCAGTTGTGACAGCTATATTTATTTGACATGCTTACTAAAGCTTGCAAAACTTGTCTTCAATTGCTTGTGAGCTGCTAATTATATCTTAGCTATACTTCTCTTTTATCATTATTGGAAGCTATTGAACTTCTTAATTTTATTAGATGCAATTATACACCTTGAAGAAGTGACTCGTTCCACTGCCATGTGTCTGTAGATTGCCAGGGACACTCTTTCACTGAGGACACTTAACACAAATCCAAACAAATTGTCATTTCCAGTCCTGCTTTAAATGTATACATACTGCATATACTTGTATATGTATTCATACATATTGCACATTCATTGCATGTGTAGATTCCTATACAGCACAGATAAGTAAGTCTCTGTGCATACAGATGAAAATTAGATGTGCCTTTACCTGACGTGCACTAATGCTTGCATGCAAACAGATGTGCTTGTGATAGGAAAGCATATTTTCATAGTTATGCCTAGTGAGCCAACTGTCTAGGTTCATTTTCAGGGGGTCATTCAGGGTGATTAAAAGTTTAAAGGCCCCCACATTTGCAGAATAAACTTCGCTGGTAAATGGAGATCTTCATGCTTTTAGTAATGAGAATGCCCATGGACTTGTTTGTTTGTGTGGGAACTCTAGGAGACATCACATTGCTACCAATCATCCAGGAATCAGAAGCAAATGAAATAATACAAAACTGAAATTAAACAAGAAGCACCCCAAAATGATTACTCCTTTAGAAATATGTAGATCTCATACTTGTCTTTCTCCTTTCTCTAGACAACACTGCAACAGTGCTAACCAGGAGAAATGGATTCCGGAGACAGGAACAGTCTGTTTTCTACTTGCCAATATTCATTGTGGACAGTGGCTCTCCTTCGCTTAGTAGCACTAATACCCTCACCATTAGAGTGTGTGACTGTGATGCAGATGGCGTAGCTCAGACTTGCAATGCAGAGGCATACGTCTTACCTGCAGGACTTAGCACTGGAGCACTTATAGCCATACTTGCCTGTGTTCTGACATTGCTCGGTATGTCCCACATTGTTTTTCTATTTTTCCTTTCAAAGTACAATAGAAAAAAAAAATCCTTGCCTCAAGCTTTTATTCTTATCCCCAGATTTCCAGAGACAAGAAAAGCTAATATTCCAGCAAGAGAGGCATTTTGTATCATGAACAACACAAAGCCGTTTGTTTTGGCTTTTCAAGCTTAGATAAATTATATCAAAGTTAAGCTGCCTCCAATGGTATATATAAAATAATGCTAGAAGGAATAAGATCACTCACATCTGCTATAATAGTTCTAGATAGACAATTCAGGTGAAAAAAGCTGAGCTTATGGACGTTTCTCTCTTGTTTAATATAACACAGCTGGCCATTTTCAGATTACTTATTGCATATATAATAAGCACAAGAGATATAAATTATCTATTGATATATTTATTACTATTTATTTGTTTGCAAATATTTATTGATTTGCAAAGAAAAAAAACACATACAGAAAATGCTGCAGATGTAGTTTCCTGATGAAAACCAGCAGATTTAATTTAAGAATATTGTTTGCTCAAGGTCCTTTTGTTACTTCTGCACCTGTTATAACAGTGGGATTTTAAATCCTGCGGTAAAAACTGAAGCCAGACCAGAAGGGAAACTGATGTAAAAATAATAAACAATGTATCAGCAACAAAGCTGGCTCAGTATTTCTCACATTAGTTTGCATACTGAAGTGAAATTGATTAAATAATGATCCCAGGTTGTAGAGAAAGCAAGAGCACTAAGGATTTTTTTGTCTTCGTTCACTGTGTGTCAGAGTTCACACTTCTTGGCCACAGTTCAGCATAAAAGCATGCAGTTAAGAGCCTTGTTGGACTGAGGCCTATCAGTGTCATCCCCGAAAGAATTGGAAGATTGAAAAGTTCATAGTTAGATATAGCTGCTCAGGTGGCTATATACAGAGAAATCTCAGATGGTTTCAATCAATAGTGTCGGACTGAATGTACCTGCACTGCAAGTGGAGGATAAATTAGATCCCTTCTCATGACTGGTAAGTGCCTAAGTGAAGTCCTTTACTGGGGAAGACTCTCCTTCCCTACATCAACCTGTATGGTACACAGGGGCAAACTGTACTTTCCTAGAACATATATATGGCATCTCTGAGGCATAATGCTTCCTGTTTCTCTGCTCTGACATCTATACTGACTCAAAGTTGAAAGGCAGAAGCTTCTTAAGTCACTGTTTAAGATAAGAATTATTACAACTGTAGGGACATGGTTGATTTCTATATGAGAATCATATGCAGGTTGTATTTTCTCTCTTCTGGTGTTTTAAGTTTGTGAGAGAAAGGCACAAAATGATTTCAAATTTGTTCTTAACACATTTTGCAATGAAGACATTTCTTTAAGACTTACATACACAGCATAATAGGATGTAGATAGAACAGAGCTTTTTGAAAAAACATCATCACTGTCCTAATCATCATCCAGTTGAAAGAAAATTCATGAACACAATCTCTCTGTTAGTTCTGCTTCAGTACTGCAACTCCCAGTGCCTGTTACTGGGATCACTGGCTAAATGACTTATATAGGAAGGCATAAGAAATCAAATTCTTATCTAATATAAATCATAATTAATTAACTGTGTTAATGTCACTACATTAGTTTGTAGCTTTAGATCAGGCTCAAGGTCCTTAACTGAAATATAAATTCTCCACTAACAGGAATCCATTTCACTCAAAACAAAATTCTACCACATCTGTCATATTAAGTAATGATCCCAGGTTGTAAAGAAAGCAAGAGCACTAAGGATTTTTTTGTCTTCGTTAAAGGACCAGTTACAGACATTACATGTTTACCTAGCTAAGTGATTGGAGACTGAACAGAAGTTTGGTGTACATAGACTGATCTAAAAGTAGTGGAACCTGGTCTAAGCTAGACCTGGATCAACGTGCACTGAAACTTAATTGATTTAGGTTAGACTGGTACATCAAACTTCAGTACCAGTTCTCCTATCAGCTCATGTTAGGTCACTGTCTGCTGGCATCCCAGGCTCCTTTGCAGCTCCCTGATAACCCTCCCTCACAGGGAAGTGTGCTAGCACTTGCCCAATGCTTGGCTACTCCAGCTGAATGCCCAGTGGGCTCCACCCCTGAGTTATCATAAAGCTGAGTCAGCACAGCCCCTTTCCAGCACAGACCTTTTTTCACAGCCAGCCCCACTTCGGCAGCTGTCAGCCGCAGGCAGGCAGTGAGAGTGGGGAAGGGAAGCACCTGTTTTTCCATTCATGAGCCCTGGTACCTGAGTACCCATGTCCCAAACCCATCATGAACACACCATGATGTACACACAGATCTTACATGGAGTCCAAGAGAACTTCCATGCTTAGACGCAGCCCCATGGAGCTGGACTGGGTTCCTGGGCATGGGTGAGCATGCCTCCTGCCACTGCTGTATCATCTGCCAGTCACAGGCAGCTACAGGCAGGCAGTGGGACAAGGTGGGTCACTCAGACCTTGACAGCCAAGTCAGGTTCCACGGGGCTGCACCCAAGCACAGGGGTTCTTCTGGGCTCTGTGTCAGGTCTGTGTGTACATCATGGAGTGCTTCATGATAAAGTGTGGGGGCATGGCCCAGGGACACAGGTGTCCAGGTGCTGAGGCTCATGCATGGGAAAGCAGATGCCTCCTTTCCTCACTTCCGCTGCCTGCCTGTGGCAGACAGATGCCAATGGCTGATAGATGTTGTAACAGGGGGTTGGGGGCATGATCGCCGTACCTGGCAGCCAATCAGGGGTGGCCTGGGTACTCAGCTGCACTAGGCAGTCTCCAGCAGCTCAGGGAGCCCACAAGGCCTGCTGGGTGGTATGTAGACATGCCCCCCACCTGCTGGTCTCAGCCAGTGCAGGCAGCCTTCCACGCTCCCATCAAAGGGGAAACATATGATCTGTTCAGTAGCAACCTAACCTATGCCACTTACAGAAAACCATGCAACTTAAATCAATTCCACCTTGGACTTTTTAAATGTCAGTACCTATCCAAGGAGTAAGTAGTGTGTAATGGTTTAAAAACTGAGTCCATATTCTTGTGCACTTTTCCTAACAAAGGAAACTGTATTTCTCAGAACAATCTCATTTATTTAGTATAGTTGATACGGAATGCAGCAGATAACTCAAGTGAACACAGTGTTTCTTCTAATCACTTCTAGACCATGCACAGTTATTTTGTTTTAGAGTTCATTGGCAGAGAGCAGAGGAATAGATCACAGAACGTGACATCTAAATAATTTGTTGTGCAGAACATGAGGGACTTGACTTCTGGTTACTCAACTGTCGATCTAAGCTATCAAAAGATTTGACAGTCACTATACATTATGAGTTTTTAAATTCACCTGTCCGAATGTCTCTTGTTTGTCTAATTGGACATTTGTATGTGCTGTTGCTGCTTTCTGCCTGAAAAGCCCTTATGCTTAAATACAAATACAAATGTGTAATATAAATCTGCCAGTTCAGTTTAGACAGGCAGATCTGAAAATGTAGTCCTGTGTCTTGAAAGCCAGTTATATGCTTACAGTAGAAAGCTTTCCCTATGTAATTTAAATAGGTATTTTGATACTCTCCCTTCCAAGTTTTAACCAGGTCTTTCATTTTAAGTTCAATTCAATGTGACTAAAGATGGGGCATGAACATAGACCTGTCTATTCTCACAAATATGTCATATCCATGTAAATATTTTGACTAGAAATACTGATCTGAGTAAAGGACTGGGTCTCTGTAGTATTATATTATAAATGTCCATATGATCACATTTAACAAGACCTCTGCATTTTAAATATTCTTAAGTAAAATAGATGTAAATTTAACTGAAGTTTTAGCAAAGATTTCCCCCCTAGTTGGACTCATGGTGATTAACATCCAAATTCTATTCCACAAGAAATTCCTAGTGCTATATAGTTTATTTAGAAAAGACTCACAGTTATGGACTCTGTGGTGGGGCTCTTTTTTTTCAAATACAAACTAAAAATACACATGTAATTTATTCCATAAAAAGCACATGAAAAGCACCACACTGGGTGTCATGCACTTTATACTGTACATAACTTTTTAAAAAAAATAAGTAAGGAATTCTTTATTTCATCTGAAATTATCACGTAATTTCATTCACTGTAATTTTTCAGTTAACATGTCATAGACACGATGATTGTTTTTATAATAAATATTTAGCATAATAGTAACTATATCTACATTACACATATTACATGAAAGCAGGCAAAAAAAGTATGTATATCTTTGGATGCCCATAGTTTATTTCCTAAGCTCAGAGGCTTTTGTTGTATTGAAACTAGGTTGAGCTTGAATGACTAGATGACCTTTGGAGGTCCCTTCCAGCTCTACTTTTCTCTGACATGTCCTTCCTGACTTTTAACTTCCATTCTTTTGATTATTAATCACAATCAGTCTGTTATAAGTATTACATTGTATAGTGTACTAACACATTGATTAATACCTCCTCCCCAGGCCATTTTTAACAGACCTTTTCTTTTCCTATTGAAGAGCAAATGATTTTATTATTGTTACTACTGGATGGCTCTAATGAGATTGTGCCCTCATTGTACATCTATTTTACAAATAGTAAGTAAAGTCCCTGCCCTAACCTGTTTGCCTTACAAATGCATGGATACCAGGTTTGAAACTAAGGAATGGAGAGATTATGGTCCACATGCTAAGAGTGATGAGTATGGGTAGCTCAGTTTTTAGAGACCCAATTTAAGATATTTCAAGTGGGATTATTTTCAGATGGTACTGATGCTAACATGTCCTTTGAAAGCCAGGTCCTGTTAGGGTCACTCAAGCTGAGCATTCAAAGCCTGGAATCATTTTGGACAATTAAAGAAAAAAAAATCTCATTTTTACATGAAGAGCTGGGAACTGCATCCAGATTTCATAGTCTCAGTCTGCCTTAATTATAAAATATCATTTGATTGCACTAGTTATGATAGACTCTGAATAAATGGGCTACTGGTATACAACTTGGATGGTTCAAGCCTTTAGATTTGTGACTTTTAAGGCACCTGAGGCATAGACCAATCACCTATTAATTCACAACCTGTTCTTACTTATTTTTATATTAGATAGCGTGTTTAGGGGAGTAATGTATAGCAGTGATAATCTGTGGGTTTTAGCTGCATGCGGTTTTTTTATATGTTATTTGTAGCACCCCCCTCAAGGTTTTTAAGGGTTATTATGACATCTTTACAATGATGCAGAACTTAGAAGTTAGTTTGTCTTAGAACAACATGGACTTTTAAGCATAACAGTCAGAGATGCAAATGATTTAATCTGTGCTTGTACTGGATGATATTCTATGAAAGTAAAAGAAAACTTCCAAACTAAAGCACATTATAAAATAGATTACGATGTCATAAAAAAACATTAAAAAGATTGTAGTTGAAGCTGGTCTACTCTACACACAATTTTGCTACTTCTTTAACTATGTCAGTTTAGCAACTGATAGAGATAATTTCCAAACTCCTATTATGGTTGCAGGCTTTTAAATTTACCTAAACAAATAGGCTGCTGGTAAACACTTTTATATCTGTATATAACTAACGCTTCTTTTGGGGCATTATACTGATTTAACTAAATCAATTTTTTTAGTAATTTCTACTGATTTTTGTAAATCAGCACAATATACACATCTGTTGTTCTGGTTATTCATTGTAAGGGTTTTTTTTAATACTTAATTTTGACTATTAAATACAATTAACATGATCTTGCCATTTGTGTTCTTGTCCGTATGGTAGATAGTGTGAATAGTATAGCAAATGGCTCTAATGTACCTTTTATTTCCACTATAAAATCCATAAAATTATTTTCTTTACACATTCAGCCAAACAACTAATAATTGCCTTGATACCTGCTTCTGTTATTAGCATGGGAAAGGAAAAAAAGGCATAATGGGGAAAAGACTACATTTAAAGCCAGTAGTTCTGGGATTAGAAATTTAGTTTGGGCTTGTAATCATCTCCAAAGTTCCTTCATTGCAGCTAAAACATTGTTCATTTAGAAGTTAAAAATTATTGTTCAGAGCTGTTGGAGTAGTTAGGAATTAATAATCTCATAAAGCCATCTAAATGCTAAAATGTTTAACCTTTAGAAAGACTTCATATTTTTCTTGGCTTGAAGCAAGAGTGGGATATACAAGGCATACCACATAAAACATTCATTGTATCTTGATTTTTATTGTACATCCAGGCAGACCTATCTAGCAATGCTTCATATTTTTCACTTATTAGCAGGTATTTAACTCTCAAAATGAAGTCTGCTAAGCATGACAGCAGTGTGAAAACACATTTACACTTGAGTAAAGGAAATGATTAACTGTTTGGTACATGGCAATAAAAAATATGACAGTGACATGTTAAAAAATGCTAAAAAGAAGATGAACAAACTACATGGTTCTGTCAACAGTGATCTGAAATTGAATCATGTATTTATCACTGACAGCAACATAATTTGTCTTTCATTTAAAATATAATTTTTAATAAGGAAATCTATTAAGAGTGAAATGCAGCTGTTGTCTCTAGGATTTTAATTGTTCTTGGTTACCGTTCTGAAATTTTTAACACAACCTGTCTTATTTGAATATAAAGGCCTGACATAAAATCAAAAGCCTTTTTAAAGGTCAACATCCTTATTTTTGAGGTGGCTAAGTATCCCAAACTAATACTTCCACACTGCAACATATAAGTCATCTACTTCACCAGTGAGCAGCGAAAGGTGGGGTGTGGAGCAGGGAGAAGCCAGGCAGACCCTACTGTGCCTTCAGTCTCTGCCAGAGCTCCAGCCAGGAAGCAGAGGGGAGGGGCCGTCCCTGCTCTGGAGCAGAGAACCTCACCCAGCCCAGAAAGCATGCTGGGGGAGTCTAGTTTATCTTAAACCAGCAAGGGGTCTGGGACTGACATTGAATAAACTGGTTTAACCCAAATCAGGTAAATCTGATACTACATTCAACCAGGTTTATGTTAAACCAGTTTCAGTCATTTTCAAACTGAACATGGCACTGAACATCTATTCTGTTACAGGTTTAAACTAGTTTCTGATCAATTAAACTGGTTTATGTATAATGTCTGTCCCTAGCCTTAAACTATGGTCAGTGATGACTTTATAGTCTGATGTCTTCATAGAAAATACCTCCCTGAAAAGACTCACATATGAGAATGATAAGCCAACATTATTTAGAGCATTAATATCACTCTTTAGGAATGATTCTGCCTTGAGAAGAGGACTGGACTAGATGACCTTGCAAGGTCCCTTCCAACCTTTTTTTCCTACCATCCTAGGAGAATGCTGTGTTTATTCTCCCATGATGGTAGAAGGAGAGGTGTATTTGGGTGCTTGAGTGTCCTGAGCAGCATCCACACAAGGGGCAGCATCAGTGTCTGTGCTGTTGGTAACCTGGCCAGCAGTACTACTGGTATTTTATTCCCCCCAATACAACCAAGACTTAGCACCTGGACTGGTGCCCTGTACACCCCTTCTTTATAGTGAGTAAATGTGGTGAGTGCTATGGGAAAATAATGTAACCCAGAAAACATACTGTCATACAATCAAGAAGCTAAAATTAAGAGACTAAAATTAAATATTGAAGTGCAGTGCAAATAGTTAAATGTGCAAGAGAGGTTTACCTTTGACTATACTGTGATATTTACAACCTGGCATGCATTCTTTGCTAAGAGCATATGTACTTCTTATTAATCCAGTGAAAGTTGTTCAGACACTTCAATGTTGAATTAAATAATGATTTTGAGGCTGGGGGAAAGGGATGCCTCATACTGTTGTGACTGCGATATAGATGATTAAAATTCATGAAAGCACCTCCACAATTTGTTTATGAATAATACTTTTTTTCCCCCAATATGCTAACTGAACCTTGAGTGAATTTCCTTCTTGTTCTTTGGTTAAGTTTCTCCAAATTAATATTTGCTTTAAGACTGAAGGGAGAAACCTTAAATGTCAGAATTTTTTTAATCATTACCTTCCCTAGCACTGGTTTAACCAATAAACTCCAGCCTTCACTATTCTCATCACACATAATTCACAGACAGCAAGTACCATACTTTGCACATTAAAGCAAAGTGCAGCCTAAAATAGAGATGCTTTTAAACCATGAACTAAGACAGTCTTATGTTAGACACTACTTAACAACTGAGAGTTCCCCAATCAAGGAACAGGTATTTCATCAGAAAACCTATGGCCGTATGCTTTAATTCAGTCACTTTCCAAGCTAGGGCTGTTAAACACTATGCAGTCACTTTATGAATGTGCTTTTACCGCTTGAGCAATTAAGGGTTCAGGAAAAGGTCCTTTTTTATTTCATGACTGTGGGATTTTAATATTCAGCCAGAAATGGCCCTTAAATTTATGTTTGGCCAATAGTGTAGGATATAGAATTAAAGATGAAGACATTAATTCAGAATGGCTTTGGAAATAGATTCTTTAAAGTCTGGAAGCCCTGGGTTTAAAAGGCATTTTAGGGCCTGATAGTGATTTGAAATCTAACTGAATGAATTGCCTGTTGTTTCCTAGGTAAGGAAAGGATGCTTATGATTTAAATGCCACACTGGAAAGGATCTGAGTGGAGGATAAGTTCAAACATTAGCATTGCTAACATTTTCTTCTTTTGTGTTCTAGTGCTTGTCTTGCTGATTGTTACCATGCGACGACGGAAAAAAGAGCCACTCATTTTTGATGAGGAGAGAGATATCAGAGAAAACATAGTCAGGTATGATGATGAAGGTGGTGGAGAAGAAGACACGGAGGCTTTTGACATGGCCGCCCTGAGAAATCTCAACATCATCCGAGACACCAAGACCAGAAGGGATGTAACTCCCGAGATTCAGTTCTTGAGCAGACCAACTTTTAAAAGTATCCCAGATAATGTCATTTTTAGAGAATTTATTTGGGAAAGACTAAAAGAGGCTGATGTGGATCCCTGTGCTCCACCCTATGATTCCTTGCAGACATATGCATTCGAGGGAAACGGCTCAGTGGCCGAGTCCCTCAGCTCTTTAGATTCTATCAGTTCAAACTCTGATCAGAATTACGATTACCTCAGTGACTGGGGGCCTCGTTTTAAACGGCTTGCAGATATGTATGGGACTGGACCAGAGAGCTTGTACTCATAGCCCTGGAGACTTTCTATGAAAAATGCACTGAAGAAAACAAAAACAACAAACAAAACCCAAGAACTGAAACATCTGGACTAAGGAAAGTTGTAAATATTTCTCCATTTTTAATCTTTTAGGTTTTTCTGCCTTGGTGAAGCATATCTTCATTAGACTTGTCCTAGGGACTGTACTGACCACACAGATTCTGAGCATTTGGTGGCATTTTTGATAAAATGAGATGCTCAGCCATGTTTGAATAGATAGCAACACACATATACCCACAGAGGCAACTAACTTCTAAGAATAAGTGGTGCACTGTGACCTCAATGAGCCAATGATACCCTGTAGATGCCTTCACAGTACTGTTATGTCAAGAATGCAGTCTCTAATAAGAGATAAGGGAAAGAGGAAACAAATAAATGCAATATGCCGTTTCTAACAGTGTTATAGTACACTGTATTTTACTAATACACAACTGTTTGGCAAATTTTATTTACAGTGTTGCATGCAGCTTGCTGGATCAAATTGAAAAACAAAACAAAACAAAGAAAAAAAACCCCATAACCAGCAAAATTAGCTTATTTGTTATTGGTTAATGGAGCTATTTAACCAGAAGTCTCTGTGAATACCTGGCAATCCATTCAAAATGAAAAAAAAAGGCAAATTCATGCTAAAAAACCTGTCACATTTATCATCACCTTATCAACATAATTTATAAACTACATAAAACAAGAAAGATGGAAAGGGAAGAGATTTTTTAAAGCTGAAAATAGCTTTGTGCTGCCTGTGTAGGTACAGAAAAAAGTTGCTGTCTTTTTGTTGCTTTTTATTATCTCTTCTGATTTGTACAGGAGAATTTATCTTTTTCCCCCCCTTTATTTGACATATAGTGTTATATTTATTTTGGAGCTCTTGCCTCCACTAAATTCAGGTCCATTTTACTGCCTCATGGCATTAGGCTCGTGAGAACATGCTGATTTTTCTCCAATCTCAGATACATGAAGGAAATGAAGCATGGAAATGGAGAAATTACAGTAAAGCAATCGAGCCCACCGTTCATCGCGCAGAAAGGAGCACAGCTACAAGGACACCATTGTACTTCTGAGCCATTACAAAGTCTGAGACATATGAATAAAGTATTTGTACATCACATTTTTGAAAGAACACTACAGAGGGGTTGGGAGTGTCTTTATGCAAGATTTAATTTTCAAGGTGACATGTCCTATATGCTCCGGAGACTTTCAAGACCCTGCTTTTCCCCCTTCTCTTTTGCTGCTGCTGAATCACAGTAAAAGGCTATTTTAAATTTCTTTCATATGCTAAGTACTGTAATACTATTAACTCCAGAATCCATCTTTAGATCCTGATGCACACAAGTATTTTCTCCAAAGGAGTTCACTTCACAATACAAAATTTCTACACTGGTTCAGGCGTGCCAAAATAGGACAATTGCTGTCAGTTAAAATACTGTATGATTTTGAAGTAGGATTTCTTAGAATAAGACAACTTTTTATGATTCTGACAATATTTATATGTCATCTTTCATGATTTATTATTAGATAATAAGGCATATATTCAAGTAAGAACAGTGTTTTCTTTTAGTATTCTTTCAGTTTTTTTTTTTGTTTTTTTTGTTTTTTTTGTTTTTTTAGAGAATTTGTAGATGACTTCCTAGATAAGATTCTGATCCTGCAAACATTTCAGTGTGGTTTAATTTTCCATGACTTGATGTTAGTAGGGCAATTCACAGGAATGCACAATTGTTTGCAGGACTGGGCATGTGTCTGCAGATCGTAGGCACTCCATAGGGGATGCTGCTTACTCTGAAAGTGCTTCTTTCTGAAAAGGGGATCCTTGTATAATTCCTAACATATGGATTATACAAGGATGGGGGTAAATATCCTTTAAGGCTTTGTAAGTCTTGCAACCCAGCATTATCAATTACCTATGTGAAAGTGGCCTTCAGCTTCATCAAAAAAATGTAATAATTTGCAACACAGTTCTTTAATTTGGGTTATATTTTGGTAGACAGTCATTATTTCATGATTTAGTAGATTTTCTTCTAATTGTATTAAATATATTTATATATATAAATATATATATATATGACCAATTTTGTAATGGAACTGAAAGATATTGCCCATGACTTTTAGTCACATATGTAAGATTTTCAATAAAAAAGTGGGAAAAAAGGATCAAGTGTATGTAGTTCAATAAAAGCCAGAAGTGCAGCAGCAGTTAAGTAGGTACTAAGTCAGCAAAGTGCTGAAAGAGCAGTTTTATAACAACCTTGTGTTGTTTGCAGGAAGATAAAATAATTCATGCATTTGGATTATGATGTCAAAAGTGCTGATTTTAGCACATATCACTCAAAGGAGATTTCAATTTAAGTAAACATCACAGCTGCCTTGCTTTTCCCATTTTATATTTTAAAAAAATTATACCCTTCTCTTATGAAATATATGTTGGCTTTGTTCTTGTTTGCTGTAAGATAGATATTTATTCCATTTTTTTGCATGTATCCATTTTCTACTACACATTTGAAGGTGATTCAGAAACTCTACTATTATTGGCTTTTTGGCTGGCTATAAAATTGGTAAAAGGGAAGGAGAGAGGGAGGGAAATCCCTCATTTTTTATAAGAGATGTTTGTTATACATGAAATATATAATGCAAACTTAAAAAAAAGACTTCTCAAGGCTATATTATGATTTGTTGATTCACAATTTACCTATTAGATTAAAATAGTTTATTTTAGAGTTATTTTATTCTGGTGTTCTAGCTTTATTTAAGATTAGGCTTCTGACTAAATAGTGTAAAACATCATTGCTTTTTTTCGATGCCAGAAAGACAAGGAACAATATGCAATGAATTATTTTTAAATGATTTTACCTCACAAGTTTTGCCCATGCTTCTGACATACTTGACTATTTTTTTATGAGTTCAAGTAACCATTGGGCAAAACAACATTAAAACTGCCTACTATCATTTGAAAAAGGGCACTTTGGGTATGTCTACACATACCGATTTAAGGCATTTTAACCATTTTTAAGGCACATTAAGGGTATGGGTCTACAAGTGCATGCCCTTAATGCACTTTAAAATGGTGATTTTAGGCTATTTGCACCTAAATTTTATACCTGCTAAAGCAAGTATCAAATTTTGGCATGAATAGCTAAAGCACCTTAATGCATCTATAGACGTGCTAAAGCACATTAATGCTGTGTATGTTGACTGACTTGAGACTAACCTTAGTCCCAAGTTGGTCTGCACACCGTGTTAATGTGCCTTAGCATGTGCATGTGTAGACTTGCACCTAAATCGCCTTAATGTCTATTAGGCGTGTCTTAATGTGTATTAAGTTTAGGCGCATGTCAAAGCATGTGTAGACATGGCCTTTGTACCTTAAAGCTTGTCTAACATTTCCTCAACTATACAGTTGGTCCGTTACAACATACCATGCCAAAAATAAATAACTAAATAAAAAAACCATACCTTTGGTTCTTGTATATCTCCTGAACCTTCATGGTTACAAGACTCTAATCCTGTGACAGCTGTATGAAATTTTAACACTTGCTTTCTTTTCTTATCGAATAATAGCATCTTTCCCAACTCAGATTTTATGATGTCTTTACAATGTTGCTAATACACTGAGAATGCAACAACACACCTAACAAACTCTGGATAAAACTAACACACTAAGATTACATGCCAGACTTTTCACACTGCTATGGTTGTGTGTATCAGCTGAAATAAACGGAGTTAAACTGTCATAAAACAGCTGTAAATGCCCCTGGTACATATTACACTACATGGTATGATTCACATGTAGCAATACTAAATGTTCAGCCAATTTACAGTGCCATAAATTGGCAGACCAACCACAGAGATTTCCACAACATATGTGGAACATCTTTGTGGCTCACTTGGACACTGTTATAAATTGAATGTCTAGCACCCTGTCAGCATCAGCATGGGGACAGAAATTGACAGCAGAACCTGTAAAACCTTGGTCTCAAGCTGAAAATAGATTGTAGGTGAGTGGGTTTCAGTATTCTCCAGCAGGAGTGGGGAACAAAGCAAGGGGCCCCCCAGCAGGTAGCACACAGCCTCTGAGTCCAGCAACCTTTTCTGCATTTTGCTGAAGCCCCAGTTGAGCTGAAGGCCAAGACACTGTAAAATGCAGGGTTGGCAGCGATGGGCTAACCATGCAATTTTTAAACATCCTGTGTCATGAGGACTACAGGATAGGGGAAAGGCTCCCCGATCCTTAGATTTTGGAAGTTCTCAGGACATGCAGCTGGGCTGTCCCAAAAACTCAAACCCGAACCAGGGTTGTCTGAGAAATGTCTGGCAATCAGCTTATTGCTTTGCTTATTCTTAGACCTGCCTGGGGATCCACTTGAACAGGATCTAGGGTTAGCCAGAAGGGGTCCAACACAAAACTGATTGTCATCTCCAGGCAGCCTTAGGTCCAGAATCTGCTGGGGTTAGCCCTGGTTCTCAGAAAAAGCCACTCCCTGCTTGATCTGCAGGGTTGGGCTGGAGGCAGCTTTGCAGTGACATGATTAGGATTAGATGAATGTTATGCCCCATCCCAAACATCGCACCTCCTGCCATTCACATCTAGCATGACAAAAAGCGTGGTATTTGGGAAAGGATGTAAAATTCCTCTGATGCAATTTTTGCCATTGTTTTAATAACTTCCTGGGCAATCTAACCCTATATATATAATAAAAAGAGTAAAGTTAGTATTTTGACACAACTAATAGATTCAAAGTTATACTCAATTCATCTTAAAATGATCCTCTTGGAAGGACCACTGTAGTCATGGTATAAGGTGAGAAAAAAGAGGTAATTAAGGAAGAAAAAGAATATTTCTTCTGCTGCACCTGTTCTTTTTCACTGAATCTTTTTAGGGGAGATTTTCCTTTGTGTCTACATTTCTCTTCTGAATAACTTGCACATTGATTTTCTATCCCTCTACTCTTATCAGTATCCAAATATATCTTATCCATTTTCCTTAAGAGTTTTTGAAAATTTGCTGTGAAATAAAAAATAGCAACAGCCTATTTTTCCAAGGTATTACCATAGGAGGACACAAAGTGAAGTAATACATTGTTATATGGCAATCATGAAAAACAACTACACAAGAAATCACACATTTTTTTAGACTTGTAAGAACATTAACAAGCTAATATATCAAATGAAAGACTGTTTACACTAAATCTACCATTTAATTCAGCATTAGCTCCAATTGCTAAACACCTGGCTGGCTTTTGGGGTAGAGGGTTTTTTTTTTTTTTTGGTTGTGGGTTTGAGATTTTTTGGTTGTTGTTTTTATTGAATGCAACCTTCAGTATAAAAAGCTGCAAAATAATACAGGTCTGAGGCATGCTAAACAACATCATATTCATATACTCACTGGGCACATCATTAATTACAGTGCATTAAGTTTAGTAGCTGTAATAACAGGTACTAAATGTGTGGTAATTGGTGCTACTGTGCAGTATCAGCACACATCTTTTAAGTGATGCTAATGTGCAGTAGACTAATACTACTGAGCATTAGCATGGTTTTTGATGTGATGCACTAATGTACAGTAGAATTAGTTTACTGTGCTTTTAGCCTATCATGTAGACAGGCCTAAGATACTGAAAATTGGGAAAAAAACAGATAAAGCACTTTCAGCAGTTAGTTTTTAAGTACTTTATAAAGAAAGCAAATGTCATTACGCCCAGGTACTTGCTAAGTCCCAATCCTGAACCCTGACCATGGCACCACAAAACTTCTTGATAGTCGATATATCATATCACAGTGAGATTGACCACTCTGTCCTCCTGGCATCTAATACAAGTGCAAAAGTGTTCACTACAAAGCTCTGAAGAATGGCTAACTTCTGAGCTACAAGTGACAGCGCACAACATAGAAATATGCTGTACCCAAAACAGCCCATAATGCCTGAATTAATTGTCTGAGACAAGTCTGCTAATACAGTTCATGTAGTAAAACAAGATGTCTACATATGAATGTCATAGTTTATATTATGCTTTGGCATATTAGAGAATCATTTCCTACAAGGTGAAAATACCTTGAAGGTGGTATATAAAGTCTGTGAACCTTTAGACCATATTATTACCGCCAAACTACTAGGACAAATTGTTACATAAAAAAATGTTTGCCTAATTTTTTGCTTGTACAGAAGGTCATTTCCAGCAGCAGAAAGCTGCACATGGGTACCATGGAAATTGCAAGAAAGAACAGAACAAACTAACTCAGGTGAAATTTTCTTGTCACTTTGATTAACATATTGTATTTGACCCAAGAGGTCTAATAACCAGTAGTGATGATACAAGGTAAATTCATAAACAGAAAAGAACACTAAAAGAATGGTATCATAGTCATCATGATTGTCACTGTCAACTTTCAAATAGTGGAACATGCTCTGACATGAAAAAAAAATATTGACAACATTTTTCAATCTAAAGGAAAAGAAGATGTTATGCATCATTGTGACTTTTATCTTTCTTTTCCTCAGATCCATCAGGGACAAAATTGTTCCTGAAATTAAATGTACATTTAACCATTCCACCTTTTCACATACCTTTTATATAAAACAACTCATTTAAGGTATAAGCTATAAACTTTCTAATCTTACCCCAAATCCTTAGGCTATCTCTATGCCTAAGGGTGTGACAGCAAAGAAAAATTATAGTGTATATTTGGTAGCTAATTATTTTCAGGCCCACCCAAAATGCTAAGATTGACTCTGAGAGCAAAATCTAATGTATCTATTATATTTCCCCCACCACCAAATTATGAGTATTGAAAATCTCCCAAGAACTGTTTCCATAAAATTTATGGTCCATTTGCTGTTACTGCTATTATATACTGCAATCTGAAATTAAGAGCATATCTCTGCTGAAATCAGAGTAGTATCCACTTCTGGGCTGGTAATTAGGCTGCACTAAACTTCATGAAATTACAGATAAAATAATGGTAGCTCAGATAACTTATCCCTACACAAGGCATTGAAATGTAGATACAGAAGAAGACCCTGATCAGTTCACTTCACCCACCAACAAAATGAAGTCCCTCTGATGCGGAATTCTGATTCCCTCACCATCCTCTCAAATATAGTTACAAGGAAATTTACACAAGAAAAAGCAACCAACCTGCCTGGGATTTGGTTCAAACCTGATCACTTTTCCACAGCACCATAGTAACCGCTTAAACAGTCTTGCACAGTTGTAACCTTAAGCATCAGGGAAAGAGAAGAACTAATCCTAAACCTAGCTGTCTTCTACTGGAGAAAGCAAAAGTCTTCTCTTGGTCCAGCCATCATAGTATCAGAGTGCCTCATATTCATTAGTAGACTTATCTTTAAAATATCCTATGAGGGAGATAATTATCAACCCCATTTTGCATAAGGGGAAGAGAAGCATAAAGTTGTTAAGTGACAGCCAATGTGTGACATTGTCTGAGTCCTTGCCACATGTTCAAATTAAAGCTGGATAAAAACCAGCTATAAAGTGGTTACATATTTTCAAGCACTAACTTTGTAGCTGGTTGGCTTTTTTAATAGCTGGATGAACATTTTTATGGAATGTTAATTACTTTGCACATGAGGCCAGTCTAAATTTATTGCACAATTAACCAGTTAATTGCATAATATAAGTAATGTGTGGCAGGGACCTCAGACAATGGCATGCATTAGCCCTATGACAGGACCAAGAAGAAGACCCAAAACTAGGACTGGCTCCAAACCAAGTATTCCACTGGGAAAGAAAAGAGATTTGGGGTGTTTTTTCATCTCATTCAGCAACAGGAGAAACCAAGACCATTAGAAAATGTTAATGAAAAAAACATCAAACATCTAACCTTAAAATACTCAATGTCCCAGTGTTTCCACGTCAGTTTCCTAGAAAATGGGAGATCCAGATTTAAGCCATTAACTAGGCATAGCAGAGATTTGAATTTGGCTCTCCTCCCTTTCAGGAAAGCATCCTAAACAATAGGCTACTGAATATACTAATGAGGAATTCTCTTTTGCTCTCTCTTTCTTGCTCTATTAATTTCATAGTTTCATAGATTCATAAATTGTTAAAGGCTGGAAAGGACCTTGTAGATCATTGGGTCCAATTCACCTGTATGAGGCAGGAAAAGACAACTGGGGTCAAGTGACCCCAGTGAGGTGATTGTCCAGTCTCCTTTTGAAGATTTCCAGGGTAGGTGACTGCACCATCATTAGAGGGAGTTTATTCCACAGTCTGGATACTCTGACTGTGAAGGAGTTTTTTCCTGGAATTGAGCCTGAAGCAGCCTTCCAGAAGTTTGTGCCCATTGGTACTCGTCTTCCCCAGGGGTGCCCTGGTGAACAGCTGTTCACTGAGTTTTCGATGTACTCCCCTGATGTAGAGGTAAGTCCCCTCTCAGCCTTCTCTTCTTTAGGCTGAAGAGGTCTAAGTCTCTCACCCTCTCCTTGTATTGCTTGTCATGCAAGTCCCTGATAATACGTGTGACTCTTCTTTGGACCCTCTCAAGTTTTTCTATGTCCTTGTTGAAGTGTGGTGTCCGGAACTGGATGCAGTACTCCAGCTGCAGTCTCACCAGTGTGGAGTACAGTGGGAATATCACTTCCTTAGTCTTGCATGAGATGCAAAATTCCACCATTACTTTGATTCTATCCTGCATCTGAGAAAACTTCTTGAAAAAGTGTTTTCAAATTTATATGTGGAAAGTTTAGTTTTGACAAATCAATAATTTTGGCTCATTTTTTGGATCAATGAATGAACAGTTAGCTATACCTAGAACATCTCAATTTTAGTTTGGTGCCATAATTATAAAGTAATGTTCCCCTTTCAGAAACAAAATTCTTGTAGCACTGAAGACTGTTACTACTTCATGTTTAGCCCCTCTCTAATATGAGGAGTTAGGGAGAAGGAACTATGCATAAAGTAGTGGCAGTCTGCAGTAAAGATCACTTTTTAAAATGTATATTCACTGCAGTTACTTCTAGAAGCCATTAAAATCACCATTCATATCATGCGCTAAACCTATTATTATTTTTAGAACAGTGTCATTTCTACCAGTTTTACTAATAACTTATAGGTATTTAGCAAAACCAAACTTCAGAACCTTTTTGAGGTTCATAAATTATAATGAAGGAACCATGTTACAAGTAATCACATGCACTTGATGCAGAGAAAGAGAGGAGTAAAGATGTAAAATTAAACAGGACTAGCACAAGTGCAATATGTCCAATGTGCATTGACATTTATGGCACTCCTTTAATTACTGCTTTGCCTCAGTACCCCCTAACACACTGATAGCTTTTCCTTTCATTGGGACTAACTACTCATCAATTAGGGATAAGTGTGATATCAAACCAGACATTTAGGCCACATTACAGCATTCAAGTCTAACAAGTATGGTCAGCCTGAATTTTAATATCCTTTTATATCCTTAATGTTACCCCCGCCAAAAAAAAGGCTATGAGACGAAAAAAGAAAAACTACTATTACCACCTGAAAAATTCACCGATGAAACTCTAGGGAAAAGATGTATTTATTACAGCACGTAAAAGATAGAAGGTGAAATTCTGTTCCTATTGAAGGCAATGGCAAAACTCCAAAGGGCCAGAAGTTCATCCACAGTGAAAGACAGGAAAGGGTGTCTGCTAATATGCCCTCTGGTAGTGACAGGAAGAAGGATTAATAGTTTGGACACTCTTTCCTTTTTGTACTCACTTTTTATTTCCTTTCCTCGTTTAGGAGTCACCTTTCCACATACTACAACCAACCAAGCATAATCCTCATCTTTTATGGTACTGCAAGCATTTTACTAGGATATTTTTAATGGTATAATTCAGTTGCTTTCAGCACATACCCTTACTGTTACAGACAATACCCTTGCTCCCAGAGGTCATTTCTAAAGATTAATATCTGTGTCTAAATTAAATATGATGTTACAAGAGGCTTATACTTTAATGATGTAAAAACTACAGTGAAATACCAACTGGAAAAGTAGGAGTTTGATGATTTCTAAAATCCAGAAAATGTTTGTTCTTACTGTATAAGAAGTGTTTATTTAGGGACAGATTCTGATACCGTAAGTAATCCTGAAACCATAAATAATCAGTGTGAGTTTAGTAGGACAACCCAATCTGTTAGGTACTATTCAAGAGTATCACAATCTGTTGCTTTGTGGTGTGCAGAGGAGATGGTGATTTGGGAGTTTAACAGAGAAAAATTGTAGTGTGGCAAAAAGATATGAAACATACAAAGCTTTGCCTTGACGCTTTTATTGGTTCAAAAATGATCCAAAAAAGAAAGGAAGAAGCATTTTATCAAGGGCAAAATCCTACCAGAGGGGAAAAAAAAACCAGTGTCATCCTTCGGAGAAAAGTCTTTCAGGTTTCCAAAGTTCTTGGCCTAAACTAATAAATTGTAAGAATGAATAACTCCCACAAGAAAAAAGTTGTTCCCTGGAGTAGGTCCAAAGAAACCAGATAACAAACTTAACAGAAAGTATGCAATTTCCCAAAGACAAAAAATGCCTTTTGTTGACATTGTTACAATTTTTATAAGGGGAAAGCTGGATACCTGTCCATATTTTTGGTTGATTTTTTCCCTTCAATTTCTAGCAATGCTTGACTGTGACATACAGGAAACATCCTCAGGGATGAAAAAAAGGTCTCCTTTTTCTCTGTACATCCAATGTATATTGTACATCCAATGACGTGGTAAGATTCATGACATTTATGAGGTTAAGAATTCCTTCTCTTAACACATACAAAATAGACTAATGTAAAGATGTGAGTGCTCATGTCCTTTTGAGTCAGTTCTTGTTGGGACCCTTGAGACTCTATATGATAGTGAGATTTTTTCTACTCTATCATTGTACTTTTGTGGGTACTTTCTCATTCTCTCTGTAAGTGGTTGTGTGTATAAGGTGAATATGGAATAAGTAGGCAACACAATTGATGCTTGAGAGTAAGGAAAGAGATTTAATAGCTCTTTATTTTTGACTATTATGTGACCTTGACAAAGTGGCTTCAAGGAAAACTGAATTACATTTCACATGAGGATAATTATCCTACAAAAAACACAGAAATAATAATGAAAAAAATCAATAATAACAAATAATTAATAAAGCATGGTCCATTTTTAACAGTTGTGGTGATAGTTAATAGTTTTCTGTGAAGCTTAATATCTTATAAATGAATGAATCAAAATTTAAAGTATTACATTGTCAAGGAAAGGAAATTTATGTAATAAACAGCTTTAGGATGTCCACTCTTCTTCATGGTGAAAGATAGGTATATTTGGAAACAGGGTAAAGAACAGGGAACTCACATCACATAAATGGAGAAAACTCAGCCCTTGGACATGCAAACAGATGTCATTGATTTCAATGGCATCTATTTACATATGCATCCAAAAGCAAAATTATGTGCTAGCATCATGTGTTCAACTGAATGAGTAATTAGGCACATAAGAACAAGACTAGAAAGGATCATCTAAATCCTAGCCCAGCCCCCACAGTTGCACCTAACTACATAATAGTACTGCCAGAACATATACTCTGGACTGTCCCAGGCAGAACAGCAAAACAATAATCCCTTTGACAAACTAAGAGATTATAAGAAACCCTTAGATATTGCAAGGTGAGTTCCATTATTGTGCCAGCTGATGGTTGCTATAGTGGCAAAAATCATGGAAGGCACTGGATATACTGGCTTAGATGAAAATGAAAAGAGAAAGAATCAGTTGTAGAAATGGTTGTTTATGGAAACAGCAATAAAATATGATAGGTAAAGAATGTTTACCCTAGTGTACATATAAAAGCCATTAGGCCGACCCAGGTTCACAACATAATAATTAATAATGTCTTCAGTTGGTGTAAATAACAACAGAAAAACAGCCGTTAAATGGGTTAGACCATAGGTCCACCTTGCCCAGTATCCTGTGCCACATAAGGCACATCTACATGGGATGTTTACTGCCAAGTTACCTAATTAGCTGTGCAGTAAACTTTAAGTGTCTACACATGTGGCCCTATTAGGCTGCAGAAAACTAACTCCTCCATAGGTTAGTACCTCTAAACACAGGTACTATCCTGTGGCAGGGTTATTTAGTGCACCACAATACACATATAGATGCTAAGAAGACTAGCTGGGGCACAAGAATTCTTTAGTGTGGGGGCTGTCTGCTGGCAAACCCAGCACTGGTTCACCCTTGTGCCCCAGCCAACCCCGCTGTAGCACACTGAGCTGGATCAGAGCATCCCCAGGGTGGGAGACTGATGCCCTGCTCCCCCAGCCCTTTTGCTATTTGGGGCTGCTCTGACTTGGTTTAACATGCTGCAGTCCAGGGCGCACATGTAAATGTGGCACCCTGGAGCAATAAACTCTGGTACACAGTGGAGTTTAATCAGTCAAATTAACTGCAAGCATAGATGTCTGATCTCTTTCTGAATCTTGGTAACCTGTCAGCTTCCACAACAGCTTGTGGCGAGGAGTATGACACTGTGTGAAAAAGAGCTTCCTTTTGAAGTTTTAAACTCACTACCTATTAGTTTTATTTTATAAACCCTATGTGTTAGAATAATAGAAAATTAGAGTTGGAAGGGACCACAGGAGCTCATCTAGTCCAACTGCCTGGTCAAAGCAGGACCAGTGCCAACTAGATCATTCCAGCCAGGGCTTTGTTGAGCTGGGTCTCAAAAGCCTTCAGGGATGGATATACCTCTGTAGGTAACCCATGTCAGTGCTTCAACACCTCTTAATGAGATTTTTTTTCCTAATATCCAACCTAAACCTCCTTTGCTGCAACTTGGGACCATTGTTCCTTGTTCTTTCATCTGTCACCACTGAGAACAGTCTAGATCCATCCTCTTTGGAACCACCCTTCAGGTAGTTAAGGCTGTTATCAAGTCCCCTCTCAGTCTTCTCTTCTTCAGGCTAAATAAACCCACTTCCCTCAGCCTCTCCTCATAAGTAGTGTCCCCCAGCCCCCTCACCACTTTTGTTGCTGTCTGCTGGACTCTCTCCAACTTGTCCACATCCTTTCTGTAGTGGGGGCCCCAGAACTGGACACAATACTCGAGATGTGGCTTCACTAGTGCTGAATAGAGCAGCATACTTACTTCCCTTGATCTGCTGGCCACACTCCTACTAATGCAACCTAGTGTGTCATTAGCTCCTTGGCAACAAGAGTAGGCTGCTGACTCATATCTAGTTTATTGTCCACTGTAACCCCAAGATCCTTTTCTGCACTGATGCTGCTTACCAACAGGTTCCCAGGCTGTACTGGTGCATGGGACTGTTTTATCCTAAGTGCAGGACTTTGCACTTCTCCTTATTGAACCTCATGAGATTTATTTAATTCACGTGGCCCATACAGTCAACATCAAAGCTTGGTGATTCTTCTTGCACGTTATGGCTAAGTACAGACACTCAAAAAGCCTGATGTGGAATCAATTTAATCGACACGGGTCTTTCTAAGCTGAGTAAACTGAACCAATACTGAACTAAACTGACATTCAGCCTTACCTTAACTAAGACAGAAAAATGCCCTCTGGTGAGGCAGAGGAGGGCAGAGCAGGGGTCCATTCCCCACCACCCTCTTGCCCACTCCCTGCATCTGACAACTCAGCAGTTAGTGAGCAGGCAGGGACCTCACACTCCCAGCTGATGGAGTTGGGCTGCGATGGGAGAGAGGAAGAAAAGCCTGTGCCTGGGGCCTTCCTGCCAAACATTTATCAGACCTTGACTGGGAAAGGTCAGGGCCAGGGCTGAAGTGGGGGGAAATTTCCCCCATCACCAACCCCCCTGTGCTTCCCACAGGTCTGGCTGGGAAATAAAGGCTTTGCTGCCTCAGCTCTGTGATGGCCGGGTGGCAGGCCACCCAGCTCAACTGGAGCTGCAAAGCATGCTGGTGTGCTGGAGGTCTATGACTTAACTTGATGGGAAATGGGATCTGAGGCAGAAGTTGGATAGACTGGTTTACCCTAAATCACTTAAGCCTGATACTACATCCATCCAGGTTTATCTTAAACCAGTTCAGCCACTCTGAAAGCAGTTTATGTGCTTTGAATTTCTCTAGTGCTACAGAATTGAACTGGTTTCTGATAACTTATAATGATTTATTTGTAATTTATGTCCCTAGCCTATCTGAATCCATCTCTCTCCATTCAAAGAGCTAAGACATATGTTCAGGCTCTCAATTTCTTGTGCCTCAATTTCTCTGATATCTACTTCTCCAACGCTGAAAAAATGCATTCTTGATCCACTTGGATCCATTTGAAATGCAGAAATGAAGACTTTTTTACTAATTGAATATGTTCTTCCTGTCTTTCTTTCCATCTCTCCCTTTCCTCCAACCCAAATATAAGTTGCATGTCTTCACTTTAAAACTCTTCAATGACAATCCCCCCTCTCAAGAGTGGCACAGTGTTAGTTTCTTATTGTTTTTATTTTCAGATCAGTACCTATAGGCTTTGTCTCATGCTATCTCTTAATACATGGGACGAATTCCCTGTAAAATCTACACTGCCCCTTTCAAATCCCCCCTTAAAAACTCCTACTCTGATACTCACAAGAACTTAACAATGCTCATGTAGTTGGTGTGTTCTCATCATTGCTGATTTGCAACTTACAAGGAATTGCATGACAATATCCACCTTTTATCTGATTTCTCCTATTTAGACTTTATTTCTTTGGGACAGAAAACATCTCTCTGTACAGCACATAGCATGCTGGGACTGGTGCTTTTAGCCAGAGGTGTATCAGCAGAGTGCCCAGAGCAGCTAGTGATACATAGAGGTAGTGGTGATCTACAGCTGCTGCCATGCCACCAGTACAATGGTGAAGCTGTGGATGCAGCATTTTTCTCTGAACTTGGGTTGGGTACCCTGTCATCTTGCCCTAGTTATTCTACTGCTTCTAGCCACCATAACAATATAAATAATAAATAGTAAAAAGGAAAATAATATTGAGGGTTACAATAATATATAGCCCAGTGGCTTACTCTTTGAATCTGGAACTGGAACATCCAAATTCTGTTTTTATCATGGCTACTGATCTGTTTTGCATCTTTGGGAAATATAACTTTCTGGGCATTTATACATGTGCTCTGGGAGTGAAGGGAGGGCGCTTTAATTAGAACAAGTCTGAGAGCTGCTCTAATTAAAGCATTCAATCATGTGTATCAGTCAAATGAGCATTAGTTAAAGCGCCCCCGTCACCATTTTTCAGCAGAGGACACAGATAGACGTGACACTGGAGTCTGCTGGAGCACAGTAATTACTGTGGAGTAATTACTGTGCTCCAGCAGACTCAATCGAGTCTGCTCTAAGGCACTGTAATTACAGTGTGTTGGAGCAGACTCACTGCGTGTGCATAGGTATCCCATCTGGGCTGTACACTTTCCAGTTGACAGATACAAAGGTTTGCATAAAAGTGTTGCTATTCTCATTATATTATCAAATACTATGACATTGTACCCCTGAATAACATAATACTTGTCAAGTTCTAATAGAAACCACTATAAATAACAATAACATTTAGCCCCAGAATAAACAGTCAAATTCAGAAGTATCGATTGGAGGGTGAATTTAGGAGAGAAAAGAAGGTAAGTGCCAAGGCAGCATATGGTAAATTTTTTTGGTATTCAGAGAGTGTGCCAAATGTATGTAACACAGATATCAAAGGGGTAAAATAAAAGATATCAGGAAAAACAATCAAGACAGTCTTTCTATTTTAACAGAATTCCTGCAAAACAATTTCACCTTAGTTGATATTACACACTGTCCCAGGCACTCTTAGAGTGAAAGGGTTGAGAGACTGAGATACCTATTCAGATTTTTTGTCCATTTTAGGTAAGTGCTTTCCAAAATCCATAACCAAGTACAGAACCATAGCACTTTGCAATCAAATGGGTAAATGGAAGCTCGAGGAAGGAGTTTACATTGTTTCCTAGGAAAAAAAGCCTGTTATATTAGTGAGTAGAGCCCCAAATTTGGCTCGGTGATCTGAAATGGCAAGAGAAGACAGATCATCCCATATAACTGCATTAGGGTTTCAATCTATCCTGCTGAACTTGCTTTCTTGGTTGCTTTCTTTAATAATTGTTAAATCCAACCTCAAAACTAAATATTTGCTCTACAGATCAAAAGCTTAGGTTTCAATCATCTTAGGGAAGAATAAATTCAAAATACAGGGAGGTTTCATGTCCATCAAAAAGAAGAAAAAGTTGTCAAACCTATTCTGCATTTCAACCATATAAACCGAATTTTCCCCAAATGTAAACATTTTTCTTTTTACTTCCTTCAGGAAAATGCAATCAACTGCTTTTCTTCAGTCAAGGAATATTAGTGAAGCAGCATTTGAGAACTGTGTCCTACTGATGTTGCATGTTCTTGCACCAGCTTCTCCTTCCAATCCTACCTCCAAAGCACTGATGTAAGTGTCAGAATTCATGGGAAAACAGTTGTGTAGAAAAAGACATCTTGGGGACATTCACCTACAAATCAATAGTTATAAAACTATTTTAGGTTGGTTATTTCTGTTCCCTGATGTGATAATGGATGTAACTGGCCATTTTTGTCACAAAAATGACAAAATGTGATTGTTACAATAAAATACGTACTTTGAAGTTAATTTGGAGGAATAAAGGTACTCATTTGTCTCATCAAGATTCACATAGAGAAAGACCAACTACTCAAATATTTGTTTACTCAAAAGTATTGCTATTGTTTCTCACACAGTTTTCAAACCTGAATGGATATCCATAGGACACTTATTTCCATACTTGCTTCACTTCTGAGAAGACCATATCCAAATTAAAACGCCTGGGAAACAGGTCAGGACAAAGTGTATTAATGACCTACTCTGTCACAAAGTACAAGAGGATTTGTAATGACCACAGGCAGTCAGAATCTTTGTTTTCTATCTCATTCAATAAATTACACTTGTCAGCAGTACAATGTCATTAATTAACTCTATGCTAGGATATTGGACTTATTCTGACACAGAGGGGACAGTGCCATCCACTGAACAAGGCAATGCCATTTTTTATCTCCTAGGTTCCCCAAAGGTCTTCCATCTAACCCAACCGTATTTAGTCTATGAAATGTGACAAGATTCTCAGTCTGAGGTAAGCTAGCTACAGAAAAAAAAAGAAGGTCATGTAGACTTTTCACCTTTTTATGTTTTGTTATTTTAGTGAAGCAGATCATATCAGGCTTTTATCCTAAAATGTCCAAAGCCTTGCACAAGTTGTTAGTGGCACAATTCCCATTAAAACCACATCAACTAAATTCTTTTGAAACAACCCTGCCTTGATCTTACTTGGGGATCTTTGGTAACTTACATAGAAACCTTTTATTATTTCTAATCATTTTGCAGTTGCTATGCTTCCTTTCTCCAGCTGTGGCATGAGAAGATGGTGGGTAGGTCAAATAATAAAGCTTCTCTCTTCCCTTTTTGCAGTTTTTATAAATCTCTTACCTTTGACACTCAACGTGAGCCTGAATTTAGCATCAAGCAATCTTTTCGTTTAGAAGAATAGCAAGATGGGTAGACTGAGAAAGGCATGGTTATACTCTCTTATGAAATATCCTTTTAATTTTTTGATGTTCTTACAAACGAGTGCTTTTATGCTTGCTGACCTTTACATTCCAAGATAAAAAGCAAATTAAGTCGTTTTCATATGTATTATCTGAAGATCCAGAGTAATATGTTATTTACAGCCAACAGGCAGAACTGTGAATAATGTGCAGAATGACATGATGTTAGAATATGCGGCTGCAACCCTAACCAGCTCAAAAACAGGATGTCTTGTTTACAACTGAATGTATTCATCAGAGAGCTGTTAACTTCGAAGTATTAAATTTAGTGCACTTTAGAAAATGTAAAATTGAACACAGGAGACTAAAAATATAAATTGTATCCTATAAGCAAATAAATCCAGCCTTCTTCTCAGTCTGAAATAGGTATAAATACACAGTGTAATGTTCGAACACAATTTAGAGGTCAATCACTGTGGTAGTCCATCAGTATTTTATAGGGTTGCTACCTTGGCAGCCTGAAAATTAATGGGTAATCACATGATCTCAGAGACTTCCTTTGCTCTTGCACTCTTTTGCCCTTCCCTATGTTTTCCCCTCTCTTCATTTGCCTTCACTCTTTCCCCTAGTAAATTTATTTTATTGTACAGCTGCTCAGTCTTAATAAGGTTAAAATGCACTAGGTACACTCCCTCACACAAAAACAAAATCCTTGGGCTGCAAAATTAGACTGCAGTACTGGGCACTTTAAAAAGAACTTCTTGAAATTCTGTCTTCTTCTATGGTTGTTTACAGCCAAGTCTTCACTGATTTACTTGTGCCATTTTACTGGGTGCAGCTTAGGAAAGAATTTCGACCTTCACCAGCAGATGTTTGAGAAAAAGATTTCAAAGCAATGCCTTCCTTCTGTCATGTACTTTTCTCACTCTCTTTGCTTCATAAAAGTTTTCAAGAAATAGCAGTGCTGTGTACAGAAATGATAAAAAGGCAAAAGGGATTTATGGCTCAGGTAGTGAATCTGTAGGAATCCTTCTGTGCGCTCAGAAAGTTTCTTTTGTGAAGGGGGCAATAGTGACTAGGTTTTGAAAAGCATTATCCTCTAGTTGTTATTGGGTCAAATGAATTTGTGCTTTGAACCTGGTTCCGAAATGACAAGCATTCACATATGCACAACTGGCCATTAAATTAGCTTCCTAGTTAGCGGTCTCAGCACAAGGAAAATACTAAATTGATAGATTAAATTACCCTCCCAGTCTCCAGCTCATTTTGAAATGTTCCCTTCAGGTCATTTTTAGTCATGTTGATACAGGAAACTTACACTAGCGCATATGGAGTAAGATCAAGAAGGCTTCAGATGCTAGAGAACTGTTAATTCAGCACCTTTTGTAAGAGCGCTAAAAAAGGAAAACAGTTGAGTAAGCTAAGACATTTCAAGCTAAGTTAAGGTCGGTTATAAAACCTCTTCTGATATTTAATCAGCTACCAGCCTTAACTTTCAAACCTCTGACAGTTATGTTCAAATTCAGGTCACAAGTAATCGTTAGCTTTTAAATCAAGGACCTATTTCATTATTTTCAATGTATTAAAGTGCTGACTGAACAGAATTCTAATATCCAATATTTAATTATATATTTTATATTTTCTAATATCTTGCTATCTTGACTTCTGGAAATTGCAATGTTTAACATGTATTCAATTATGAATGGAAATTGCAAACAAACCTGGTTGATCAACCTGGCAGCCTAAGAGTAGAGTTTACTCTTATAAAGTGAAATACAGTGATGTTCCTGGCATGAAGCTAGATGTCATGCTGGTTACTCCAGAAGACAGATCTTCTGGAGATCCTCAAGTACATTTGAGGATTATACATCCTCAAGTACATTTTCAAGGCCTAGCATCCAACTGTATGCATATAAAATTTTTGGAATTTTTGAGGGACTTTAAGTTCATTTTGCAGGTTGTGAAACTTATGCAAAAGGTGGTTAACTTGTGAAATCAATAATGGAGCAGGTAACAAAGCTTGGGCTCTTATTTCTCTACTTTAATCACTAGGCAGTGCTTTTCACAATTGAATAATGAAGTAAGATATGGAAAGCAACCATGGACTTGCAGTTGGTGGTGGTCCCTTCAGATCTTTATGGCCTCATTCCAATCTCCCTTACCCTACTAATGCTGAAATATAAACCAAGAGCACTGAAGTAACTATGTTAAAAAAAAACACAAACTGGTATAAATCTGGTTGGGGATGAGAATTAGACCTTGGCATTCTGTTTTATTGCACAAGTAAATCCACTGGCATATTTGAGAAAGTCATGGAATTTTAAAAGATAGGACCAGAAATTTGAAAGAACAATATTCTGGCTGCTTTAGTTAGTTGAATGTTGCATATATGCCTACCTGCCAAGTCTTTGACTTTCAGCCAGAGACTCTATCTTTTTGCTTCATTCTTCACACATACTTTGGCTCACCTCTCACTACCTCCAAGATTTTTTGGCTGGCTGTCAGAAGCTATTTTTGTTGTTGTTATTCACCTCCTTCCTGCCACTGACAGCCACCTCTCCAGCAGCTGATGGACAAGATACTGCTCAGCCTGGCAAACTTCTCCCCCTCATATTGTTGCACAGGTCTCTCTAACACCCAGTTACTCTTACTCCCACCCCAGAATAATAGCTTTCATTGTAGAACCAGCTGTGTGGAAGAGAAACAAGGAGAAAAAGAATCCTTTGTGTAAAGCAGAAAGGACAACATCAATCAGGGTAAGCCCAGCATCCTCCTCTCTGGAGCAGGGGGCTACAAAAAGGTAGGCTGGTAACACTGAAAAAGAGGCTTTAGAGTGGAAAGGAACTTGTAAGACTGAGAATGAGGAAAGGGGAAGTGTGAATCTGAGATTTGACAAAAGGAGCTAGTCAGGTTTTTGCAAGTTAATTGTCAATTTTTCCTTTTTTTCTTTTTGATATACAAATATAGGCAGTTCTAAACCAATATGAACACACCACTGGATGAAGGCCTTTTCTTATTCTCTACTGATCTTTCTTATGGCTCTTCTATCACTTTTCCTAATATATTCTAATATGGAAGATAGACTAGTCAGATGATAGCCTTGGGAATATTACTTATCTTCATTTTCTTAAAACTTTTATTTTCCACTTTGAATCCATAGTTAGCAATATGTACATAAAAGCTTTAAGGAATATCTCTTGAATTATCAAGTGATTATTATCAAGGAACTATCTCTGAATATTCCAGCACCAACATCTCCTTTTTAGACATAATGATCAATATCCAGAATGGTAAAATACATACCACATTATACAAGAAATCTGTAGACCAACATTAATAACTGCACAGAACTAGCAATCACCCTAAACACACCAAGAAAGCTGTGATATACAGTCAAGCCCTCACATACCACTGAATTTGCACTGAGAACACCCAGGATTGCCACCTCACTAATCTTAAAAAGGCTTTCACTCAACAAGAACACTCCTCCAGAGAGATAAATCACACATTTGAAAGAGCCACCTGGATACCAGGTGAAGAATTGCTGCAGTACAAAAGAACCCCCCCTATGAATGCACACCACTGGTTATAACATATCACCCCTCCCTCGAACCCATATGGAAAATCCTCAAACAATTGCAACCCATACTAAAAGGAGATTCAATTCTTAAAGAGATCTTCCCAGAATCACCCATCCTAGCCTTCAAACAAGCACTGAACCTTGCTACCCTCATCACCAGAAACAACCTTCCAACAACCCAGAACACACCAAATGGATCAGGACCATGCCATGACAAGAAATGTAAAACCTGCCAACACATCTCTACCATCCCCACAGTCACTACACCCCACAACAGAACCATCAGCATTCCTGGATCTTACAGCTGCACCTCCAGAAATGTAATATATCTCATCCAATACCCTGATGCACCAAATGCCCTGATGGAAAATACGTAGGAGAGATCAAACAACAACTGCACACCAGAATGAACGCATACCAGAAATCTATCAAAGACAAGAATACCCAATTACCTGTGGGAGCACATTTCTCACAAGAAAACCACTCTCTCTCCAACCTCTCAGTTCTAATCCTCAAAGAGAACTTACAAAACACTTTTCACAGATTAGCCTAGGAACTTCACTTCATCAACCTCCTGGATACTAAAAATCATGGACTAAATATAGACATTGGATTTATGACTCATCATAACCTGCCTGACATCTGACTCCCCAGGTACCTCTCCACTGTTTACCTGCTACATTCATGCCCCTTCTCCCCACCTCTCCCCTCCCGCCCCCAGGCCTGTCTCTCACTCACTGACTCCTCAGTTTACATCTTCACTGACTGGCTTTCTTGCATGCATACCAGCCTCTTTACTATTTATCCATCCAGGAAGAGCACACACCAATTGCAGATACTTCCTCAGCCTGACAAAGGGTTTTTAAACCCGAAAGCTTGCTAAGAAATTTTTTTCCAACTCTTTAAATCGACCTAATAAAAGATATCAGATTCACCCAAAGAACCTTGTCTGCCTATGTCATCAGACCAACATGGTTACAATTTTACAATCTAAACCCCTAAAAGCTTTAAAACATTTTTAATAGAGTCATTTGTCTAAGGGAAGGGAAAGAGTTAATGCCCTGGAATATTCAGCTGAATCATATTACCTTTTCAATCAGTAAAATCGTTGTTTCTCTTATTCTAAAAACATGAGAATCACAATCATAATACTTAATGCCTCTATTGTTCCTTATCTTTAAGGACTGTAAGGCATTTGCAAACTTCAAAACATCCAGTAGGTGTTAGTAGCCAATTTCACTAAAGAACTGAGGCACTGACAATTTATTTGACCCACCCAAGGCCTCACAACAATTCACTTTCAGAAGACAAAAAAGAGTCTGTGTTCTGATTCCTTGTCCTCTGGCTCCCACTTGCCAAGCATTTATCTCACAGACAAATACCATATTTCTTAATGGTATAATGAAATAAGTGGAAACGAGCTTCACTTGTATAGTTTTGTTACTAGGCCTGTCATGTCAAAATATTACATCCTCTAAAGGTGGTGATGGAATTTACTTTTCTGCGCCTAAATATGTGAATAATGTCCTTTAATCTTTCTTCTTCAGAACACCCTGATATATTAGAAATGAAGCAATGTCATCAAAGGCACATACGAATCACTAAAAAAACCCATCTTTGTTTACTAGCAGTGATGGGTACACTCAGGAGCATAAGGGAGCAGATGTGATTGTAAAGGACTGCCTGCATTAGCAGCTTAAATAAAAGTAAATGGGGTATTAGATAGAAATGTGAAGGAAACAAAATGCCTTCGATTTAAATATACACATGCAGCCGCAGCTGTTTCTGAGGTAACACAATGTGCCTGTCTGAACAATCATTCCCAAAGGCAGGTGTAACTTTCCAAGGGCGATTCAGTAAAGAAAGACTCCTACTCACATCTCTAACACCAGCAGTTAGTTATATTAGTTGTTTTTATTCTGCCACAGGCTTTTATATAAACAATATGCAAAACTTCCCGGGACGAGTAGGCACAGAGGATGAATGCTGAAGTATCAGTCTCCTGGTTACGCTCATCTTTGTTTCTTGTTGTAAGATCTAAGCTATAGTACATCAGTTAAGAAGAAAAGCGAGCCAAAGAGATAAATTATCAGCTGAGGTTTCACTGCCTAACACTCCTTAGGTACCCATTTATAAAGACCCAGCGTGCATCTTTTTTACTTGGCAAAACGAGGCAATAACCTCAGAACAGGATTTCAGTTATAAGCAATCCTCTGGAGGCAGAATTCTCCACTGCTTTGTAGCTTACACATGTGTGTGAAGTGGGAGTGAAATGTTGCCATTCTGATTAGTAGTAATTGATACCCCTTTTGCACTGCTATGAACATTAGGCAGAAGAGAATCCAGTCCATGAAGACAGGGAAAAAGACTTTGCCTATTCATTAATATTTAAGGAGGAAAACGTAGGATAAGGATGAAGAAATCCATTTTCATAGATCAGCACTTTTCTATCCAGTAATTTCTATCACATTAATCAAATCAGGAATATGAATGCAAATAATTATAGAAAGTATTCAGATTGTGTAAAATGTTCTGCTAAGTTACCAATGCATAAAAAATATTAAAAATACATCTTTAGCAACTCTTATAGAATCTTCTCTGCAGAAATCTATTTTCAAACTAGAAACATATTTAAAAAGCTATAACTTTACTGTATGTTTTCAGGGTGTTGTAATGTGTGTATTAGTATATCATTCAAAATGCTGATGGAAAAAAAAAACCTATCCAACAATGCATGTGCTAAATATAGACTATATCCTTCTTAATCCTTTGTGTACTCTCTTAGTTCATCTTGCTGCACCTAACTTAGTTCATTTGTCATATACCCTAAGGCTGATAAACCATGAGAGATTGAGCTTTTGCAATTTTAAGAGTGTTTGTGGGATTATTCTTGTACACAGTGAAAAATTCTTAGACAAGGTTTTTACTAGACATGATTAACTATTTGTTTCTCATGTTTTGGCATAACCTTCCTTCACTGATTCAAAATGAAGGCCTCCAGCCAAAAGCTCTGGGAGCCTCCATCCATGCTTTGTTTTATAACCTTGGCAAACTGTAACCCTGATGACAGTGTGGACAGTAACAGGATGACTGCTGCAGCTTAGCAGAACCTTCATACAGGAGAGAGTTGGTGTTACAGCTACACCATCACCTTAGTGCCCTAATTTCCTCCTAGAAAGTGAGGCTGTGATAAGGACAGAATGGCTTGGTCATCCCTTGCCTAGCTATCCTGAGATGCTGTATCAGCTCTTTGAAGGAAAATTATGTTCCAAGGTATGTGAGACCACCACAAAGGCACATAGATTAAAAACCTAGAAGCAAAGTTGTCCAAAGGAATACCTTTGTATGTATGTGTTTGTGTTCATGTAGACAGACCTAATGATTTGGTCCACCTATCCACTCACTGGAACCAATATTCAGCATTGCAGATATGACAAATGTTGTGCTGCTCATTCATCTTAAAAGCCATGGCCCTGCTAAAAGGTCAGAGTTCACTCATGTTTGCTTACCTACTGACTGTGGACGTAACAGAAATGCCAGATAATTTACATCATTCATTTCCCAACTGAACAATGCTTCTTCGAACAACAGTAATAGCCAGTGAACAGAACGTGGGACTTGCATAGAGATTTTCATCCACAGATGGAAAAGCACTTTAGGAAGGAGGTCAGTGCCATTTTCTCTGTTTTATAAATGGGGAAACTGAGGAATCAAGAGAAAGATGTTGCACCTATCCAGCAGCCCAGCAGCCAGTGACAGAGCATGAAATAAGCCATGTCTTTTAAGTTGCAGCCTGATTTTACTGCTTTCCATTACAAGAACAAAATGCCACCATCATAGTGTTAGGAGTATACTAGCTACACAGCCAGCCAGCTCAATTGGGCAGCTCAGAAGACCCCCTTTTCTGACATATTGGGCATGTCTACATGTGCAATTAACATGCCTGAATTTTTTTTCAGAACATTCAGGCTCATTAAAAGTGCTCTGGGGTGCATGTCTACCTGTGCAGCCTCTGTTGGGAGCAAATTGTGCCTGCTCTGCTCTGCCTCCCTGCAGCAACCATAGGGAGCTCCCAATCCCAACATGGTCAGGAGAGTTGTCCCCACAGAGCAGGCACAATGCCTGCCAGCCACATTGGGATCCTAGGAAAAAATTGCTCCTGGTCAGCATCTACGTGTGCACTTCTGTGCAGTAGCTAATGCACTGTTAATCTAATACCTGTATTTCCTGGTACTAGTAAATGGTGCATTAGCCTAATTTACTGTACAGTAAGTCCCATGCACATGTAGACAGTGACAATTTATTGCACATTAGATTAGTCTAATGTGCAGTAAGGCATCTCATGTAGATGTGTCCATTATGTTCTAATAGATGTGGACAGAAAGCAATTGCTGAGTTTGGGAATGTGTGAGATTACAAAGTGTGTTTTATGAGGTACTTTTTGCAACTTCCTCTTTTGTGCATCTGCAGTCTAGACAAATGCAAATCAGCCTTAGATAACCTGGCACAAGTGCTGCTGAATAAATTAAAGACAGACAGTGATTGGCTTCCTCTTAATACAGGGTATCCAACATAAATGAAATACAAAAGTATATCTCAATAAGTACATTTTTGGAAAGTATATTACAGTCTCATTTTTGTCCAACAGCTTCAGATTACATTTTACCACCATTTTCCCCCTCTGCAGACTTTACAAGCTGTAAGTGGAGTATGAGTGAGAATTTAAAAGATTAATTAGCATTGGGAAGCTGGATTTGGCCATCCAAGCTAAATTAAGCTTTTACAGTACAGGCAATTCATTTCTATTCTACTAATAATTTTAAAAATCATGTTGATAATTGATTCCCCTCTACCATTTAAAAAAATATATATTTAACAGGCCTGAACTAGCAGCCACTGCTATGAGCTCTTTGAAAACAGAGACCTACAAAACTTCCTTGTTCATTGGCCTGCTCTGAGTATCCTGGTGTTTTCAAGTCCTGCTTTTTGTTTAGCCCTGATGGTGGCTTGATTGCAACGCTCAACAGAATGCCTCGGGCTGGATCCAAAGTCAGTGGAAATCATTGTGTTGAGTTCAATAAGCATTGGATCATGCCAGTGATCACCAGTTGTGGGGACCAGGCACAGGTTTTACAGTGGCGTTTCTAAGTTGTTTCTACTGCACAGAATGAAGAAGCAGACGAGATAGTAGGGACTTGTAAGTCTGAAATTAGGTTTGCAGCCAAAGAAACAGCAGCAGCATCATTCCCCAGCTGTGCTTATTGCAACTGCACAACAGTGATAATTACTAAATTTCTATATTTATAGAAAACTGGTGTCTCATAAATATCCAGCTGTGCTTTTATCTACATACAGTATGTGACCATTTTCTGTAAGTGTAGACATTCAGAGGAATGCTTGTTAACTGTTTGTTAAGATGCACCAATAGATAAGAACACCAATGGTTTGTTGTTATTTCTAAACACATATGAATAAAATCTGACAAGAAAACCAGTATCAGACATTGACATTTTCACTAACTGGTCAGCATGTTTTATTTTGTTATTATTTACCTTGAAGGCTATGCCAGACCTTATCTTGAGCATATCTGTGGAATTTCTTTCCCTTCTAACATAGAGTCAGAGAATGAATGATTATTTTAACCCAGTGATGAAAATTGTCACATCAAGCATCACCTTGTTAATGTGAAGCTGCATGTTTACCATAGAACACATATCAGTTTAGATCAACTATGTAGGGCGTTTCAATTATTGATCTAATATAACAACCTCAAAACTTGGATACAAAATATTTTAGTTAACTTTAAATTTGAGTTGGCTTTTCATGTCTGTAATGTATCCAGAGAGAGAATATCATAGATCCATAGATGTTAGGGTTGAAAGGGACCTCAGTAGATAACATTGAGTCTAACCCCCTGCCCTGGGCAGCAAAGAGCACTGGGGTCAGACAATCCCAGCCAGGTGCCTGTCTAGCCTCCTCTTAAAGACTCCCAAGGTAAGGGAGAGCACCAGCTCCCTTCGAAGCCCATTCCAGGTATTGGCAAACCTTACCGTAAAGAAGTTCTTTTTGATGTCTATTTAATTATCAGTAATTAACGGTTTGTGAAACCTGAGCAAAAGCATAGTGTCAGCATTGAGACTATGAAGGTTGTGACAGTGGCTCAGATCAGTCTACCTGAAAAGTGCAGAGAGGTTTGCAAATGTTTGCAAGCATCATCTTAAGAAATATTCATCTTAAGGAATGACTATAGCAATAACTGGATTAGCGTGTTTAAAAAGCTGCATGCCTTTACACTGTCAGTGCCAGATGCTGATTGCAATATCAAGTCTATTTCTGTCTTGTGGAATCAGATTTACCTTAAAATTTGTGTCCTATTTTGACAAAAATAAGCCACCACCAATAGATAGAAAACCTGTTTCTTATTTATTAATCCAATGGTTGTGAAGCCTTTCTCTTACATATAATTCACATAATGTTCTCAGTGTGGCTGCAGTTACTATATATAATATGCCTACACAAATCTAGCCAGGCAGATTACAGTTCCCTGCTGATGAGCCATCCCATTTTATTCCCCCTGAATAAAGTGTTAAGCTTTCAAATATTAGCCTGTTTCCATGCAGCCATTTGACTAAAATGGGTTTTCAGCTTTTCACCTGTTAAAGCTCTTCATTTTTAACAGCGCTGAGAGAATCCAAAGCAATAAAAAATTGGCCAGAATCCCAGTGTCATCCAGAGAGGTTGGGAGGGAGGGAGGGGGAAGAATCCAGGATGCTAAACTATCTTTCAAAATGTCAGCAATTAAAATTAATTAAAAACCATGAAGTAACTCCCATCTTCTTGGTTCCCATTGGTGTTTGTTTAACTTTGACAGTACTGTTGTAGTCTATGCATACATAGATTGAAAACAATTTGATAAGTAACAAATAGTGTTGTTAATCATAGCATGCTTAGGGTGGGGCAAGTGCAGCCCTGGGAAGTGATTGAGAGAGGCCACCAGAATGGCTGTTCCTTGGCAGCAGCCACGGTGCGGTGTGCGCCTGGATTCTGGCCCTCTCCCACTGGGTAGCACTCTGTCCTAAGTACTAAAATTGCTAGTTATGCCTCTGGGTGATCATATTTTATTCCTAATTTTTACTGTGCTGGGGAGAAGTATGAACTTGGGAGGAAAATTATGGGAGCGGAGAAGAAACTCTTGGGTGTGATGTTGGGCAGTGGGAGTAAGTTGGGACTATAAGAATGTCTTTGTTTTTTTTCAGGGAGATAGTGAATGGGGTTTTGGAAGCAAGATTGGGCTGGAAAGGGAAGGATCCTTTCATAGGTCAGGGACACTGTAGAAGTGTTTGAGTTGAGGTAGATTGCTTTTGAATATGGGTGGCATGTGCTGTACTTACTCAAATACAACATGAGGTTCCCCCTGCCCCCATCATCGTGGGAAAACAATCCTCTTGTCTTATTATTTACATACTAGAAACCCCACCCCCAGCCCATTAAATACATCATTTGTCATTAAAATACTGCTAGAAAGAAACAGCATGTACTCAGTCATGGAAATCAACTATGAAGTTGACTGAATGCAGCCTATACTAAACATGCTCACAAAATATCTGGACCCCAGGGACCCTGCTAGGTAGGGCTGCTGCAACCACTGAGCCTGGGGCTGTTCCAGCTGGGCACAATGTTTTGCAGAAGGGCTGGCTAGGGCATGAGGGTGCTTCAGTATGGGGACAGAAGGCAGGTAACTGCACAGTAAACTTCTCATATGCACATGCCCTGTAGCTGAGAGACTCTGTCATCCCCTCTCACAGCCTGTCATGTGATTAATGTGGCCATGGCCTCAATAGGATGGAAATGGATCAGGCACCCTTGTGCCTCATCTGCAATTAAATTTTTTGAGGGTGTCAAGTCTCGTGAAAAAAACACCTGGATCTAGTCAGAAAAGTGGGTAATTAGCACATTTGTGCTGGGCATCTTAAGTACAGGTACATACTGAACAGCACTGGGCTGTGGGGTCACCATGGCTTGAAATACTGTTTACTTTGGTGAGGTCCAGCCCAATGAGCTATATCATAAGTCATGATCCTTTTGGCTCTAGACTACTATCATGCATAATAATTTGTATTATGCATAAATAAGTACAAAAAGTGTGCTTATGGTGTACCTGCCTTGAAACTTGTAGCAGTTTGCCACAAGTTAAAATGCAACAATTCTGAATAACTTACCCATAGCAATTTGTATATATGCAAGTTACTATTGACATGTTTATTACAAAATTAGTGTGTCTATATGTGCATATTAATGCACTGTACTAAACTCCAGTGTTTATTAAACCAGAGTATCTTGCTCCTGGGCACTTGTTTAAATGTGTGCTTGAGATCACAGCATGTTGAGCCAGGTCAGAGCAGCCTCAGCTGGCAGAGGGGACTGCGGATCAGCTTGCCAGCCTGCAGCTGCTTCCCCTAGCTCAATGTGTTGCAGAGGGGATGGTGGGGGCATGAGGGTGCTTCAGTGTGGGGCTAGCCAGCAGGCAGCCCCTGCAGTGTAGTACCCTCTTATCCCAGCCATCTACATGTGCACTGCTGCAGTTTTTTACTCTGCAGCAGGACAATACTCATATTTAAAAGTACTATCTTGCTGTGGAGTAAATTGGTTTACTCCAATGTAATAGGGGTGCGTGTGTAGATGTGTGACATTTACTGCACAGCTAATTAGTCTACTGCACAATAAACTTTTCATGTAGATGTGCTCAGTCAGTGTTTTTATGGTCCTTTGCACTTTAATTTAACAAAGGGGACTGGGCAGCTTCTGTGGTTTTGACTCTGGTCCTGAGTCCAGCTCAAGGCCTGAGTCAGACTTACAGCAATCTCCTGTTCCTGTCTGCAACTTCTGCACTGCCCTCTGTTCCTTTCCCCCTTATTGTCATATACAGTTCACTTCCCCTACACTGTGGTCCTCTGTGTTGTGCTTGGGGCGGGAACAGAGCCTCAGAAGGGTCTGACAGTAGGGGTAGACAGAAATAATGAAAGAGGCAGAAGGGGAGGGGGCAGAGGGCAAAGGGACCACTTGACCCTCCCTCCTCCCAGCCACCTATCCCCTGCAGCCACTATTTTCCCTGCTGTAGCAGTGGGAGAGGGGAAGAATTCAAAACAAACTTATGATAATTAGATTCTACATCTGGAAAATTATAACAAATGTATACATTTTCTGGATATAAAATATAAAATTGAATTATTGGGGGGCATTATCTTATGTTTGAGTAAATATGGTAAATCTGACATATCTCACACACACATACACACACACACGCATACACACACACACACACACACACACACACATATATATATATATATATATATACACACACATAGGGTTAGAATAATACTGTGATGGCAATGCTAAGAGGAAACATATACAGTAGGGACTACACTAAACCATGAGTCAGGAAATGTGGATTCTATTCCTGGCTAAGACATTTGTTTGCTATGTAACTTTTTATAAATCACATATATCTCCCTACTTTTGTTTTCTCTCCCTGCCTTTCCTGTTTAGATTACCAACTTTTCATGGCACAGACTAGCCTTTATTACATGTTTGCAAATCATCTAGTGCAAAGGGCCTCAATATTAGATGAGGCATAGAAAATCACAGAAGAACAGGCAGTCCTCAACTAACAACATTTCGAGTTAGAACATTTTGCACTTACAACATTTATAAATTAACACCCATTTTCAACTTTAAAATGCTAGTTTTGACTTAAAATGCTTGATCCAATGCAATGCCACACCAGCGAACAAGTTCGCTGCGTCGCTTATCTCCCTGGAGAACATTGGTCGAAACTTCCTTGAACACTTTCTTTAAGAAAGTAGACAAGACGCCAGAAAAACCTGCACCCAAAACTCCTGAGAAGACTCCAGCCAAGAACCCTTCAAAAAGTCCAACCAAAGGCCTTTCAAAAAGTCCAGCAAAATCACCTCAAAGAAGTCCTTGAAAATAAATATGATTGTTATTTACAATATAAATATATTAATATAGCTATATTACTCATCTATAATTGATCAAGTAAAAAATTCTGGGGTATTTTTTGTGAACATAGGGTATTGGGCCTTGGTTCAGAAACCAATCCCCCATTTATAACATTGTTTCTTATGAGAAAATTGGTTCTGAGTTACAATGTTTCGACTTAATGCAATTTTCAGGAACCAATTGTGTCATAAGTCCAAGGACTGCCTGTATAATTAATGTTAATAAATTTTCACCTATCTTTTCATGTGTCTGCACCTTTTCACCTCTTTCCTGCACTGGGACAGTGCTCCACATGCAAGTGATATCATGTTTCTTAAGCTCTTCTACGGCTGAAATGTTCTTTCAATTACTTTTGTTAATTTTATGCTTGTGTTAGCAAAAGAAAATGTGATGTTCTTTCGCAATAGCTTATCATTTGTGTCTTCATTTTTCACATGTCTCAGCAAGAGACTTTTGTCTACTGGATATTTGCTGTCTCATCAGGTCTTTTCCACTTTTTTATGTAAACCACTTTCCCTGACATCCTTCGATTTCCTTTCATTTATTTCTTGAGCTTCATTATGAATTAGTGACTTTTTCTTACATCAACTGACATGTTGCTGTCCTCCCTTTCCTACATATACTGTACCAGAAGTATGCATGCCTCATAGCCCAGTCTATTTCTGAGAAAAGGAACAGAGGAGAGAATTCTTTCAGTTTATCTTGTGTTATGTCTTAGGTCCTTAGCTCACACTGTAGAAATCATACATTTAGATCAGAAAACATTAAACCTCTGGCCTCAGTCAAGACGGTGCATAAGAAGCAAATAGAGAAATAAGTGTTGTATAGTTATAGAGAAGTAGGCCTGGAATGGACCTCCAGAGGTCATCTAGTCCAATTCTCTGCCTGAGGCAGGGACATCCCTATCCAAACCATTCCATACAAACCATAACCTGAACTCTTTGTAAAACCACTGTCAAGGCTGGCATGAGACATAACACCCTGACCCGCCACAGATAAAGCGGATTGCCAGCATCCAAGGCAGCATTTGTTCCAGCAGAAGTATTCACATACTCCAGCTGAAGTCCCCCAAGGAAGGCTTAAAAACACCCTGACAGAAGTAGCAGAAAGGGGAGGAGAGGGGAGTAGGGGCAGGAAGGAACCAGCAGAGCCCAGAAACATGGGTAATACCCATAATAGAATACAGGCATAGCTATACCTAGATCATCCTTGTCCAATGGCTGTCCAGCCTCCTCTTGAACACATCCAGGGATTGTGAGTCTACAACTCCCCTAGGCAGTCTATTCCACCAGTTCACTGTGCTAACAGTGAAAAAGTTTTTTGTTTTTTTTTCCCAGATATCCAAACTAAACTTACTTCTCTGCAACTTCAAGCCACTGGTCTGCATCCCCTTGTAGAAAGAAAGAAAAGGTGCTTTCCCTCTTCTTTATGGTAGACCTTCAAGTATTTTAAGACTATCATATCCCTTCTTAAGTGCCTTTTCAGCAAGCTGAACATGCCCAGCTCCTTCAATCTCTTCTCATATGACTTGTCTTCCAAGTCTTTTAGCACTTTCTTGCCCACTTCTGGACCCTCACTAATGCTCCACATCCTCTTTAAAATGTGGAGTCCTGAACTGCACATGGTACTTCATATGGGCCCTAACCAGTGCTGAGTAAAGGGGCATTGTCACCTGCTGTGTCTTGCACCTAATGCTTCTGTTGATGCAGCCCAACACTACATTTGCCTTTTGTGAGGCTGTATCACACTGCAGATTCGTACTGGGTCTGTATACAACTCCCAGATCCTTCTCCATAGCACTGCCATCTGGTGAGGTATCACCCATTTTCTATTTGTCTTTTTGATTATTCTTCCATAGGTGTAGCATCTTGCCTGTATCTGCAACTTAATCCTGTTAGCTCTAGCCCAATTTTCCAATCTGTCAAAGTCTTTTTGAACTGTGCTTGCATTCTCCAACATTTCTGCAATCCTTTCCAGTTTCATGTCATCTGCAAACTTGCTCAAGAAGCTTTCTATTCCAGCATCAAAATCACTAATAAACACTGGACCCAGAACAAACCCCTGTGTGACTCCAGTCAGAAGCTCCTTCCATTCTTAAATGGGCTGGGTAATCATTACCCTTTGCTTGTGGCTTCTGAACTAGTTATTTTTCCACCTTGTAGTGGTTTTATCTAGCCTACATTTCTCCAATTTATGAGAAGGTCACGCAGGATCTTGTCAAAAACTTGCTGAAGTCCAGATACACTATATCCACAGCATTCCCTTCATCCACCCAAGTAGTTTGTCAAAGAAGGAGATACAATTTGTTTGATATAATTTGTTTCTGATAAATACATGCTGGCTGCTTGTTATCAGCCTTTACTCCTCCAGATGGTTGCTTTCCTTAGGGTGTGCTTCAGTAACTTTTCAGGTATTGAGGTGAGGCTAATTGGTTTGTAGTTCCCCAGTAGTTCCTTTTTGCCTTTTTTAAAGAGGGGTATTATGTTAGTCTTTTTCCAGGCATGGTACCTGGCCCATCTCCCACAACTTCATGCAGTTCTTGTCAATTTCTTGAACCTCATTACTTCCTCATGCAGCACAACTGTTCTACATTTAATTTTCCAACTAGAATAATCTAATCTCATTATGCATTTTCATCTACCTATTGATCCTTCTGTTTTCCTGATATGTGAAAACTGTTGACCCTACTTTCTACAAGCACACTTCATTCTCAGCGCATATCCCAAAACTTGAATGACCTTTATATTGGCCAGCTCACATCACTTTTACATCCTTGTTCTTTCCCAGAACATTTAACTCTTTCTTCTCTGAAGCATGTCAGGGCTTTGTTCTTTCTCATTTTGTTATGCACTCCATCATTATTTTTCACATGGATGGACAAATTTGGTGGGATGTGGGGGATTGTTTGCTTGTTTCCTTCTGTGTATGTGTGTGCAGTCACTATAATGCCAGTGTGGGAATGTTACATTGCAGCTGTTATTAATGTGCATTAATACAAAACTGGATAATCCCAAAGCAAATTAAAACTCCATAGTTAATATGTGTTCAAGAATTTTGTCTAGTTTCAGTTTCTATGGTGTGATACCAAATAAACTCTATTTTCAATTTGAAATTGGGCATGTATAGAACAAAAATTAATTCTCCAGAAAATATTTTACAGAAAACAAGTTTGTGTGTTCATTACTAAAAGTAAAATATGTCTGGTGAGGATGCAAAACTTTCTTAGCTTAATTATTACTATACAAAGTCACCAAGTTCCAGTTACTTTAATGTAAAATTAGTGTAAATCACAAAGTATCAGATACATAACACAGCATGTAGCTACCTAAGAATACAAGACTCAGGATGTGGTTGAACAGGCTATTGGGTCTGGATTAGGATCCAGATACCTTGTTTGGGGCAAGGGGACCCACCTTCAGACTGACCACAACCTTTCCATTTGATAGTAGACAAATGTATTGATACGCAGTGATAACAAAAAAAAGAAACAATACAAGCAATCAAGCAATTCTATCTATCTACAAAATCCTAGGGCTGTTATCAGAGTCAAAGTACACATGGTCAGGATGCAGGCCTCACTCTAAGGCTGTCTTTTAGGTGTCATATGTCCTCACTTTGGAGGTAGGATGCCAAGGTCCACAGCCCCACTCCAGTGGGATGCATGAGAGATGGGCTGCTGGTATGCCCTTGGCCCATGGTGGCCTTGGGGCCCCTTTCTGGGGGATGAGGAGAGGGATGAGGACCCCTCTCAGGGAGCAGGAGAATGAGGAACAGGGAGGGATGGAAGGGAAGAGAAGGAGGGACCAAAAGGAAGAGAGGGAGGGACAGGTCAAAGGGAGGGACAAGAAGAAACAGGAAGGGAACGCTTTGTTACTCTCAAGTCTCTGCTTCTGTATTCTCCTTCCCTCCTGATGATTCCTGATGATTCTTGATCCATGGCTTTCTCTGGTTGGTTGTCTCTCTGTGGTCACATATCCACATAGCCTTCCAGGCCTTCTCCTAATTTGGTCTGTTCCCCCAAAACTAGGACTCAGCCCCCCACTCTGCTCTGGGGCCTTGTAGCTGGTGTCACTTATCTCATGTTATGGGCCAGTATGGGACATACTCTTGGGGTTCCCAGGCCATTTTCTATACTATGTGTCCTTGTTTTGTTAGACAGCCTATCTGGGTTGAAGACTGTGATCTCATGTTATGGCATGCTCCCCTCAGTTTTCAAGGTGTGTCCATCCATTGGCCTTGTCATGCTAAATAGTCTGTCTGTTTCCAGAGCTATGTGCGAAACCCAGGCTCTTACAAATCAATTAACCCCGGCTGCCCATCTTGAACCCTTATATTATATATCTATACTTATAAGCAAATTCCCAAAACCCAGACCTTTAAGTACCATTTCTAAAGCCAACATAGATTAATGCAGCCTTAACAGAAAATCTTGTAGTTAATGATAAATGAGTTAAGTTTGTGTCTTCATGACACAATTCATGAGGTACAATAAAAGGCCAACCTTCCAATCTGATTCATCCTGACTTAGAAAAATGTGGAGGACAGAAGTTCTATTTCATAAAGGATTTGGTGACTTTGAAATGTGGCTTGGGAATGAAAATGGATTTTTAAAAAGTTCAAAATTCTCTGAGAAGGAAAATGTCAGAAAAGCATTCTGGCTTGATAGAGATATTTCACTCAAAAATTAAGATTTTGTTTTGATCTGAAAAAAATAAGTTTGTATTGTAATACACAGCGATAAATGTATAGTTCATATAATACAGAATAAAAAAAAATGTAAGGAAGTGTCATTTCAAAATGAGAAATCAAAACATTTCATTCAAAAAGTATCAAAACAGAATATTTTAGCATAGTTGGAGCTTCTATTTTGATTTCTTCCTAACCAATGTTATGGCAAAATTCTGTGCTTTGTTTTCAGCAAAACTGTATAATATGACAGGATCTGAATACATCTAAATTTCTCCAACCAACTTGAGTGTTTAGTGTTTCCTGGTGCTTAGCACCACAATTACAGTGATACAAAATTGAGCACTCATTCTAGGGACATTAAAAATCAGATATTTGACCAACAACCCAGGAAATGGGATATAACCCAGTGATACTATTTTCAGGTTAACTCTGAAACTTGCAGGCTTTCATTTTCCAACTTTTTCAAAGGTTGTTTCCTACCTTTCCATTTACTCAAAACAGCTCTCCTTATTACAAGCCAACAAACTCAACTAAATTCAATAGAAAGTTTGTTTATATATTTATTTAGTTCACTGGACATTGGGATAAGTATCTGCAGGGAAAAGTCAGCTGACATAATTTCAATAAAGTCAATGGAAACTAATTTGTTTTTGTCAGTGGTAAATTTGGCCTCAACTCTCTGGAAAAAAAATACGAAAACACTTTTAAATATTTTATTTCCCCAGTAATTTATCTTTTATATCAAATTGTGCAATTGTCTCCTCAATTTCACAGAGGTTCCTATCTGATACGTTCTGCAGTCTGAGGTTTAGTTTCACCGTGAGGAGGAAGACAAAATGAAAACGTGTGTTTTTTTTATCTGCCCATTCCAGTAATGAGATTACCTGTTTATCTCACTGTGTGTTCACACGATACACTGAAGTGCCTTGCAGCCAGCTTCAGTGTTTCATTCTTTGACCCTCACAGTGTTATTACAGCTCCATGAGCAGTTACATAAGCTTCATCCATTAATGGTGATAGGGGAAGATTTCATTTACAAGAACTTTCATAAAGAATCTTTCTTTGGGAAGCTAACTGACATCCCAACAATTTTCTTAACAAGCTGTTGATTTTCTTGTGCTTTCTCTCCATGTCAGACATGGGAACTTCATACTTTAAGGATGCTCATGGTAACTAAGGAAGCAATTCAGCAGGTATATTTTGCCTCCTATTTTAAGTTTCTATTGTTTCTTGTTTACCATTCTGCTCATTTAACAAAGCTCTTTTTATTCTTTTTCCTTTTTGCTTTCTTTGCAGGCAAATCTCATAGGATTGGGTATACCTCTAAAAGGTCTAAGTTCTGACGTGCCATAGAAAAGGGGTTGGCAACCTATGACCTGTGGGTTGGATCCATCCTGTGAAGTGAATTGATCTCACCCATGACGGTCTGATCTGGCCTGTGGCAGCATGGAGGATTACTGGCAGTCAGGTTGCCCTGCCACATCTCACTTCTCCACCCTCTGATGTGTTGCTAATCCCCTTTTACAACACCTATTATGCAACCCTCCCAGCTACTCTCTTGCCTGGTATGGCAAACACTGCTCACTCTTGCCACAAATTTTCCTCTCCCCATTGCCATTGAGGATAGGAATCAATGGCATGTGGTGCAAGCAGTAGAAGCAGCAGTAGGCACTTTGGGTGCTGTGGAAGGAATCAATGGCCTTTGGTGGCCTGTAACAGCAACTTAATTGATAGAAGGAGCTCGCTGCTCATAAAAGATTGCCCACCCTCACCCTAGAATGTTGTAGAGACTCCTTTATCTTTTCAGTGGGTGCATTTGCAAGTGCATATTAATGAGAAGCAATAAACTCTGGTGCATATTGCTCCCAGGCATCGTGTTTTACATGTACCCCCAGGACTGCATCACTTTGAGCCAGGTCAAAGCAGCTCTAGCTGGCAGGGAGCATGTGGGAGGTCAGCCTGCCAACCTGGGTTTGCTCTGACCTGGCTCACTGTGCTGCAGAGGGGATGGCTGGGCCACGAGGGTGCTCCACTGTGGGGCTAGCCACAGCAGGCAGCCCCTGCACCAAAGCACCGTCATGCCCCAGCCAAACATTGGTGTCTACATGTGCGCTGCTGTCCACAAACAAACTCCACAGTAGGATAGTACTTGAATTTATGTGGTAGGCTCACTGCCTTTGCCCAGAAAGCCTGGCTTGGAGAAGGACACTTCAGATTGGTGGAACATTTCCACCAATCAGGTAACAGCTGGGGGGGGGCTTGCCTCACCCCTGCTCAGAGGGTGAGGCGCAAGGAGACCCTGGACCTGATTGAAGTCTGCGCTTTGCAGGTCTGGCAGACTTGTAGATCCAGCAGGCTTCAGGGGCGAGGCCTCCAGTTTAAATAAAAGCCCAGCATGCTGGGCAGATGTGGTGAGGGACAGTGAGGAGAGAAGAGCTCCAGAGAAGATCATCATCAGGACCCTGCCTGAGCCTCAACGGTGCACAGATTGGTGCACGGTGCTTCCCTGTGGTGAAACTATGGAGCATCCTCCAAAGAATTCAAGATAACGAATTAAATATTAATGCCCTGCAACAATATCACAAAGGAATTACATGTTCTTGCCAAGCAGTTAACAGCTTCCGATGTATTATGAAAGAGTCCTGTATCAAATCAATCCCTAGCAAATTTTGGCAAGTGATAGTAATGTAAGTATTCATTGACTAAAACCACATACAGTAAGTATTAAAATCTGTGTTCTTGGGGTCTGAGAGTTAACCAGATTCTTCATCAAAACCTTCATTCAGGATTATTTTTCTGAGTAAGTGCATTTTTATGTTTACAATCATACACCAAAAAAAGACAATGAATATGTATGACTGTCAGCTTTCTATGCTTTCCCAAACAGATATCCTTTAATATCTCTTTGTTTAATAGATCATTGTCTTGTATAACTTTAATTAGCTTCTGCCTCACAAGTAGTAAATTCTTTTTTTCTGTGTGTGTAGAAGTGTAGCTAACTTTTTACATCCCTTCATTGTTAAATATTTAATGAGCCTGGAAAAACTCAGCTTCATTGGACAATTTAAATCATCCCATAAATACCAGAATACAAAACACAGATTCTGGCCCCAGTTACATACTGAAGCTTCAAGCAATTAAAATAGCAATGATTGTCACATAGTTATATGTGAAGTATAAGGAGATAAGAAAGGTAAAAAGCTCATATATGTTGCTCACTTCCCTTGACCTGGTAGTTATGCTGCATGATAATTTATATTCCAAATAGTTCAATACTCCAATGGAAACTCATTTTTACTAATTGCAATTCTTATTCATTCTGTTAAAAAAAGGTGTAAAGTCTGAGACCCCAGTGAAACTCATCTGTTCTAAACAAAAGAAATTGTGTATGTCTTTACCACTTACAACATATCCTTGGAAGGCTAGTCTGAACCATACCCTGCCAGCCACTCCCAACACACACTTGACAATCCTGGACTGGAGACAGTAATGCCATTTTGAGGAAGCTAACTCTGCCATGTTCAAGCTCCTTGTATCTGGTGTACTTGAGAGAAGCAGCAAGAAGTGCCCTTGAGAATGGCAGCTCCTAATGTCCTCATGTCTGGGCTTGGCGCATGGGCAGAACATGTCTGAGAGTGGCATTCTCAAGACTTCTGTGGAAATGGTATAGATTTAGATCTAACCTCAAAATAACTATTGTTTATAAATAATTAATGTTCTCAAACCCACAATAAAAGTATGAAGGGAATAAATAATAGGAAAGAGGGTACTGTGGTATTTTAAGAAAAATGTAACAGAGTGATTTAGTAAAATTAACATGAGAGAAAACAAATTGCAGAAGGTTTTTGGTAGTGCTTTTGAAATGATCTTGTAAGGGACCTTGAAAAAGGCTTTTTCCTACAGTCTCATTAAAACTAAATGTAAACAATGTTAAATGTAAAAAATGTAAAACAGGAAAAAAATACATACAAACATGACAGATGGAATTAGAGTCATAGGATGTACATCTACACGTCGCTGTACAGTGATGTTGCTATGGTGCCATGCTTTAGTACTTCCCTTTGGAAGGATGGTGCAGTATGGGTGGTTACTGTTCGTGTAGATCCATGTGATTGCTACATCACTGTAATGTGCCATATGGCAACGTGTAGACACACCCAGAGAGTCATAGAGAAGTAGGGATGGAAAGGATTTACAGAGGTCATCTAATCCAGCCCCCTGCCTGAAGTAGTATCATCCTTTTCCAAAACATCCCATATAAACCATAATCTAAACTCTACATAAGATTACCATCAGACTTGATACAATATTGATTTAACATCCTAATGTGCCACAGGTAAAGCAGGGAATCCTCTGTAGCCAATGTTCTGCTTCTATAACTTTTTGTCAATATATACTCAAGAGGTCCTGAGTAAAATGCCATGACCCCTACTACAGAGGTCCCTCCAGTAAATCCCTCCAGTTCATACTGATCTGACTATGGGATATAATTCCTTTCTGACCCCAAATATGGAGTTTTACCTTAAGTGGAGGGGCAAGACCCTCTAGCCAGGAACATCTGGTTTTGCTCATAGTAGGAGAATCAGCCCACCTCATCTGGAGTCTCCAAACTTAGCTGTAGCCAACACCCTATGTCTCTGGGGAAGCTTAAAAACATTCTGACACATATAACAATTGGAAGGGGGTGGGAAGGGAAGAAAACAAGGAAAGCCCAGAAGCATGGGAAATACTCACGGTAGAAAATAGGCATAGCTATGCCTAGATCATCTTTGACCAGTGGCTATCCAACATCTTGAACATATCTGGTGATGGAGAGTCCACAACTTTCCTGGGCAGTCAATTCTACTCCCTCACTATTCTAACAGTGAAGACATTTTTCCAGATATCCAATCTAAACTTACTTTGCTGGACCTTCAAACCATTGGTCCACTTCTTCCTCTTTCAGCAAACGAGAAAAAATGATATCCCTTTTTTTTATAGCAGCCTTTCAAGTATTTGAAGATTGCTATCATGCCACCTCTTAAGAATCTTTTCTGCAAACTGAATGTGCCTACCTAGCTCTTTCAATCTCTTCTCATATGACTTGCCTTCCAGGCTTTTGATCATTTGTGTTGCCCACATCTGGACTTTCTCTATCTTCTTTATGTGCTTTTTAAAATGTGGAGCCCAGAACTACAATTAAGGAGAAATGGTGTCAGTTGTGTCAGAACATAGTTGAAGGGAAAAGAGAATTAGCAACCATCAGCAATCCATCCTGAGGGGCTCCAGCTAAAAAGGGTTGGGAGCCAGCAACCTAAATAAAAACAGAATGAATACAAAATGATTATCTGTGAAGATCTGGAGATAGCCCAACATCAGATTAGGGCAATCTTTTGATGTCAGTGATTAAACAGTGAGAACAGCTGCCTCTGGGATTGATGCCTGCAGTTACATGTGGTTCTATCTGGCATTTGTATGAAGGTACAGGAAAACTTGTGTTATTAAGAGAAAATGTAACTGGGATGGAATTTACTATAATTTTATTTAGTGAAACTACACCTTTATCCTCTCCAGGATCCACCATCAACCTTTTCCATCTTTTCTCATGGGGAGTAGGGAGGGCAAAGGGGGTGAGAAGAGAAGCCAAGATAGGAAGATAACATACAGGTGATCAGTACATCCAGAATCACTTGCTCTGCTCCCTTACCATCAGAACCCAAAGGATTCTAATCCATGTAGCTCCAAGCAATAAAAGCTTTTAGGTCTGGCTTTCAAAAAACTTCAGGGCAAATAGACTGCCTGATTTACTGCCATCCGTTGAAGAAAACCTGTCTTAAATTATGGCTTTACACATTTCTGAAGCACCTGTTTTTATGTCTCAAAAATACTATAAAGTGCTTAACCAAAGAATTTTCCAAACCCATTTGAGGTAAAGGAGCATTTTTATCTCTATGCTACATGTGTAAACAAATAAAGCTTACATTTAAGCTCCAGCATAAAAAGGTATTTAAGCATGTGGCTCACCTTAAGTGCAAAAGTAGTCCCATTGATTTCACAAGAACTATTCACATTTTAAAAGTTATACCACAATGACTTGCCCAAAGACTCACAAGGAGCCAAGACACAGCCAGGATTAGAATTCAGAATTTCATGTTCTCAGCATCCGTTTTAAACTCAGTTTAAGCTCTCTCTCCAAAACAGTTGTTAGACGTATACATTTATATGGACATATCTGGATATTTATGAGTTGAGGGCACTCAGTCTTTACCAGAAAAGGGCATTAACTCCTTGGTTATCAGTCAAGTTATATTTATTTGATCCCACGAAGAATTCTTCCAAGGAGTCCAGCTTTAGGTATCTATTGGCAACTTCTTCCTCCCCTCTTCTGCCCTTAGAGATCATCTCTAAACCTTTGTATCCATTTATGTTTAGTCCCCATTGATTTTCACTCCCCTTCAGTGTTTCAGTTAAGCATACCCACTTAAATGGAACAGTCACCTTTCCTTGTCATTAAAAGGCACCCTGTCTTAAGAAGTTAAAGACCTCAGAGCAGCATATCAAAAAGGTTAACAGCAAATGAAATGGTGCATTTCAGTGTTACTCTGGACTTCATTAAAATTTAGTATCAGTTATTGCTCTTTTAAAGATCCTGACTTCCATTGAATCATCTGATTCTGCCCTTGTAGTTTCGTTAATAATTCAAAAACTTTTGTTTCAAACATCGCATGTCAGCATCTCTGTCAGCATCATGCTAATAACCTTAACATCACCGGAATGTAAAAGAAGGGAGTTTAGTGCACAGGCAGAGGACAAAGACTAGAATCCAGCCTTGCAGTAGTAATCAATCAAAGGCAATGTATTTTCCATCAAAGAGCAAAGGCATACTAAAAAGGATATTTTATTTTGTATAATTAATAATGTATTGTTAGCTACGTAGAATAACACAACTATAACATGAGGAATTCAATATAGCTATAAAATGCAAACAACAGGAAGACATTTTATAGCTGGTTAGTATCTGTTTGTTTGTATTATATCTTTTCAATGGCAAAACCCGGTGATAAGGTGAGGTGTTTAAAGTTCTGTGGAAGGAGATGCATATGTGCACACATAATCTCCTTTAGACTTTGATATAACTCATGAACAAATATGTAAGGACAAGTAGTATGGATTACTTAAAAGGGTCCAAATTAATTATTATTTATTTCTTTATAATGGATGAAAAGTGTTCTTTTTAGAAAGTCAGCATGAAACAAACACACGCCTTATATTTTGGGTAAGAAAGGAGGCAGACTTAGGATATGTACAAGGCTCACCAAGGTTAGGATGATCTAAATGCCTGGGTGTGCAAGCATTCACAGGGCTTAGGTCACCTGAAAAATGGCACGCCTAATATAAAGTTAGTGCTTGTTCAGAAAAGACCTAACTTAGATTGGCATAGGGTTAAACCAACCTAGTGAATGCTTGCATATGTTCACAGCAAGGCCCCAAGCCTTGGAAAATCCAGCCACTGTCCACAGTTGTGGGACTTTGCTGTTTTTACCCCTCTGACACTGACTAAACTTTTTAAAACTCTCCCACCCCACCAACCAGGTAGCACCACTATGAACCTGCTAGCTTCCCTTGGACCTGCCAGCTACTGCCCTCCCC
>NW_017728886.1:175442625-175480860 GCF_001723895.1 Crocodylus porosus | reverse complement strand
GTGCCCAGAACTGGACACAGTACTCCAGCTGCGGCCTGATGAGTGCTGCATAGAAGGGGAGCAAGACCTCTCTGGGCCTGTTAGTGATGCTCCTGTTGACACATGACAGTGTACGGTTGGCTCTGCCTATTGCTTTGTCGCATTGGTGACTCATATTCATCCTGGAGTCCATCCTGACACCAAGATCCCTCTCTGCCCCTGTCCTGCTGAGAGGGTCAGCCCCTAACCTATAACCATAATGCTGGTTCCCTCTCCCCAGGTGCAGCACTCTGCACTTGTCCTTGTTGAACCCCATCCTGTTCAGATCCGCCCACTAGTCTAACCTATCCAGGTCTGCCTGGATGTGTTCCCTGCCTGCTGGTGTATTCACTTTACCCCACAGCTTGGTGTCATCAGCAAACTTGAACAGGGTGCTCTCCACATCCTCATCCAGGTCACTAATGAAGATGTTGAACAGCACTGGCCCAAGGACTGAGCCCAGGGGGACTCCACTGCCCACGTCCTCCCAGGTCGACATCAACCCGTCCACCACCCTCTGGGTGCGCCCCGGAGCCAGTTTGCCACCCATATGACTGTGCATTCATCAATGCTGCAGTCCCTCAACTTGCCCACCAGAATTGGGTGGGACACTGTGTCGAAGGGCTTCAGGAAGTCCAAGAAGATGACATTGACTTCCTCCTTTGCATCTAAGCTCTTTGTTACCTGGTCATAGAAAGAGACCAGGTTAGTCAGGCAGGATCAGCCTGGCACAAACCCGTGTTGGTTACCCCTCAACATCACTTCCCCTGCAGGGCTCTCACAAATGTGGCCCTTGATAATTTTTTCAAAGACCTTCCCCAGGATAGAACTGAGGCTGACTGGCCTGTAGTTGCCAGGCTCTTCCTTCCTCCCCTTCTTGAAAATAGGGACTTGGCCCAAGCACCAGGAATCTGCAGCTTTAGCTGCTCGTTCCTTCACTTACCCTGTGGCAAATGCTTGAATGTGGCAATTCTAATTCAGGTTTAGATGACTTAAACTAAACTACCTAAACTAGGCTCTCAACCTGTTTTAGCTGGAACCAGGTCCCACGAATGCTTGTTTGCACTCTTAAGTAGCACAAACTTACATGCACAGGATTAGTGTGAATTCCATTTTTTATGTTCAAAGTACTGGGTGTTGTTCAAAAAAGCATATTTAGAGAACGTTTCTGCCCCAGAGTGATCAGACTGTAACAATCTTTTTGTCCTGGTGTATGATTGAAGTCTTCTGATATTACACTATCTAATTAAAGTGCCCTCACCAAGCCAAACTTGATGTAAAAGAGTATAGCCCCTTCAAAGTTAATACAGTTACAAGGCGGAGGTCTGCTTCTTGGAATCTTCCTTTGGATAGCCAGGTCATCAAACCAATCTTTTTGGCAGTTGTTATTGCTCTTAAGAAGCTTCTTTTTTTTTTTTTTTGTCTATGTTTCTGGCAAAGAGAAGAGAAAAACAGTTTCATAGATTTATAGATTCATAGACATTAGGCCTGAAAGGGACCTCGGAAGATCATTGAGTCCAGCCCCCCAAAGTATTAAATAATAGTGTATGTCTGTACTTAAATATAGTGTGTAATAGATCAACATCATAGTATTTCAATTACAGTCAACATTTGAAAGAGAAACATACTATTAAATAATCTAGGATGGCGTATTACATGTGGATCAATGCTGGATTTCTGAATAACCCACCTGTTTAAGAGCCAACCCAAGGTCTTCTTTCAGTAATGGGTGTTTATTCCTGTGTGTATTTCAGCATATGTAAAATCATTTTGAATAGTTCATTGCAATTGTAAAAAACATGGAAACAACCAAACAGCATTTTTTAGTTGGAGTTTTTTTCATTTTGCCTGGTTACAAATCCTTCCAAAAGCAGGGTTTGTTTGGCAGTTTACCATATATCATGCATAGATACTTTTTCCTAAATTGGATTTATTAATGCAGTTGTTGGTATGTACTTCTGGCTAACATTATGATCAATTCAATAATTTTACATGTTTATATTAACCATAGTTTGGGATATGAATGTATTGCTGTAATTTTACAATGTGACTGGAATTAGTCAAGTGATTTTTAATTCAAGTGTCAGGAAGAGGATAGCTGTTCACACTTTAGAGAGGATTCTGAAAGATGCATATTGATCAAGCAAAAAGGTAGCAGAACTCTCTGTGGACATGTCTACAAGTTTATTAATGTGCAGTAGTTAGTGTGCATTTAGATTCATACTTGTATAATCAAGTACTAGAGTTATTGCACAGTAGTGCCAGTGAATACCTTTTTAGCAATGCTACTGCACAGTACCCTAATAATACTGTGCAGTAGCTCATTAGCACAGTTTGTGTTGTGATGCACTACTGGGCAGTGTTATTAGGGTAATGAGCATTAAGAATTTTGTGTAGATGCATTCACTGTGTACTTGGATAGATACACTCTTGAGCAATTGTTTACATTTCAAAGGGGAATCCCTTACCGGGGGATCCATTCTCAGATGACAAACACCTGGACAGAGATTGACATTTTTTTACTGTGTAGTAGAACACCTTTGCGACTTGCCACTTTATGAGTGGCAGCAGGGCAGCTGGCAGGTGCAGCCCAGCTCTGATAAGGCAATCACATGACTGCAGGGGGGCCATGTGATTGGAGGAGGGGGCTGATCAGCCTCCATTTTAACTCTGGCCCTTAAGGCTAAGCCAGCATCCTGCTGCTGGCCTCTGAAAGAACACCATCGGGCTGAAGTGCTGCTCAGAACATGTTGGAGGTAAGGACAAGAGCTATGGGGATGGTAGGAAGCTCCTGGTCCTGGAGCATGACTGAAAACTACACCTTGCTGGGGAAGGATGGCCTGGTGGGACTGCTCATGGTGGGGTAGTTCCCCAGAAATTCCAGGCCAGTTGCCTCCCCAGTGAAAGGTTGTAAGGACACTTTATAACCCCAGCTCCCACTACCCAGTGGGTAATTTTAGAGCAGGCACAGTAAGTGGGGCCAGGCACATTTGCAGATACCTGAGCCCATGGTGTGTAAGACCCTGAGCCCCAGAGATGGGGTGTAGAGCTGGCCCCAGTGAAGGGGTAGAATAGGGCCCCGGTACGGGTTTGTGAATGTGTAGAGAGGCCTGCAAAGTGTAGGGCGCATTGTGGCACCTGAAGGGCTGTGTGTGGGGTGTAGAGTAGGGTCGGCAGAGGCAGGCCTGAAGGGCTGCTCCAGGGGGCATGTAGAGTAGGATTGCTTGGACAACCTGAAGGGCTAAACATGGGCCAACTTTCACAAGAGAGACAACATCAGCAAGTTGCCCAGAGAGGGGTTAGTGGCTGAGTTCAGCCCAGTGTGAGGTATAAGGCTGGTGGCTGCGGGGTCTGTATAGCTGCACGTGGGCCAGCCAGAGTGCAAGTAGGAAAGGCAGAAGGGTCATGCACAGTAGGGCCCAAAGGGGACCCAAAAAGGCTGCATGGATCCATGGTGGGCAGTGTGAATGAGGCCCACTGAGAGGGGGCCGAGTGCAAGAGTATAATGCTAGAGGCCCAGCAAGGGGGACAGTTTAGCCCAGTCTTGGGCCAGAGCTGTTACCAATTAGCGATGCCATCTGCGAGGCATGGGGCACTGTATAGGGTAGGTTGGTACTGTGTATAACATCCCAGGCATCGGGGTATTAAATGGGCAGCCTCCCAACTACTTACACCAAGACTATACAACAGCAAGTTGGGGCAGGTATGGCAGGACAGACTGCTCCAGACAGGTGTGTGGGCTGACATTTGACAGCCTCGTAATGGCCCCCTGTCACACAGTGATTGAACAGAATGAGAGAGAGTTGTATCTCTTGAATAACTGATAGCCAAGGAAACATAATTAGTAGTTATCTGTCTGAAAGGATATAAATATTTCTACATTTCTTAAATATATAAAAATAAAAATCAGGAGTAACACCTGGCCTCCCAGGCAGATGCAGATCTAAGTTTTCTGCATAGTATACACATGTTACTTAGGAATTAAATAGAAAAATACAGATGGTAAAAATAAAGGTGAAAGTACATAAGGAATGCTGGATGAGGCACAAGGTTGTCTAGAGATCCTGAGCCTTAAGATGATCTGATTTCCCCTAGCTGGCAACCATTGAGAGAAGCTGATTTCAGGCAACTGTTCACAGGAGAGTTCACAGATCACAGAGAGATGCTGTGTTCTAGCAATAAATGTAGAGAGATTTTTTTTTTTTTTTGCTCTTATGATTATTTCTTTTACATTCTGTTTCTCCAGCCTCCAGTTAAGTTGTTTGTATGATTTATCTTGCAAATCCTTCTTGTATATACTTTACTGATTGTCTGTGGCAAGTGCCGTTTCAGAGCAACTGGCTATTACAAGTGTTTACTCTTGCAGGGTTGAGGACCTATATTATATTTCATAAACCAAGAGGGTATTACCCATAACCTGGTAAAACCTCCTATGCTGAAGCTGCAAGGCCTAGTTTGGGGCAGGTAGAAATAGGGTGGTGGGGATAAGAGGTTATTTCAGGGCAAAACCTGGTATGTTTCCAGTGGGCAAGCAGCCAAATTGCAGAGAACTGTTTGAAGTCAAAGGGTACCCTGATATCTCAACACCATAGAATACCACTTTGTTATAATCCTATAGTAAAAGAAATTTCTGCTGGAAAACTGGCTTTTAAAATGAAATTGAATTTGGCCCAAGTGGAGATCTTACCTTTTCTGAGTCATGAATCCAATGCTATCTCTTCTCATTCCAAGAATCTCTATGTTCACCTGCCACAGCTTTGATGTTCCAAACATAAATACAAAGAAAGAGAAAAGGAAAAACAAAATAGAGGGAGGTGAAATCTTTTGTTTATTGTGATGTTCTGGATAGTGGCAAAGAGACTCTTCACAGGGCTCTGCCTCCCCTAAACCCTACCCTAACCACAGCTCAGATAGTCTGCGTTTATGGTCTCCCTGGTTCCTAGATACAGTGGTGGGAATCAGTCCAGTCCTCTCCTTTATACCATTATTAGACAAATTTCCTAACGCACTCTGTAGAAACTGACATCCATTCTTTATTTGATTCTGTTGGCTACACTAGATTCATCTTGGTCTTGGCTTAGTACCTATCCTTCACTGCCAGAGACACATCCAGCTACCACCAGCTTTCTATCAATTAATCCTTGCAGACATTCATTGTTTTGACTCGGGGGTGCCCAGCCTACCACACAGTTTCATTGCAATTGTAAGCAACTGACCCACTTAAGTCCCCTGGGCCCCCTCTCCAATAGACTAGACAAAGGGGGTTCTTACCCAGAAGTCATCAAGTCTGATGACCCTTTTACCTCTCTTTTATCTTGGATAAGTTAATCAACATCAGTTGAACTCGCCAGGATTACAAATCTCTCACTGAGTTGAAATCTCCCATGCTGCCTCTCCAGCAAAGGTAAGCGTTTTTCTTTCTCCTCAATTAGATCAACTTCTCTAAATAGCTTCTCAGTCTCCTGGACAAGTTTCTGCACCTCTGGGCAGCATGCAGGAGCGAATGATCTCCTATGCATCCCCTCTCTGGGACAACAGGTCTTCTGGCTGACCCAGCCTTTTTCTACTTCTGGGTTGTTCCTACTGGACCAATAATGTTTGGCTTCAGGAATTACATGTTCATTTCCTTGGCCGCCATCTGTGGAAGAGTCCAAAGATGGAACGCTGCCATAAACCCAAATGGCAGTTTTCCAACTAAGTGACAAAGTTTGCTTTTCTCTTACCTGTGCATAAGTTTCAATATAGCTTTTGAGTGCACATGGTAGGCTATACACTGGCCTGGCACATACAAAGCTGCATATGTGTGTACATTAAAAAAACAAGGAGGAATAAAGCCCTTCCATGTCTTATACTCCAAAATGCCACTTACACAGATAGAAAGCTGCTTTTAAAGTCAAGCAAAATTTGGCCATATATTTCTTTTCTTACTTCAGTAACAATATCACACATTATATATGCATGTAATTAACAAAGACAATTTGCCAACCTGCAGAAAAGGATTCAGCCAATAAAGTTGCTAAAAACAATGTTTATTTAGGTTTTTTGTTTTTCTTCTCTCTTTTTATGCTGGAATTTTAGTGTCCATAGTATTTGGGGGGCTTTAGGGGGGGTTTTTTGTTCATTTTTTAAATGGACATAAGATTTCTGGAAACACAATACAAACTAATGTTGTTAATGCCTGGGAAGTGTTCTTAAATATGCAGTATGAATCATTGTGTCTAATGTTTTTATAAAAGTTGGATAGATTAAGTCCATTAAGGAAAGAACAGTATCTGGTTACTTAGAATATCTTGTAATTATTCTTGAATTTACAGAAAATTTAGGAATAGTCTCTCCTTATTTTTTCTGAATATTTTTCAGGGTAACATGCAGAGCAAACCATTGAATTATAGAATTATGTTAATTTTTATTGTGTTAATTCTTCCCATAGGTGATGGCACATTTTCCATCTGTCCACACTGGCCTGAATTTTGTTTAAAAAGGGGGGGGGGGGCAGGAAGTTACCTGTCACTAATTTCTGAGGTACACATTTAATTTTTTAATGCCATAATTTTGTGTACAATTTGTGCTTGATATTGAATTGGTGTGCCAGGCTGCTTATGAATGGTTTTCTATCATCAGAGAGAGAGAATAAGATTCAATTTACAGGAGTAGTATCAACACTAAAACTGCTCAGAAAATGTCAATTGGTATGTTTTTCCTCCAGAAACTGAAATATTCCACAGCATACATTGATTTCAATAAATCTTCTAATGTGTCACCAGTAAATTTTATTCTTAATTTGCCTGATTTATTTCTAGTTCATTCTGCTGTTAAAAAACCCAGCTGTTAAAATGCACTGGAACTGAGATTCCAAGGTATCCAGAGCAGGGGTACGCAATTATTTGGGCCTGATGAGATGTTGTGGGACCAGATCAGCACCTCCCCACATGCAACAACTCACCAAAACTCCCTATGGGGTTCTGGGTGGGCAGGGAGCAGTTCTGGGAGTGGGATGGATTAGTAAAGCTGATCTGCTGCCTGCACACCCTGTCTTGTGGGGGCGGGGGCTGGGAGGGTGTCTGCACATATTTGCGGGGGAGGATGCTGCCTGAGTGCTAGGTCCAGGGAGTAAGCTGGGATGAAGGGAAGGAGGTAGAGGTGGGGGGTGCATGAAGCAGAGCTCGCTCAGGCAGTGCACTTTATGGGGCTCACACACCGCTCTGCATGAAGCTGATCCCCACCTGCAGCAGTCTGCACCACTCCTGACTGTGCCCATAAACCCAGCCTCAGCTCTGTCCCCCGCCCCAGCTAGTGCACAGCTTCTGTCACAGCTGTTCCTGGTGTGGTTGCAGCCAGCCAGGAGCTGCTCTGCTCCCCTCACCTCCCGTGTGAGCTGCCCAGCTGAAGCTTCCCACCACCCACATGCCTGAAGTGGTGCAGAAGGGGCAGGAAGAGGAGCCACCACTGGAGAAGAGGGGAGCAGAGCAGCACCCCGCCAGCTGCAGCTGCACTGGGAACAGCCCTGCCAGAAGCTGCAGGTGCTGGCTGGGACCTGGGCCAGCAGAGTTGCTCTACTTTCTACTCCCCCTTACCTCCAGTTGTGGCTCCTCCTGCTCCTGCCCCTGCTGTACCACTCTGAATGTGTGTGGGGGAGGAACTTCAGCCAGGTAGCTCCTGCCTCAGTGTGTGGGACTCTGGCTCCAGCTACCTTCTACCCAGTGTGATTAGCAGCCACCTGTGGGTGGCTGTTGTGTCTTATTGTGTTTTCCTTGCACTGTCCCTTGAAGGCCAAAGCCCACATGTTCAGCATTTCAGGGTTCACTTTGCTTTGTGGCAGTTTTGCAGCACTGGGGACTCCATGCTCTGCCAGGAGAAGCATATCTGGTTCCTCTACCTTCACAGGACTGCACTGGGTCAAGTGAGAGGCAGAGCAAGTATAAATTATGCAAAGATCTACTGATACAACTGTTAAGATCCACCCTGGATATGATTCCAGAGAGTAATAATAATAATAATAAATGACTGTTAGTTCAATACAGGAGTGTCCAGAGTGTTGTTGCTGAACCCACAACATATCAGCAGCCAGGCAGAATGCGTCTGTTGACCCACCCAGGACAGTGCAGCATGGACAGGGTCGGGATCAACCAGCAGTGGCTTCTCTTACTATCTGCTACTGTCTCTAGCAGAGTCTCTGCATCTTTGCAATTCTTGGCAGAGGGGTCCATCCCAGAGACACAGCCCATCATGGCAGGTAATCAATTGTCAGCATGTCCTCTTAGGGATTCATTACATTTGGAGTTAACTCAGAGGAGGCTTTGCACTGTGTTCAATTGAATCCTGGTCAGCACAGAATTGGGGAAAGATGTAGAAGTTGTACCTTGGTGTAAACTGTACTTGGGGAATATGAAGGGCATAATGGTATTATGTTTGACACATTCCTTCACTAGACACTTATATGGAAATGCATTCCTCCAGGTGATTTCTGGGAATTATTGTATTCCAGAAAATAAAGAGGCATCTTGCATGTACACATTTTCCATTTCCCTAAACCAATAGCCACCTATGTGTCAATGTATAATGCTTCCCTACACAATTTTCATCCAGGAGATAACATGTAATAGTATTCAAAGTTTTTCTTCATTAGGGTTTTTATTGATACCTGGCTCATTTCAAATGGAAAGCAAAAAATCCACCTCCATGAGCAACAACAAGCAAAAAATACCAATTGCCTATGGCAATCCATCTAGTAGAGGAACAAGACAAGAGGGTGGGGAGGTGAACTTTACCAAAAGGAAGACAATGTGCTGTGCTCAATTAAGATATCTACAGAAGATAAAAGTGCTTTACTCCTTCTATGTAAAAGGTAAGTTTTGTTTGGTAATATTTTTATTGGGCTAGCTATTGAATAGGAGAGATGTTAAACAAGATTTCAAACAACTTTCAAGAGCTATTCTTTCTACACTTGGAAACTTCTGCTCAAGGTGAATAGTTCAGAAAGTGGACAGGTCTTCAAATAACTGTATATCAAAGATTCAGGAAGAGGGGGGGGAAAAAGTGACCAAATAGCATACTGTGATTCTTTGGAGAAATCTCTTCATTAATAAAAGTTTCCTTTTAGTGTCGCCTTCTACATACTGTTAGCAACGTATTTTTAAGATATTATATTTTTAATTGTTTAAAATATTTAAAAAACAAACAATCATAGAATAGTGATGAAATGGCAGAGAGAACTTTAGAAAAAACCACAATAGAACAGAATGCCTTATGACAATCAATACTACTAATTGATTGTTTTATTTAAACATCTGTTGATAATGGTCAGCCATGTTTTCAGACTGTCACATAATCAATCTCTAAGCTCAGGTCGATGATGGTTTCTTTCCGTCTTGACATCTTTTTTCTTTATCTAATACTGATTTATTTTACAAAAACAGAAATAGTTTCAAATAGAAAAAAATATCACTTTAAATGGTCAATACTACAAAAGGTGTGATTCAATATTCATAGTAAAGAACACTTTAGGTTTACCAAAACAAGTATCAGAATAATCTATTTAAAACCGATACCATTTTAAAATATTGTTATGGTCACCGAATCCTGGATTCTTGAACCCTTTTTCAGCTGACTTCTTACAAGTTGCAGATTTTCTGCTTTTGAAGCAAAAGGCCAGATTTTCATATAGCATAAATTGGCATAGACTATGTCTGCTACACAGACATATCACACCTATCTTCTGAGAGTCTTGTAATCATTATGTAGTCATTGCCATACTACACTCAGGCAAAGCTCACACCAACATCAGTCAAAACAGAGATAAAAAGGCTTCTACTTAATTTAATAAAGGATTGTCTTGATTAAGATGAAAATATGAGCCACACTGAATATGAAAAGGGACAAATTTTTGGTTTGCATAGCATTATTATTCTTTGCACCCACACACATATGCGCACACACACACACAAGTGTGTGTGTATATAATGTTGTCATATATTATAGTTGTTATAGTGTTATAATGTGGTATTAAGTGTAATATCATATATGATATGATACACTATAATCTTAAATATTTAATAGGTATATTATATGGTATTTAGAATGCATAATTGTGTGAATGTCTCTTTCAATTATATCAAGAAAAATATTAAAATTACCTGTGATGATAGTCACTTGTTAAGAGAAAAATAAATTTAAACAGTTGAGATATTTGACCTATTGTAGAATCTACACTTATGCATAGTAAACAATTACAAAACATGGCAGGATTGAGTCTATAATGAATTATACCTATTTTCTTTCCACCATTTTATTTAAGAATATTGAAACATTTTAATTTGCCTCCATTAGATGTTCACCAGCCATGTTTATATAGCCTTACCAGCACCCTAGTTTTCAGTTCATCCTAGAGCATTAGAAAGGCATATTAAGTTCTTATCCTTGTGCACAAAATAAATCTGGACAACTATGTTTTTGCTCCTTCATCCATTTGCATATCAAGACAAAATTGGGACATTTGTATACTCATGCTCCTGCCTTGCAACTTTACCACATGCATTAAACCTAAATCTGACATCTGTAGTGTGGTTAAGATTGTAAAGAAAACACCTGTTTTATTACTTTAGTGATTTTTTTTTTTTTTTTGCTTGAAATAATTTTTCCCCAAACTGTGTGGTGCACCCTCCTTACCCCTCTTCCCAGATCCTCCTTTTTGCCACAAATCAGAGTTGCAAAAGCAGGGTAATCATGCCTGAAATAGTACAGAAAGAGAAGGTAATTTAATATATCCATGAAAGCAGTTTGTAGCATGCTGTGTGCTGGCTGACTTTTATCTTGTAATTATGTTGAATTTTCTCCTAAACCTTTTGTTCCCTGGGCAGCGCCATCTTTTGCGTAACACATCATCAGTATGCCTTACTAATACATCATTCTCATGACAGTTTCAATGGTGTACTGGAGCAACAGCTCATCAGAGCAGCAGCACAATCTGATGATTTATCACTGTAACACATCATCAGAATGAGTTGGTCTAATAATATATGATTAAAAAAACCTACAGGGGTATTATGCAGGAGTAGATTCAATTTAGGCACCAAATTGAAGGTATACTAGAAAACTTCCTAACTACTGTCATTGATGTAACAACAGCATTTACATTCCTTCAGGATGTCAAATGCTTCTCTTCTAGACACCTAGTACATTCAGCACTCACCCTGAAGCATTGTGGAACATCCAAGGTTGCAGCTTACTGGTACAATCTCCCTGGATTTTCTTGGAATAAGACAATGGTTTTACTATGCTCTAGGGTCTGGTTTCACTCCCATCTCTGTCCAGGCTAATGGAGTCATAACAGCTCTGCCCATAATGGACTGGTAATGTGCTTCTGAGAGATGCTCTCGGAGGGTACATCCTGAAATATGATGCAGTCAAAGAGGATTATGGCATTTATTATCAGCGGTTACAAGGTCAAAGTCATATAGCATAGGAAACATGAAATGAAAATTGGATACACAGAGAATGCATTACTTAAAAACTATCTAGTAGATATGGTCTTGCTATTGGAAAGCGTTGCTACAGGGAAGGATCAAATAAGTTGAAGAAAGTTTTATAAGGACACCTTCTTAGAAATAATGACCCGGGATTAGTCATTCAGGCTACCATATATCCCTGATAAATGAAAAAAATACAAGAAGAGCCATTACATCTTTTTCTTTGGTCTTAACCCCATTTCTCCTCAGGAAATTATATTCTTCTTTTGCAGAGGAACATTGTCTGAAACTCCACTTGGCCATCCAGTTCATCTAAACCTCTCACCATTTCTTTATGTATTATATGGCCAATATCAAAAGATGTTAATATATTTAGGGCCATGACATTACCTGCAGACATAGTATTGTCCAACCAATTCCTACTGCATGCTCATTCAGTAACCCTAGTTTCATTCGAGTTGGGCTAATAAAAGATATCAGATTTACCCAAAGAATCTTGTCTGCCAGTTACTGAGGGAGCGTTTGTCATCTGTAAAGTACTGAATCTGAAAATGGAATACAATCCAGAACAGTCTAAGATGTGTTAAAGTCTATTTATTCAAACTTAAAGGTAAGTTGTACACAAATAAATTAAAATTATTTGGAGTCTGCTAAAGAAATTATGGTTCTTTGTTTAACTGACATAGAAGAAATGTGTTGTGTGACTTGTACAAGCTATCTAATAGGAAGTATCATGCTTATATATCTTCAAGTGGTGTGCAGACCCTGGCTAACTAATCCATTTATCCAGTTAAGTTTAAATTGCTTTTATGAGTCATGCAGAAATTTTTTTCTTTTTTCAAGAATTTGTCTCCACAGATCCTTTCTCTAGGGTCATTTTCATGTCCACTCCAGGGATTATCTATGGAATTTCATGTTCTTGGGTCTAAGTAGTGCAGATTGCTCTTCTGTCAGGGAATTGCTCACCTCATAGAATAGTGCATTCAAGTGGGCTTTGTTTTACCTAATGGCAGAACCATTTAGGTTCCAGTGATCCTAAAATTATATTAAATGGGCTCCTTTCATAGAATTGCAATAAAGGCTTCATGTCTGTTAGGGTATCAAATGGCAGGCTTAGTTTTCAAAGAATTTAGCCATATCCATTCTAATAGTTTTGTCTGCTTGTATAGTTCAGTCTATTTCTGAGTCTGTGGACCAGTCATTTATTTTCTGCCCCAGTCTTTTGCCTTGGCATAGTAACCCTTTCAAGGTCAGGGATTTCTCACTGCTTTCCAGATGTGTGGTTTGTAACACAAGTAGCCTTTTTGATTCTACCTCCTCCTTACTCTCTTAATGAAACACTTGTTCACAAAATAGTTACATATCATCTAATCATTTCAAGAGACAGAAAGCTACTGTCATTTAAGCTAGCTTCTTTGTCCTGTGCTGCACCAAAGCTCTTAGGAAATACAAGTAGTAAACCAGGTGTACTATGGTTCAGAGATAAACTACTCAGGCACTTCAGCTGTTGGGCCCTATTCATTCTACTGCTGTCGAGTCCAAAATTAGCTTTCTGATACGTGGCTAAAGTGAAGAGATATTTCAGGAAGGCTGATGCAAATATTCTAGGTATACCTTTTAAACTGTTATGCTGCAAGATAAACATTTAACAATTCCTAGTTATAATTCTGGTGACAGTCTAGTAAAGGGTGGGGAATTCTTGGGCCTAGTGTCTAGGTGCTCTCTCCAGTGCAGTTTTCTATGACAATATCTAACTTGCAGGTCTTGTGGTCAAGTTCAGTTGGTACTGTATCTCATTAAGTGTTTCTCTGATTTTCTCCCTAGCTGATGCTGCTACTGAACTAGTCCCTGCAGCTACTGCTTGTAACCTGCTCCAACTGGAATGGCAGCTAGCATACAAGACACCCCATAATCATTGGCAATACATAGTCGTTTTTTACAGGGGTTTTGCATCCAGCAAGAATTCACAACCCATGTACCAACTTCAAAACCTTTTCAACCTATCCAAGTTTCATATCCTTAAATTCAATTTAAGGCCTGATTTTAACAGCGTTTTGTTTCAATCAGAAAAGTATAGCTTTTATTATTTGAATGTGTAAGATGTCTGCAGCATTTGAGACTTAAGAGGATTCTATTTTGTTTAAATTTATCTATATTACTGTAAATGTTTCTTTCATGAATATAAGCAACATTATTCCTCTAGTTGAACCTTGCTTTTGAAAGTATGCTTAATTTGGTTGCCCTGATTTTGTTAGGTTTATCATGCTATTCCAAAGATTTGTTCTGTTTGCACTGCCCTAGACTAAGACAAACTTCCTACATTCAATTTTTCTTCAAAGTAATTCCAAGTCCCAACCTCTACCCTCTGTCAAATGATACAATATTTCTAACTCTGTTCTTCTCTGTCCATTCAACAATAGGATTCCCTGACCAATTTTAGAGGTCATCAAAGGAGGTGAGCCTTTCCTAGACAGTGATTTAGAGAGGCTTAAATCTCAGCTTATGGCGACAGGTTTTTTTGGTCTTTTGTGTCAGGTCTGATGTACACTGAGGTGTCTCAGGGGCTCTGTGACAAATCTCCTGTTTGTTATCTGTGTGCTGCCTTTAGCTTCTTTGATTTGACTATGTAATCCAGGCTTTCATTGCTATCCAGAAAAAATGCCATTTACATGCCTTTTGCAATATATTATAGCTCCCCATTATTGTCCCTGCATTTTTATATATCTAGTAGACTACTTGGATTCCATGAATAAAAAACATCCCCAAAGGGAATGAAATCACGCCAACTGGGTTTTTAGTATCATATGGTTGGCACTTATATCAAAGGCCTTTAATTAGTATGTATTAACTGTATCCAGGATTAGGAATCTGGTGATGACAAGGGCTTTACCAACACATAGCCCTTCAGCATGTCTGCATGTTCTCCAGTTAAAGAATATGATAATATTCACATGATGATAAATGTGAGTGCACCTTATAATCTAAATTTCAAATTTAGTTGAATTACTATATTTACCTACCTAACTTCCAAAATATTTGTTGTCCATTTATTACTTTGGTAGACCCTGATCTAGCAAAATACTTAAACATACTTAACTTTAAGCATATGATTAATTACAGACTACAGTGGAGCCCAATGTACCTATTTATATGCTTAAAGTTAAGCATGTGCTTTGCTGGTAAGGTCATAGACTACTGAACCATGTTTTCTGGCCCACAAATCTGTTATGGACAATCTGTTACCAACTGGAGCAAGAATATTATTGACATGATTTAGATAAACTCAGCACATTTCCTAGGTGCTCACTTCACTGCATTGACACCTAGCCAGGTTCTATATTGATTTTAAAATATGTCCTCTGACTTACAAGACCTAGTATGCCCTTGAATTCTCTTACCTTAATAGGCTGATCTCTCTTCATATTATGGTTGAGCACTACGATCTCAAGATGCCAGTCTGTTGATTGTGCCAAAATTGAAGTTGAAGCAGCCAGTGAAATTGCACTGACACTTCGAATACTGAAAAGGTTATCCCTTTAAAAACCAAAGTCAAGGCTTATCAAGACTATTTATAGCAAGTTGCATTCAATGATCATGTATTTAAATGTAAAGGTTGTTCTATATATAGTTATCACACAGTACCAATGTCTATTGGTTTTGTTTAAAGAACAATCTGTGTTGCAATTTGTACTGCGTTGTATCGGGGATAGTTATTTCTCTATTCTTTGGGTTTGAAACAATTACACTGTGCATCACTGTGAGACCTGAGCATTTAATTTTTCTCTAGTTTTGCCCATGCTTCCTGTAAGGTAAGTGAAAATTAAATATGCATGCTGGGGACAAAAAGTCTACATCTTGGTATCTTATGTCAATGTATTCTATTTTCTCCGAGTACTATAAACTGTACTTTGTAGTTACATACAGGCAGCTCTATATCAGTTAGAAACTTTAAGGACAATTTGACGTCACTACAGTTCCACACTCGTGAAAAGAGAATCAGATCCACAAACATTACATAATGGCCTCATCTACATGTGCACTTAACTGAAGAGTAGACTAATTGGCTGTGGAGTAAAGGTGTACAGTCTACGTGTGCGGTGCTATTAGGCCACAGTAAACTAATTTTCACTGCCATAAGATAGTACTGTCCAATAGTAATTATGGCAGAGTAATTAACTGTGATTAAAGAAATGTTTGGACATTGACCACGGATGTAAATTGTACCTGGTCAACCCAGCTAGCAAGATGGCCAGATTCCTGCCTTCTCTCTAGACCCCGCACTTTCAGCATTCTCATTCTGCAGCCAGCTCTAGGCTGCCACTTAGAACCCAAGCTGATCCTGCTCTCTGCCCTTGGCCCTGGCATAAACTGCTCCGCCCCCACTCAAATTGTTGTTGTCCCAGGTGCACATGTAGACGATGTGCCCAGGAGTACTTTACTCTGGCTCACACTGCTTTGGAGTTTATTGCTTCAAATTAATTGTACATGTAGATGCACCCACTGTATAGAAACAGTGGGCTTACTTCATCAGATGCTATGAAGGGACTGCAGGATGAATAGCTGCTAAATAAAATCAGTGATTGGAATACAAAGGGCAAAGAAGGGGGGGGAGAAAAAGAGGGGACACTGCTGGAGATGCAGAATATTTTAATTTGTCTGCACATTCCATCATTTACTTCATTTACAACAAAACGTTTAAAATATTCATAGAATCATAGAAGTAGGATCGGAAGGGACCTTGTAGATCTTCAAGTCTGACCCCTTGCCTGGGCAGGAGAAAAAAAACTGGGCTCAAATGATCCCAGCTAGGTAGGCATCAAGCCTCCTCTTAAAGACCCCCAGGTCTGAAAGAGAAATTTCAGAACAATAAATCATCTACAGCATAGATTGTGTAAGTATGACCTTAAGTCCATGGGGCTGTGCACCTGAGGGTACTGAGGGAGTTGGCTGATGTGATTACAGAGCCATTGACCATCATCTTTGAAGGTAGTGGTGATCAGGTCAAGCCTTTGGAAAAAGGCAAATATAGTGCTCATCTTTAAAAAAGGGAAGGAGCTTCCAGTGAACTACAGACAAGTCAGCCATACCTCTGTCCTTAGAAAAATCATGGAGCAAGTCCTCAAAGAATCTATTTCTAAGCACTTGGAGGACAAGAAAGTGACCAGGAACATTCAGCATGGATTCACTAAGAGCTAGTCATGCCTGAGCAACCTGAGTGACTTCTTTGAGATAACTGGCTCTGTGAATGTGGAGAAAGCTGTAGATGTGATCTCCCTTGACTTTAGCAAGGCTTTTGATACCATCTCCCACAGCACTCTAGCAAAAAAGCTGAGGAAGTATGGGTCTATGAATGTAAGGTAGATAGAAAGCTGGCTGGATTGTTGGGCTCAGTGGTTAGTAATCAATGGCTCAATATCTAGTTGGTAGCCGCTATCAAGTGGAGTGCCCCAGGGGTTGGTTCTGAGGCTGGTTTTGTTCAATATCATCTTTAACAATCTGGAAGATGGGATGGAGTGCACCCTCAGCTAGTTTGCAGATGACACCAAGCTGGAGGAGAAGTAGATATACTGGAAGGTAGGACTAGGATTCAAAGTGACCTAGACATATTGGAGGACTGGATCAGAAGGAATCTTGTGAGGTTCAACAAGGACAAGTGTGAAGTCCTGCACGTAGGACAGAACAATCTCGTGCATTGATACAGGCTTGGGATGAAGTGGCTAGGCAGCAGCTGTGCAGAAAAGGACCTGGAGGTTACAGTGGACAATAAGAGGGATATAAGTCAACAGCGTATCTTTGTTGCCAAGAAGGCTAACAGAATACTGGGCTGCATTAGTTGAAGCATTGCCAGCAGATTGAGGGAAGTAAGTATTCTGCACTGGTGAGGCCACATCTGGAGTAGCGTGTCCAGTTTTGGGCCCTCCACTACAGAAAGGGTGTGGACAAATTGGAGGGAGTCCACAGGAGGGCAATGAGGGGTTAGGGGCCTGGGGCACATGAGTTATGAGAAGAAGCTGAAGGAACTGAGCTTATTTTGTCTGCAAAAAGAGAAGACAGAGGGGATTTGATAGCTGCCTTTAACTACCTGAATGGTGGTTTCAGAGAGGATGGAGCTAGAATGTTCTCAGTGATGACAGATGGCAGAACAAGGAGCAATGGTCTCAAGTTGCAGAACAGGAGGTTTAGGTTGGATATTAGGAAAAAATTCTCACTAGGAGTGGGGGCGAAACACTGGAACAGCTTACCTAGAGAGGTGGTGGAATATCCATCCTTCAGGAATTTTTTTTTTTTAAGGCCTGGCTTCATAAACCCCTACCTGGAATGATCTAGTTGGGGATGTTCTTACTTTTGAGCAGGGGTTTGGACTAGGTGAACTTCTGAGGTCCTTTCCAACCCTAATGTTCTACGATTCTACCTGAGACTATGGATTCTTATCCTACTACCTGGATTAGTTTATATAATCCTCATGACCCTCAATAAGTTAAAAGCCTTAATTTTCTCTCTCCTACCCACCTTGTCTGTTTTATTTTTTCTATGAGATGTAAATGTATCCTGCCTTCTGCTTCATTTGCCATTACTTTACAGCTTATGTGATAATTTACAGCCGAACAAACAAATAGCAATTGGGTGCATCTACATTGTCCTATGGTGATGCTGTTACTGAGCCATGCTTTAGTACTTCCTTTTGGAAGTACTAAAGTACAGTGCATTAACAGCCCGTATTGAACCATACACACTAGTTATATTTACCAGCTACTTCACTGTAGTGGTGTGTTGCATCCACAGGTGTCTACAGCTAGTTCGTTCTAGTAGCACATTCCACCATTGCGTTTCACTACATCAACACAGGGTCATGTATAGACGTGCCCATAGTGTATAAACATTAATATTTGGTTTCAGTAGCAATGTGCATTTACTTTTCAATCACTTAGCATTGATATAAATGACTAAAGTGCAGAACAATAGATAATCAGGGTCTGTACTTTTTAATAAGAATGTTTAATATGAGTAAGTCTATATTTACCCAAAGATAACGTTTAGTAGCTGCAGCTCCTGGATTTTAATAGTGGCCCTGTTTATTTCATTTTTAATGTAATACTTTCAAACATTACCTGTTATGTAACTCTAAAGCAGTCTATGTCTGGATATCATTCAAATAAAATTCATATACTGTTTCCAATGTCTGGCTCATATGATTGCTATTGGAAATACATTCTATTAAGCAGCTGCTGGGATTATGACTGCATTCACATGTGGTGTGCTGGTTTTATATTTACAAATAACATTAAAAGGGAGGAGCCTTTCTACTAATTTTTATTTTTAAATCCAGCTGTTGGAAAATTAAGTTCTTAACTAGCTTGGTTCATAATGAATGTTTTCCAGGGATTTTATTTAGATATATTTAAACAGCATGACAAAATGTAGCTCTAAGAAACATTTGTTGGCAAAAAAATTAAATTCTGAGACATAATTATAATTTTACCAATTATCTTTCAGTGCACAGTATGGCACTGTGCTATGCATGAAGGACTATGACAGATAAGAGAATATAAAGGAGGAATGTTTTTTGTAATGGGATTACAGAATGAAAGCAGACTGTTATGTAAATTTACTAATTGCTACAAGGCTTTCCTAGAGTGGTATGTTGACAAAAATCAATAATTACATTTTCTAAGTTACACTTAAGTCAGGGGTGATGGTAACAATTTTCCAAATGATATAACATCAGGTTAGTCTGAGATTTAATCTATTACAAAAGCAAATGTCATTCAACATCAGAGAGAAAAATAATGTAAATATATTAATGTATAATATACAAATAATATTTCTGGCATTGATCCTGAAATACGCTTTTCTTTCATAAATCTTTATCCTTTCACACCCCACTGAGGTCTGCTGGAGTCTACAGGGGTATGGATGTCCAGATTTTAATGGATCACTTTTCAAAATATTAAGCTGAATACATTAGCTTGAAATCAAAATTAATATATGATCATATCACATAATATAGAAAACACTATCTAAGTTTATGTTTTCATTAGAAAAGCTGCCCCTAAATCTTGATTGTATGGAAATTTTATTAGACTGCATCCTGCAGGATAGTTTCCCATAGCAGAAAAAAAAAATGTATTTTAAAGAAGGTACTTCTCACCTGACTCTAAAAATCCTACCTATATTCATCCATCCCCTGAATGTTTTTTTTTTAAATACATGTTGACATGTGACAGTAGGAAGAAATACTCATTAAAATGCAGAAATGGTGTTCAAAGATTTAATAAATGTTTGAAATACATAACTGGTCCTGGCTGATGCTTAATGCCTATGGTACTCAGAAGTAATGAGGCCATCCACATTCATGAAATATAAAATTAGTCTGTAAGAAGCTATACGATATCTTTTATGCATTTAAATACACTAACAATTTTACCTCCATGCTACTGAATTCCAAGTCCAATGGTCTTGAGTGTCTGAGATTCATTAAACAACACCAGGGATGGAGAGAGTAGATTTTCTAATGTGCCATTTTCCATGTTAATGGTATGGAGATAACATTTAAGAAGATCATTACATTTGTTCCTATGAAAATTATTCTATCCATTTTGATGGACCTGGAAGTAAATATTTTCATCTTGCCTTAGTTCCTTGCAGATGTATTTATTTAAGTTAAATACAAGTTAGATGAAACAAAATAGACGAATGTAATGTTAATGTGGCTAATTTCAGGACTGAAAATTAAGGAAATAAGCTTGCTATGGTTGTGAACCTTCTGCCTTGCTCTTCGTTCACATGAATGTACATTATGGTTACATTTCAAAAGACTCTCTGCTGATTTTTTTCCAAAGCTATTCACCTTGTATAGTCATTTACAAAATTCACACATTCCTTTGGAAATTTTAATATTTTGATGAAATGGTATTTTTATGGGGGGGAAGAATCAAACTTTTTTTTTGACTAGCTCCAATATTTTGTGCTGTTCTCTTACTTGTGATGACATCATCCAGTAAATCCTAGTCTTGGGCCACACTTCATGATTCATGCAAGAACCTCAGTAACCTACCCGTGTGTTTTAATTTGCTTTTACATAACCCAGTGGTCTACTCTTCCCTCATTATGATGATGAATATATTTTCATTTCAGAATACTGGAGATTTGTATTCATGACCCCTATTAACATTAAAATAAGCCTATTCATTAATCCTGTCTATGCACTGAAAGAGAAATAAATTAATTCTTTAGTCTTAATTTTAGATTTTTTCCCCCTTACTCTAAATACATCTTGTTGAAACATATATCAGAACAGCAATACCCTTGTGCAGGGTTTTGGGTTGGTTCTCAATTGAATCTCAGTAAAAGGGTTTCTTTTAGGTGAGACACAGATCGTAGGATGAAAAAAAAATTCTAATTGAATGTGTAGATAATGGACATATACATTCATATTATATTTCTGAAATCAAAGCATATCCTTGGGGTATTCGCTTGATGTGTAAGGAAACTGTCTTTGGGGTTATTTTAATTTCTGTATCTACAGTTTGGATATTTGTTAGTTTTATGGCTAAATTAAATATGTGAATGGAACCCATAAAATTAGAAATGTGGAGGACATATGATATCAAACTTCTCATAACAATTGATGGACCTAACAGGGGTTTTTTTAAGCTTCTAGTGGGGAATTCCTTTCCAGTGCTTATACTTCACATATTTGATGGCTTCATACAATGATGAAATATTTTATTTTATTGGTCCCTAGTTGTTGATCTGATGACTCTTGACACTCTTTTTATTATATGATTTTTGTTTGTTTTTTTTAAACTCATTTTAGTATGCAGATGGCCTGCAAGACTCAGGGGTTGCCACCTATAGTAGGCACATGGTAAAATTCCTTCTAGATTTGTAGCATGAAGAATTTTGTGCCATAGAGAAATTTTAATTGATCAAAGATCCAAGTGCATATTTTCTTATTTTCTGTATATTCTTGTGCTGACTAAATTGTTTACTTTAGTTCTAGCACAGCACCGATGAACAAGACGGTAACTTCTGAATATTAAGTAACTGTTATTGTTAAACTATATTCCACTTTTAAAAGGAGATACAAATACAGTTGCTTATGAGAAGTTTCAAAATGTTAAAGAAAATTCTTTTTCTCTCAATGTAATTTCTTATGACCAAACAAATGTCTGTGCCTCTTAGACAACTTCTGCCAACACTGGAATAAAATAGTATTGCAGAAAGGTGTATTCCAAGAGTGTAATTTAGTAATGTGAAGCATGGTAATTTTGTTTCTCAATAGTCCATTGACATTAAAGACTTAGTAAAAGAGGACCCATCCCTTGAGTAATCATTGTAAAATAAACAGTTCTCTTTTTGTTGATTCCATATGTAAAACGAATTAAGGTAGGAAAAATAATTATTTCTTTTGTAATGTATTTTTGTCTTGATTATGCTTGTCTTGTAAAAGCTTGGGGCCTCTAGACCAGGGTGGCCCAAACTTCCAAATTTAAAAAATATATACATTGTGCTCGATTCATAATATAGTGAGTATGCAGATTCATTTTATATTTGGGTATTTTTAATCAGCACTGTTAATAAGAATGGAGAAGTAGATTTTATTTCTAACTCAAGTATCTTAGTTGGAGAAAAGTTAAAAATGGGGAGATGGTGTTATTCAACAAAGATTTTATGATATTAAAAACAAATCTATTGTCTGACCAAAGTTTGTTCTCATCTCTTTTGATCATCTGGCAATTTATAAAGCACTGATGCAGCAACATTAAGGAGCCTGATTAATTACCATCACCAGTACTATATTCTAAGAGAATCTTCTAGGTCAGTTACAAACATTACGCTTTTTCCAATATAAGTGCCCATACCAGAACTGACGTTTGGTATGCATAGACTAGTTTAAAAATGGTAGAACCCAGTTTAAGATTTGTTTGTCCCCCCCCCCACCCCCCAAAGTTGTTCCGTTCACTACTAATCTAAACTACATCACTTACAGAAAATGGCATAACTTAGATTGAGTCTACCTCGAGCTTTTTGAATGTTTGTATCTACACCCTGAGATTTATTCTGAATCCCCTGGAGGCTTTTTACCCACTCCATAAGAAGGTTTGACTGGACAAGATGCGGAGATGGAAGGGGACAGCCAATCAGTCTTCACATAAGCAATTTATGAGTTGTAAGTCTAGTATCACAATCTCTCTAATGTGACTTTTCTAGACATACTACCCTGTGATTTCATAGACATTAGGGCTGGAAGGGACCTCGGGAGATCATCAAGTCCAGCCCCCTGCCCAAAGGGCAGGAAGTCAGCTGGGGTCATAGGATAAGCATCCAATTTAAGCAAGATAAGCATCCAATTTCCTCTTGAAAATGTTCAATGTAGGTGCTTGAACCACCTCCACTGGCAGACTGTTCTAGACCTTGGGGGCTCGGACAGTAAAGAAATTCTTCCTTATGTCCAGCCTGAAACGGTCTTGCAGTACACCTTATTGCTTTTCAGCTTATGTCCAGCATGAACAGATTTAATTTTCATTACTATTCCCCACTGGAGGGGGAGGTAGGACCTACTGAGCATGTCTACACATGCATTTATGTGCACCTAAATTTAACGTGCTTTAGCTTAATGTGCATTATGGTGATTTTAGTCTTACATCTATACATGCACATGTTAAAGTGCATTAATGTTGTATGTGTGGGCTGACATGGGACTAAAGTTAGTAGCAAGTCAGTTTATACACAGCATTAATGTGCCTTAACACGTCTACCTGTGCATTAATGTGCTTTGGATATTTGTGCCTAAATTTGATACCTGCTTTTTTCCATGTTAAAGCACTTTAAAGGCGTACATACATGTCCTTAATACACCTTAAATTAGTCTCAAGTGCCTTAAATTGGTATGTGTAGACACACCCACTAATTTATGTGTTACCTCTAAAGCGATTATGTGTAGACAAACATGCCAGATTCAGATCCTAACCAATTCACTTTGTAGGAAACAATGATGGGAGAGAATGGAGTTGGACCTTTTGGGAAAAAAATGGAATAAACCTGGAAACCTGAGATTAATGAGCACTACTCTACTATTATTCTTTTTATAATACAACTCTGCAGTAGATGAAGAAACAAAGGCAACTTTTGAGACTTATAGTCATAAGTGAAAGCAACCACTACAATCTACTATATTCAGGCATACACATAATATTTCTATTAAGAATGAAAACAACGAAACAAGAGAAGATGGATCATATATTCAAGGCCAGAAATAAATTTATTTTTACTAGTCAGAAGAATGATGCAACTGATACCTAAGATTTGATATTACAAGGCTAAAAATGATGTGATATGTTTTTTCCATACTGTTTTCACTTTTCACAAATGGCAGCATTAATTCAGATATGCTAAGAAGTAATCTAGTCCAACTATTTTTAATGATTTATTTCAACTGAGATCTTAAATATATTCAAAGCCATAAGAGTTTATGAATATTTCAGCAGATAAGTGTTAAGACTGTAACAATGGAAACTTTCGCTAATTTATTTTAAGCCTACTGTTAGCAGTCTAAATAGACATAAACAGGATATCTTTCACCATATTAAATAATCTCCATATGGCTTCTTTTATCAAGTAATGGATAAAATGCTTATGATGTTAATGTTTTCATTAGGACATTTAATAGCATACACATGGCAAAGTTTCCAGAAAATGAATTGTGAAAAAGAGTTGTAGTTCTAAGCATGTCATGAACTAGACAATTAATGATCTCTTTAGTGAAATATGGTATACACTCCACACACTGTGAAAGATTATTTTGTTGGTACAGTAGTTTCGTATGATTATTTTTTATAATAGATTTATTCTTGCTTTCCATACTCTGGGAAACTTTGAAACTTGGTGAAAACCATTTGCAACATTTTATATAATCTGCAGTTTACTGGGCTCAGTCTTGAAAAGGGATTATTTAAAAGTGGAATTTTTGGTTTTTAAGATGAAAAGAAATTAAAGCAATAGTAAATATTTAAGAATTTTAGCAGAAGTAGAATGGCAGTATGGGTCATACCAACAATCGCATAAGATTTTTTGCTCAGTGTAGATAAAGTGATCATAGAATCACAGAAAAATAGGGCTGGAAAGGACCTCAGGAGGTATTGGTCTATGGGCTTCTACACACATATAGGGAGCCAGCTCTGATGCAATGAAAATCTGGTGCACCAGAGCAGACTCGTTTAATCAAGTCTGCTGGAGCCTGGAAATAAATGTGAACCAGTTGACTCTGGCATCATATGAATTAGACATAAAAATGTGCCAAAAAATGGCTGTGGGGCACTTTGAACTAAAGCTCATTAAATAAGCTTTAGTTCAAAGCACCCTACCACCATTTTTCAGTGTGGCAGATGCTGATACACATGACACTCAGGCGCTTTTAATTAAAAGCACTCGGTAATTAAAGTGCCCTTCCATGCTTCCCAAAGCAAAAATGCCCTATGTGATTAAGGGCAACAGAATCTGAATCCGTTTTGTTGTTAACTCAAAGCTCATTCAAACAAATATCCCTAAATCCATGTTTTTCTTTCCCCTCCATGAAATACAGGAATGGCTTCTACAGACCTAGCAAGACTTAATATCTTTTGAAATACTGCAGATATTGACCTGTGTTTTACCTTGGTCAATATTTACCCTTTACATCAATAAATCTTGATCCCCTCAACTGAAGTCAGTAAAGACTTATTTCCACCAGTTAAAACAGTATATTAGTATAAGAAGCAAGTTAATTAAGAAATAGGAAACTGGAGAAAATATTGTTGTAACACTCTAGATAACATGCAAAAATATTCATTATTCTCACTCAAAAGACTGCTTATGTTCTGGTGCAGAGTTGGTGTTTCCTCTTCCCACTTTTCCATTTTTAATTACATAGCTAAAGTTAGTACATGTGTGCAGTCAATGGATCCTTACACACTGGAAAAATTATGCGGTGCCAAAAATGTCCTTTTTCAGTTTTTGTTGTCTAAGAGGAATGTGTGAAAAGCAAATTGCATATCAGTATGATGGCTTATGGCAACTGGAATTGTGCACAGCATTCTGATCAAGCCACCTGGCTGATTTTAGTAATGCTGTCTGCCACTCTTTGAAAAAATCCAGTATTTAAAGCAGGCAGTGCATTGGTGATTCTATATAGAACTGTCTCTACTCAACATTTGCTGAGACAATGTATTGCACTTGGTCAAAGAACAGGTATCTATAGAGAAGTGTTGACTGGATAAATCACTGCTTTTGTCAGAGTGTGTGACTCACCACCTAAATACCTTCACTTAGTTATTGTACTCCTCCTTCCTCCACCATTAAAAAATGTAAATAGCATTGACATTGCAGACATATGATAACCACAGTCACTGCATATCTCTTTCCTAAGCTGAAAAGATTTTGTTCAGTGTTTTGTAGAAACACTATTAAAACTAAATAACTATTTAAATAATTAGGAAACACTCCCCATGGATGTTTGGAATGAGTGTTACAGTAGCTTGATCAGTTACGGTACTGTAAATACAGAAGGCTGTTTAGAATCTGTACTGGTAACACTCTTGCCTTTATATTTTAAATTATTTTTTACTTCTGTCCTGTTGCATCAAAATCAGAATTAGCTGAAAGTAGAAAAAGCTGAATACTACAAAACTCTGAGTCACTAAAACTCACTCCTCACTTTACAATTAACTCAAAGTAAAGCCTGCACATGTTCCACCCTGAACTCACGAAGTATAATTTTGAATTTGAAATTTATATCTTCTGGCTAAAACACTACATAATAAAATTGAAGGTCTTTTATTTCCTCACATAGGATATAGAATTTAATTAATCTTATAGATTAGTTACTTTGCTCACAGAGCAAAGAAGGGAAAAGGAATTTTATATAGTTCAACTGCAATGTGGCATGAGCCCACTATAGTAGTTGCACTGGTTACGTCTACACAAGACACTGCTGCACAATGGTTGCTGCATATTTATTTAATACTTCTTTAATCAAGTACTAAATAAATTCATAGCAACCACAGCTACTGTGCAGTAGAACCAGTGAGTGCTGTTTAAGTGATGCTACTGTCCAGTAGCCTAATAATATTGCAAAGTAGCATATTCATAGTATCGTACTGCTTAGGGTCAGACGGGACCTAAACAGATCATCAGGTCTGACCCCCTGCCCTGGACAGGGATGGGTGCCAGGGTCATATCACCCCAGCCAAATATCTTCTTGAAAACCCTCAAAGTAGAAGAGAGTACCACCTTACTTGGGAGCCTATTCCATAGCATGGCAGCCCTAACTGTAAAGTAATATCTCCAGATGTCCAGCCTGCAGCTTCTCTCTAACAATTTGTGGCTGTTACTCCTAGTAATTCCTAGTGGTAATTCTTGGTGGTCCTCCCGGTGAGTTTGTAAATGGCCACTAGATCCCCTCTCAGCCTTCTCTTGTGGAGGGTGAATAGACTCAGGCCCCTTAACCTCTCCTCATAGGGCCTGCCCCGCTGCCTCTTGACCATGCAAGTGGCACTCCTCTGGATCCTCTCCAGGTTAGCCACATGCCTCTTGAAGAGGAGTAGAAGTTATAGGACTATAGTACATTTTCATTGAAAACTTGTATTTTGCTATGAATTTATACATTTTAAAGTGTAGAAGGAAATGGAGTCATTTTCAATATCCCTCTGAAATCTCATAATCTCTTCCCCTCCCCCACTATTTAGTCCTTCTGTTCTGCTGTTTATGGTTTTGATTTTCTTATATGTTCTTTATCTATTTTCTTATTCCTTTCTTCATCATTTTGTTTATATTTACAAACATCCATTTATCTTTCCCTACCCTTTGCTTTCATATTACTTGCAATTTTTTTTAACTCTTCCTTACTTATTTTTTTTCCTTATTGACTTCAGATTCTTCATATTTTTCTCTGCATTTCTTAATTTTCAAGTGTTCATCTTTCCTCTGTTGCTTTATATTCCTTTCTGGATATTGTCTTCTCTTTTATTCTTCTTTACCATTCTTTACCTCTTCATGCTGCTGCTCTGTACACTGCCATTTAAGCTTCTCCTTTCTTTAGAAATAGTGTGAAAACAAACACCACTCAAATTAATATTTGAGTAACTGTATTTAAATTATGATCATCCTCTGTTTTCATATCTTTAAAAAATACTCATAATCATATTTTAGAAAGCACATATATAATCTTGCACAATAAGTAATTACATTACTAATGATTGTTAGGGCACAGTAGGTATGTGTTCTTGCTGATTGCTTGCTAATTATACTTGAGTTTAGTAAATATTTTTAAAATTAACATACACTATTTTTAGATTTCATTACAAGATTAACTCAGAACAGGATTAATTTTCAATGAAAAGAGTGCCACAGGTGTACAAACAAAACTATGCCTGTGGAGGAAAAAAAAAATACTTATGATGTGTGATATGGGGGTGGGGGAGGGGAGAACTGTCAACATACTTGAATTATTATAAGTGTAAATATGAGTATTACTTTTATTAATTGTCCTGATTATCATTATCGATATTTTGAAAAAGCTTCTTAACGTTTCACATATTTAATAATTTCCATGTGTCTAATTAAGCCAGAGTAAAGCAGTGCTAAAATGAATGACCTATTTATCTTGTATGGTTTCAAAGATAAGAGAGGGTCTAGCCATGCAAAATTCAGAACTGGAGCTGAAAAAGTTTAGTAGAAGTCAAATCTTGCATTTTACTACATCCTTATCACCATTTATTATTTTTGATGTTGCCCAAACAAGAGTTAAATAAAAACAGTAAACTAGATATTCTCTCCCTTTGGAAAATTACTGTAAATGCCTTAAAGGACATTTTGATTTGAGAATTTATCACCTCTTCTTGAGGCAAAAAAATAATATTGGCAAATTAATTATTTGGTGTGTAAATGCCTATTAGCCTAAACAACCAACCTAACATGATTTCAGACACCTGTTGTAACAGCTTATGAGGAAAATCTGTCTGTTTTCTAAAGTCCGTATTTGAGCAGCATAGTTGTGAGATTATTGTTAAACTAAAAATTTGCAATTTTACTTATGTGCTTGCTTGGAAAACCATATTACTGAACGTTAAACCGTGTACTTCAACATACAACATCCCCTTGAAGACCTAGTTAAAGATTACTAAAAATCCCTTTCATTTGCATACATAGGCAGCTCAAACTGTGGGCATGAATTTTGGTCCCTTCTTTATGAAATTAGTCCAATAATCCTTCACTAAAATGATTATGTTTTAATGACAATATTTAAATTATTACTTTTGTAATCGTACCTATTCATTTCTACTGATCAAGCAACATTTTTTATCAGTAAACTTTCCATTTTTTTATTTGTTTAGGACTTGGATTAAATGAACTTTAAATATTTTCTTCTTTACACCATTTATTTATTTTATTTAGCGAATGTAAATCCACTTTCTTTACACCATCACAGCCATATATTTGCTTTTATGCTCGGTTTTAATTAGTTTATTCAACTTCAGTGATTCTCATCTGGGTGTTGCAGCATCCTGGGGTGCTTTCAGGTCCTTTCAAGAGTGGTACAAGGTGCTGTTCAATGTTAAGTCTGTTAGATACGTAAGCATGATTCACAAGATAAAACCGAAGATTTAGAATAGGAATCTATATTGTTAGAAGTATTCTGACCTGTTGTAGGTTTTCTCAGTTCTTTGCAACAGAAAAATTGCTTTATTTTTCTTTAATAAAAAAAGAGGGAAAACTAAGAGCTGACATTTTCTAAGGGGTGCTTTGAGTCTAATGGGGGTGTCTTGAGTCTAGCAAAGGGTGTCTAAAGTCTACAAAGGTTAAGAACCACTCACTGCTCTATTGCCAGGAAGTTCTATGAGTTTTGGTATTCAGAGATAATATGGAAATGCAATGAGATTCTCCCAGGACAAACACAGTATAAACAACCATGATAGAAAGTTTTCAAACTTCTAATTGAACAGGGTTTTCCATGAGTTGATTTACTAATAAAATATTATTTTATACAGTTGTTTATGAGACTAATCTTATTGGAAAGTGCTCAAAACCTAATAGGTTAAACTTCTAGGTGAAGGTTACTCTGGTTCAACTAGCAAACACAGAATGATTTTTTTCCCCAGAAACAGAGATGGAGGTCAAAGACCCCAATTTCTTCATTTAGACCTCTCTATCACCATTTTGAACATTGGATTTTGACTTCTCAGTTTAAAGAATAGAAGGAAAAATCCAAGCATGACCCCTTCATTGTTGAGGGGAAAACTAAAGGTTATTGTTGAACTGAAATTTTACAATTTGTGTAAATATACAAGAGAGAATGAAGTGTTGCTAAACCATAATCGGGGTGAAATTTGAAGCCATGTCCTAATTAGAACTTTGCAAGTCTTTCAAGCTGATCCATAGGACCTGACAGTCATTTCAGAAGTTTACTGCTCTTCAAAATTTAGGTGCCTCTCTTCTGCCCCCAGCCACAACTTTTCTTCCACAATGTTCCAAAAGTAGAACTAAAAATCTAAAGTACATAAATCCTATGGCAGAGGAGAGAGAGGATATGGTTGGAATCAAGAGACATTGTACATTGAGATTTGGTGATTCTGCAGCTCTGGGAACAACCTCTATTCATATTTTGTGACTTCACTTACAGTACTGGCAACCACACACAGCTTTCTGAATATAATTAATATTGAACACAAGGGCTAACTTCTATCCTTAGATTTACAGCATTAATCACTGAAAAAAATGTAAGCATATGTGGGTGTGCCTAGTGTTTAGGATACTAGCCTGGAAGTCAAGAAAATGTAGACTCAATTCCCTGCTCTGTTACATATTTCCTGTATGACCTTATGCTACCTCACTTTGTGCTAGTTCATCAGTTCCCTTTCTGTACTTTCCTATCTCTTCAGGGTATTGTAAACTGGATTACATTTAAAAGTTTGTGAAATGTTATATTACTAGAGTAATAGAGCCAATATACATATCCAAGACAGATATGGTCTAAAGCTAGTTCCTAGGAATGAAGGCCCATTTTATCATGGTTGAAATTAAGCAGATACTGGGAAGTTAGGTACTTAGAGCTTGATTTCGTCATATTTTAATTAATGACATAAAAATGTTAAGTATTGTATCCCTTACTAAAAATCTGAGTAACACAGTCAATTCACTTCTCTAAGAAACTATTTTTAAATAATGTTTAAAATGACTTGGACACAGGAATTACACAAAATACAGTAGGAAATAATGCTGCACAATGCAAGAGATGGGTTACCTAACCTCATACATCTTTCTATCTTTAATTTTTATATTTAATAAAGCAGATGACAGTGTCTAAGTTGGTAATGGAATTTTAGATGGCTTACTGAAAACCGGAGACATTCACTCAAATCAGTTTTCCTTTAGATGACCTTAAAGGTGACACCAGTTAAATACCGGAAAGTAATAAACCCAAATGAATGGTCAGTTGATTGCCAGAGAACTGATAGATAACAGTGTTATGCAAATAGGAAACCAATTGTACTTGAGAATGGGAGGATTTTGAGACAAAGATGTCAAGGTGTCACAAGCATCATTAACTTTTCTTTAGATGAAGAACAGTTGCTCCCATTAGAATATAAATAAATAATCTTTAGAGAGCTCAAGGTAAATGAAGTATTTCACCAATGATGACAAAAATCCTTGTAACTTGCAGGTAAATTATAGATAAAAATTAGCCTGCCATCACTGCTATGCCTGTGATTCATACAAAACAGGAACTAAGACGGGCAACAAAAAGCCTCATTTCATTAAAACAGTGAGTTTGAGCTTAGCTTTAAGTATACAAACAGTCCCAATAGGGTACGCTTAAGTGACTTACTGGAACAGTACTTTAATGAATATTCTTATAAGCAAAATCTATCAGTGTGCTTTCCTGATGCAATTGACCAAGGCTTTATTCATTAAGAGAGTGATTCCCAAAGGGTGCACCTTGGCACTCTACTTGCATGCTGCAAAAGCAGCAGAAGTGGCTTGGGAAATTTGGGCTGGAAAGAACCCCAGACACACTGGACCCACTTGTCTTGACTGGGGCCTGGCTGTGCTGGCCCTATGTAGAGGAAATTGGCCATGGATGGAGCAGTACTGCACACAGGATCAGGCCCATAGACTGGATCCAACTGGTAAGTGAAGTATTTCAATACACAATTTTAATCCTGAATAAAAAAAGTGTGCCCCAAGTATCTAGAGTTTGGGAAACTCTGCACTAGGAGATCCAAGGAAAGGAAAATGCAGTGACATGCATCTGAGAGAGATATTATATTAAAAGCTCTCTCTTATGGAATATTTTTGCCCCAATTTATTGGATTGTGTAAAGGTGGTAAATCATGAATGTTCAAATAGATACAAAGTGTACAATTTTTCAATGTTGACAATTTTTCAGTATTACTTTGTTCACAAATAATTTGTCTCAACTTTTGTGAAAGCTGTTGAATTGCGAAGACAGTATTTGATAAAAAGGCTTTTTAAAAACATGGCAAATACTTTTGAATGAACTATTTGCTAAATATTACTGAACTAGATCTATGTTCAAACATCTGAAGCACTCAGTCCATTCAAATTATGTGCAATGATGCAGAGTTTCTCTAAGCCCATTCAATCTGATTTAGTCATCCCCAGTTCAAAGACTGAAGTAATGTGAAGCTATTACAGTAAATTAGTATTAACATTTCATCATTGCAGTTCTCCAGAGGGATTCTTCTTGCTTTTGTACTACTATCTCAGTGAAAAGGGACAATGGAATTGGACCAATGGAAAATTCCTCTATTGCCCTCTATTGAATTGTTTGTTCATTTTAACACCATAAATTGTTTAATTAAAGGATATTTTCATTTATTGGTTTGCTTATGGATGTGTCTAAACACACAATCATTGAATTGGCAAGGGACTGGCACATGCACGAAGTAAAAGACAGTCTCAGCCTTGGAGAGCTTAAAGTGTAAACATACAAGATAGCTAACAGTTGAAAGAATGAAGGCAGGCAGGCAAACACTCACAGAGAGATGAAGTGACTTACTTGAGAACCACTGAAACATCAGCCATCTATGACCAATTGTATATTGCCTCCCCCCTGAACTCAAAAGAGCCACTGAAAAACAAGCCCCATGACTTGAGCTGGGAAGCCAGGTCCCCCTCCCTCTCCTTCCTCTCCCCACTCCCTACATTTTTTGCAAAACTGCTTCAAACCAATTCCCGCTAGGCTAAGTACAGATTCTTGAGGGCATTATGGGGAGGTTGAATTGATTCAGAATGCCTCCCTGCTATGGTTAGGCATGGGATGGGATAGGTTAGGATGGGAGCTAGCAGGGAACTTAAGAGTCCACTGGGGGAAGGGTGGGGGAGGCACAGCCCATGAGGGGTGGGAGGCAGGTGTGACACATGGGTGAGGTGGGGTGGGTGGGCATGTAAGACCCATGTGTGGGGTGGGTAGGAGAGGCATGACCCAAAGAGGTGACCCATGTGGGGTTGCAGCAGGCAGGTGCAACCCCTAGGTGCAGTGGGAGACACTGGCATGACCCCCAGATATGGTGCAGTGGATGGGGCTGTGGGTAGGGTGGACCTGTGGGTGGGGTGGGCATGGTTGGGATGTCCTGTAGGTTGGGGGGGAATGGCATGACCCACAGGTGGGGGGGCAGGCGTGACCCATGGGGAGGTGGCAGGGCCAGTGATACAGGTCAGGTGGGCAGGGCCAGATGCCCCCCAGGGTGGTGGGCAGGAGAGCCACAACTTGCAGGTAGGGTGGGTGGGGTTGGTGCAACCCACAGGTTGGGATGGGGGGTCAGGCATGCCCCATAAGGTGGCATGGGTTCTTCTACAGTGAACCTAGATACCGACCCCTCCCACACCAAGACTTACTTGCTCATCTCTGGCAGCAGTGAATGCTGATAAAATGTGGCTGCACCCAAAGCATCTTGTGGGATGGGTGTTGAGAGGGCTGGCTGGCTGGGAGTGGAGAGGTGTGACAGGAGTCCTACTCTCGGAGCCTCCCTGGAAGTGTGGCTCTGCCCTCCTGCAATGGGCCAACTGCCTGCTTACTCACCTGCCCTGCCTTGATCTTATTTTGATTAATAGATGATTGTAATCAGCTGGAGGCTGCCCATTTCTATGCGCCCCAATGACAGGGGGTGCTGCCTGCAGCTCCTTTTCCTCCCCTACACCACAGCCCAAGCCTCGCAGATGGTGCTGGTGTGATCTGACTTAGGCCCTGTTAGGTCTCGGCCCTCCTTTTGCTCTCGGGGCTCCTCGCCGCCCCTCCTCACTGTCTCACGGGGCTCCTCGCTGCCCCTTCTCACTCCCTCACAGGGCTATGCCAATGCACCCCACAAAATACTGCGCCTTCTCCAGTGCCAGGAACCTCCAAGCTACTGGGGAGTCCCTATGAGGCTTCCTCCAACCCCTAATAGCCTCACTTGGTCCTCCAGTAAAATAGTGAACATAAAACACAAAGTCCCTGGGCTACAACATAAAAGCTAGACCATCCTGGTCAGAAGAAAACAACAGCACCTCCCTACCAGAGACAGTGAGCACACCAATGCCCTCAGCAGGACCTAGGGAATGTTCCTGCCATCCAGGTTGACCTCTTTGTGCTGGCCGAGGTCCTCCTCCCTCAGCTGCCAGAGGGAAACTGCCCTCCTGGCCTCCTGCCTGGGCTTAAGAAGGGCCAAGCTCTGCCCCTTCCTGTCTCTGTGTTTACCCTGGTTGCCCTAGCAACCAGCACCTGCACAGTCCTAGTGACTGGCAGCTGAGCTTCCCTCTTTCCACCACCAGGGGTCTCCCCCAAGCCGTTTCTGCTCTCAGTCCCAGGGCACCTGCAAGCTCTGTGACAAGGGGGCAGATCAAAGAGCTTTGGGGGACAAAAAATAGAAAAAGAGCAGCCTTGGGGCTGGGGCCAGTCATAGAGTTTTCCAACCCCAGGGCTGTGCAGGAAAAATGTATAGAAGTTGCATGAATCAGTTTTACCTAAATTGAGTAAGTTTGATACTACATAGATCCATGCTTATCTTAAACTGGGTTCTACCATTTTTATACAGTCTTGCATACATGGAACTTCTGTACAGTTTTAGGTTTAGACTGATTGCTGGTCACTGAGTCTGTGTCTGTAAGGTCAGCACTGCGATGAGCTAAGTTTAAATTAGGTGGCCATTTTGAACCCATTTTAACCTCCCCAAATGTCTGTACTTGGCCTTACTATCTGTGTTACCTAAAGAAAAGAGAACAGTAGCACAGGCTGGAAGCTTGTGGCAGGATCATGGACCTGGAAACAAGGGTGGCATTGGCTTTCACTCTTGGCTGCACAGAGGGAGAGAAATTTTCACCTGGGCCATCCTGCATCATAGGCAGTCATTCTAAGCAGTGATCTGACTGTGCACTGACCATAGGTCAAAGCTGCCCTTCATATTTTTTTCTCTTCCAACTCTCAGCTTCATTTCCATGCAGTGTTACTCTCAACCAGAATACACTCCAGTTTGGGTGAGAGATAAGAGCAACACAGAAGGAAAAATATAGCTATTAGATTAAATCTATATGAAAAAATATATATATACTATTTAACTAACAGCTATTAGATTGTTAATTTCCAGCTGTAAACTTCAATGTAAGGAATTTTCTGCCCACGTAAAATTACATACGACAAGCATCCATTAACTACTAAAATGGATGGTGTAGATAAACAGGACTTTTACTTCATTTTTGAAGATTAACATTATATATTTTAAATTATTTTCTATATGTATGATTAAACAAACTGAAATTGTTCTAAAGGAATGTCAAGAAGAGAACCAACAGGAGAAAAAAGAAAGATGCTAGTAAAAGAAGAAATACATAAAAAATCACAATCTTATAAAACATCAGTCATACTCACTATCAAAATATAAAATACAGGAAACAATTGGAGGTTAAACAGTGAAAGTGAATTTTTGTAAAACCAGACTGTATGAAAGAACATACCCATGAAAATCAATAGTGCACAGAAAATGGAATGCTAGGATTGGGAGAAATGGTTGAATGACATAATAACTAGTGAGAAGAAATATTTTTTCACTGTACAGAATAGTTATTGTACACTGAAAATTTAATTAATCCTAGAGACCAAAACAGTAATAATGTTTCAAAGAGTCTTGAATGTTGGCATTCCTTATAAACACTATTTAAATATAGAAATACACAAAGAACATTGATGTGTACAGTTATAAATAGTGTATATATATATCTTGTAAGTGATATATATTGTATATTCCTGGATAAAAATAAGAAAGTTGAAAATATATCAATAATTTATGGCAAAATAAATCATAAATTTCCTTAAATTTTCCCCAAATCAAGCACTGGAACCCCAAGACATTTAGAATATGGCACTCCAAAAATCATTATTTTTCTTTATAGTGATGCAATAAAATACTGATCTTTGTATGATTAAGGCTTTTCAATTATTGTAGACCCTGGCTAGAAAAAAAGGATTGTAAATAAATGTTGGATTTTTGTTCTTCATTATGTCACTATGTTAAATTAACTGATATCTTTGAAAAGTCTAAAAAATTCTGCTCTATTCTCCTCTGGACAGGAAGAATGGCTCAGGGATAATAGTGTTAGCTTGGAACATGAGATGCTCAGATTCAGGTCCCTGGTCTACAACTGACATGTGTGGCACCTTGAACATGTCACAGTTTCCTTTTGTGGGATCCATGGAGGACGTATATCCTTTATAAGTTCTACAAGATTACTTACAATCTGCAATTCTATTGGTACCAGTATTATGACTGAAAAATGACCCACTCTTTTTAGTGCTCTTATCTTAGGAAAGATATACTATTTTTTCCCCATACATTAAAATGATTTACTTAAAGTGGTTCAGTCACTATTTTGTATGAACAAATGTGCACTTACAGACATGGAGGAGGGGAAGGGCACTTTAAGCTTTGTGCACCCTTGCACCAAGCACTGAGCATGCCCAGAAAAGGCATCATATTAGTTGGACCCAGCTCACCCAATGTTTGTATAGATCAGGGACTTCAATGGGGCTTTGTGGCACTTTTATCTAATAACTGATTGAATCAGCTATTAGACAAGCCCTGCTGAAGTGTCCAATCTATGCAGACATTGCAGAGCCAGGTGGCTCTAATGTGCTGCCTCTGCCAGTTAAATACTATGGGGGCATGACTTCCATGTCTGTCAGCACCCATGTGACTCAACTTTAATTATGAAGGCACAGCTAACACCTCCATTACAAAATAAAAATGAGCCTGAATGAGCCTAAGTTTACAAAGTTCTGAATACATCCTGAATATGAATATATTGAATCATAAAAACAGAGCTCACTGAGAATGACAAATATGTAAATCTGGATAGAAATCAGATACATGATGAAGCTATATAAAATCATAGGGTTGGATGGAACTATATTGATCATCTAGTCCAATCCCCTAGCATAATATACTACTGTTATGGTAGCTTTTCATACCTTTGTCCACAACTAAATTTCCTTTTCTCCAAACTAAACCTATGTAGTCCTCTCTGCCTTTCATGGATGCATTCCAATCATCTTTGTCCTTCTCTAGTTCTTCTCCAGTTCTCTCCATTTACTTTAAAATACAAGTGCCAAGACATAGATCTAATACTCCAGCTGAGGGATAATTAGTACTGCACAGAATGAAATGGTCATCTCTTACATATGAACTTCAGTTGATGAAGCTCAAATTTGCATTTATTTTTTAATTAAATTAAATATGTTTATGTTTATTTATTGTAATTAGAATCATGCTGTCAACTCATGTTTAGCTTTTATCCAGCAAAACCTGCTGATGTTTCCTGGAAATGGTATTATTGGCTAACTTAACCAATTATCTCTCATTCTTCATGTTTACTTTGTTTTATATTCTTATGTGTAGCATGTCAGATTTGTCTTTGTTACATTTCATTTTTTGTTTATAGCCTGCTTTTCCAGTTTATCAATTTCCTTTTGAAATTTTAAATGTATCCTCTAAAATATTTTAAGGTCTCACAGTTTTGTTTCATTTGCAAACATGTCCATTCAGTAAGATCAACAGGTTTTACTAATCCAAGTCATTAATAGAAATGGCAAATAGCACTGAACCTAGACAAATACCTATGCAACACCATATGAGAAACTTCCTACCATTCTGCAACTTTACTTCCAGCTTTTCAGTCAATTATCTATCCATCCATATTTTTCTAGTTCACTTATATCAAAGGACCAATGGTCCTTAAGTAGACCATACCTGGATAATGCTCCTGTAGATGCCCTCAGAAAAGTAACTAATGGAAAATTCTCCACATTAGAAAGATGTTTAGTCATTGCTTACACTAGGTTACAAGTTCTATATTGTTAAATTGTTGCCAAATTAATGTTTCCAGGCAGAAAATCACAATGGATATTATAGAAAATGTGATCATGTCTGTGTGGTTACATAACTTCAAGGGCTATAGGCTGTACAGGAGGGACAGAATAGGAAAGAGAGGTGGGGGCGTGGCACTCTATATTAAGGAGGAATACACATCCTCATCAATTACCTAGGAGTCAGGGGAGGGGCACTCTGAAGTGCTTTGGGTTAGAGTACAAGGCAGTCGAGGGGAAAGGGACTTAATGGTGGGAGTCTACTACAGACCTCCCAACCAAGGAGAAGAGCTTGACCAGGAATTCTTGGGTCAGCTCACAGAGGTAGTGAAGGCTAGGGATGTAGTAGTCATGGGGGAC
>NW_017728886.1:175430030-175442614 GCF_001723895.1 Crocodylus porosus | reverse complement strand
ACCAACTTCCAAGAGAAGTGGTGCTGGCCCCTACCCTAGGGGTTTTTAAGAGGAGGTTAGATGAACATCTTGCTGGGGTCGTTTGACCCCAGTACTCTTTCCTGCCATGGCAGGGGTTCGGACTAGATGATCTGCTCAGGTCCCTTCTGACCCTAGAAACTATGAAACTATGAAACTATAACAGGGGTGGTATTAGGGTGAAGCAGAGCAATGAAGCTGACCAGTACCTTCTCACTGGAACTCTCAGTGGTCAGTAAAGCTGGTGTATGCTAGATGACACTATTATAGCTCCAGTTCATGATGATGCATTCCCATATAGTATTTTCTTAATAAAAGATGTTGTATCATACCTGCTCCAAAAACTCATTTTGACCTACTTCTTTTCCTACAGGAAGCCAAATTTATAACACACTGTAGAATGCCATGCAGGATAATGTCAAAAGCCTCACCAACTTCTAGGCATATTATTGTACATTGCCTTCCCCTCAGACACTGAAGTTACTTTACCAAAGAAGAAAATCAAGTTGGCTTGACAGGATTTGTTTTCTACAAATCCATGTTGACTGCTAGTAAGTACCTGTCATATGTTTGCAAGTAGACTATTTTATAATTTGTTTTAGTAACTTCCCAGGTTTTCAATCAAACCAGCTTGCTTTGCAATTTCCTGAGTGGTCCTTTTCCCATTTTTAAACATGAGGCATTAATTTTGGTCTTCTTCAGCTTTCTGGGATGATGCCTGCAAACATTAGTGCCAGTGACTTTGTGATTTCTTCAGTTAGTTTCTTGGATCACTTTGGAATAAATTTCACTTCATCAGCTTAACCCCAATTCATTCAAATTTGTCCAAAGATCATTGACATTATCATTATTCACACCCTTCCCCTTTTTTGTTTATATTTTGTTAGTTGTTTGGTTGCAATTTATTTTTGTGAGGTCTCGGGCAAAGTAGCCACTGTGAAGCCCTGCCTTACTTTCACCTTCCATTCACCTTACCAATGGATACACTGTTTTCCTATCTTGCATCTTTCTTTTTTAGACAGTATTTCACATGTTCAGTGATTTTTGAAAGATTTAAGCATTCTTTTGGAAGTACTCAGTCTCTCATAAGAACAGGGTTATTATTATAACATGCAATTATTTTGTGCAGGACTGATATGAAATGTCTTCAGTCCCTTGAAGTGCACCATAGGATTAAGATGCCATCCAGGAACACAGCAACAAGCTGTTTTTCTGTTTGTTTGTTCATTTGCTTCTTGATGTTGATTTATCCGGATATTTTGTTATTCTTTTTTCCCTTTAAGTGTTTTAAAGTTAAAGGTAGTGCCAAAGAGACTGAAGGATCACATATACTGATTAAATCCAGATATAACATGAATTGTTATTCGAAAAGCGGGCCCTATAAATTCTGCCAGCGTGCCTCACTATTCACCTACAATAGTTGTGGCCTTGAATACCTACTTGCTTAATAAAACCTGAGGGAGAAGGAAAAGGTAATGAAGGGCATTTCTGAATGGCGATTTGATCTATATTGCTCTACTCAGGACAAGATTAGGAGTGTTTCCCTCTTCCTATGCACCCCAGAGGATCAATTTCCAAATTCCAGCAATCTCTTGCAAACTTCAGGCATTTATACATGTACCTTTTTGTCCTGTGATGTGCTGGAGATCTGCAGCTTCAGAGCACAATTGATTTAATCAAGTCTGCTCTGCATACAAGCTGACGCGCTCTGTGCTTTGCCGCATGCAGTTGTATAAATGGTGAATGCATACAGAAAATGGCAGCAATGTGCTTTTGAGCAAAAGGACCTCCAAGGTGTTTTAGTTCAAAAGTGCACCGCCACCATTGTCTTAGTGTGGATGCACATTTTGCCACTTATACAACTGCATGTGGCACAGAATGAGATGCTTTTCAAGTGGGGCTTTCATGTATAAAAAACCCCCAGAAGTCCAAGAACAGGCCTTATATAAGTGCCTGATATCTCTGTGAATCAGAACTGTCTTTTATAATTTGGTGTAGGTACAGACAGATAATGGATAGACCCAGACATAGAATGGATGGATCGTCAGTAAGGTAATTTACACCTGGTGAGAACCAAGCCAACTGTGTTTATTTTCTTATATGTTGTCATGTATGTCGTCAGACTTAGGCTAAGTACAAACATTCAAAAAGCCTGAGGCAGAGTTGATCCAATCTGCATAGGTTTTTCTAAGATGTGTGGATTAGATTGGCAGTGAATGGAACATGGTGGGAGGAGGCAGACAGATACCTGCACTGACCAAGGCTAGAAGGTGGGGGGCTGTCTCATATGCTTCCCAGCATGCCATTCATTGCTGAAGGTAGCCAAGCATAGCTGAGTAGGGGCCACCCCTGATTGTCTGCCCAGCACATGTCCCCAGTACTCTCCTGTCAGTCATGGGGTAGGGTGGTGGTGGGGGGGAGAGCCAGCACAGAATCTCTCCCCAGCTCCACTATGGTGGTGGGGAATGGAGGAAAGGAGAGGCCCCCACCATACAGACCTGTCCCCCCTCGATCAAGCCAGAAAAGCTGGGTGCCCACACAGGCTGGCCAGGGCAGGCTGCACAGCCCTGGCCCCCCATAAGTTGCTGCCTTTGTGCAGTTGTGGGGTGGGGAATGAGCCCCCCCCACTCCAGTCCTGCACCCCTGAGCTGAGGTCTGCACACCTGTGAGGGGCCCACATGGTGGGGGCTTTTCCCCACTACTACCCTGCCCAGATCGGATGGCTGACCCAGACAGGCTGCACAGCCCCACCCCCCTATGCTTCACTCCCACTGAGTGGTGGGGGTGTGTGAAGGGCTGGCGATCCTGGCCCAGCAAGCCAGCTCAGCCAGGCAGGGGCAGTGTTGGAGGACAAGCCCCTTGCTGCATGAAGACCCCAGCTTGGGGAGGGGGGGTTGGGACCAGGGTGAGGGGCTTTGTTCTCCCCCTGACAGAGGCAGCAAGTTACAGAGGGGTGGGGTTGTACAGTCTGGCCTGGCCAGCCAGTCTAGCTGGACAGGAGCAATAGTGAAGAAAAAGCCCTTGGGTTGGAAGAGGATTGTAACAGAAGTTTTATAGACTGGTCTAACCCAACCTGATTAACCTGATTAAATTTGATACTACATCCATCCAGGTTTATCTTAAACTGAGTTCTGCTATTTTTAAATCAATCTATGTGCACTAAACTTCTGGGCGTAGACAGAAATGACAATTTTAACCCAATATAGCCACAAAAAGCAGTCTATAGCCACAAATGAACAGGTGCAGACAGTTTGAAAATGACTGATTAGGTGAAAATCTGAGCCCTGATTGCATGAGGGTTCATATGAAGATGTTTCAAAACATATTGTCTTCTGTAACTTGTGTCTGCACAGCCTGCCAGCCTCTTGCAGGGCTGCTAACCCACTCCTAGCATAGAGCTGGTGACTGGGCTCTGGAGCCCAGTGCAGAGGTTTGTAGCCAGCCTAGGCTCTGGGCAGCTGCAGCAAGCAGTGGGCAGGCTGCAAACAGCTGCACTGGGCTTCACAGCTCTGGCATCAGCTCCATGCTAGCAGCAACTGCATGTGAACCTCAAGATAAACAGCAGGGCAGTGCAGCCCTCCCGGCCCCAACTAGTTCAGTGCTGCCTTCCTGGAGCCCAGGGCTGGGAGACAGCTGGAGCTGGGACGTGTGGGAGGGCAGCAGCTGTTTGTAGCCTCCCAACTGCTGCCAGCCCCAACTGGGTAGCTGCTGATAGCTACAGAGCCTGGGCTGGGGGGCAAGGGGCAACAGGGCTGGAGGACAGGGGTTTTGGGTGGGGAGCAACGGGCACAAGCAGGGCTTCCTGCCATGTACCCCCTGCCATTATTTTGTTTTTCTGGCACTCCAGCACCTTCCAACATAGGCATTGTAGGTATTTTCAGTGCTCCGGCCAAAATACGTTGCTTCCCCTGACCTAGAAAGTGCTTCCTCTGCTCCCTTTCACCCCCCCCCCCCCCCCCGACTCTGAAAATAGTTCAGGCTTGTACGGAGGGAGGCCCATTCACAAGGAGAAACCAGTTGCAGGCTCCCAGCCAGCATCTAGATTCCCCTCCCCCTGGAACCAACAATGAATTTTGGTTTGGTCCAGAGGATCCTTGTAACTCAAAACACTTCCTGAAAACTGTTCTGATTTACAATGGGCAGCCGCACTTCTGTCTGCACCCTCTATTCTGTTACAAATTTAGGGTTGTTTCCAATCACTTATGCTGTCTGTCTTATGTGCCATTTCTGTACTTAGCTGTAGCTGTAGTGTATGCAGCTGAAATATAATACATAAAATTAATACTTTTAGACTTTTATCCTTATTATTTTGATTATATTGAGAATGTTAGTTTTTATATAGGCCTAGATAACATGATAGGTACATTTTATAAAATACATTGTAAAAAGCAGACATTTATGAATCAGGATTCATAGTAGAGATAGACCAACAAGATTTTTCCAAAAACTTTTCTTTAATTGCAAGCTTTTGGGCACAAACACCTTTCATCAGGCATTGGAGAAAAGTTTGTAAAGGTTCTCCTGTGTAGAAATGAAAATTCATATTTCATAGGATTTCACAGAGGAGTCAGTAGATGGAAAACTCCTCTGGGCAGTCAGTTCCTAGCTGGTATGGAGCTTCTCACCTCCTGTGATAATCTGTGATGATGCAAATTACCTTGAAACAAAGGGAGGAGCAGGATCTTAGGTTTCTGGTGGTCACAGTTGGTTCCTGCCTGGGAAAATATTTTCTTTATTGCTTCCTGCTTGGGAAAATATTTTTCACAACCAAAGCCTTTTTCCCAACTAAAGCAACCAAAAGCACCTGCCACCTCAACTTATAAGATGTTGGTGTGCCAGGGCAGACAGTGAGGGAGGCATGAGTGGTCTAATCCTTGTTATGGTAGCACAGTCCCAGCCCCTTCCCTGCTGTTTTCCCCAAGTCACGTGTACCAAGCAAAATGCCTTTGCATGCCCCACATTGGCACCCATATCGGGGTTTGCCTACCCCTGCTCTAGAACAATATGGCTACAACCTAGATACCTGACATTTATGAACTGCATTTACTTTTATACATGCCATTTTATAAATTCAGTTTTGATATGGAATAATTAAATAATAAAACACAAGCTAAAATAAGCCACAGAGAATACAGTCTGACTAAAGTGAAAATATTAATTAACCAATGCAATGAAGATCCATTAATTGTTAATGTTATTTTAAGTAAAAATATTAATACTTTATGTGTTCTTTTAAAGTATTCTTGAGGCAGCAGTTCTTTATATATGTAAATTACAATGCAAACATATTTTCCAGGTCCTGTGGCTATGCATGGCTTCAAATCAATGTATTTAATTTAGTAAATACTTTTAAATTAAGTATTTATCTTCCTAATTTTTCTTTAAAAATACAACCTGCCAAGAGTGTGTAAAGCAGTTTACTGCTCATTAAAACCTAATAAAATGAATGTTCAGTTAGCAATGCAGGGTGATAAAATACCAAAATGTGTGAAAGATACTGCATATTTGAGATTATAGGAATATTAATTATATTTTTGCAAGTAAGGGGCTCAGTTGTAGTTATGCCACGAGCCTAGAAAATTGGGTAGAGCATTGTTGCACTAGAACAAATTAAAAGAGTATAAATGGGTAGGGATTATCTTAAGGGAGGAGCAAAATTGAGGAGACATTTACTAGAAGTGCCACTGGAAATCTCATTTGATATCTGGACATAAAGAAATGATTCTAAAAATAATGGTTAATTTTCTACCTCTTCTTCTCACTTACTCCCATCTGCCAAGAGCTGCACAGTACAGACCAGAATTTCTGCTCTTATTTCACTTTAGGTTCCATGAATTTCTAGCCAAAATTTGCCTTCCTTGGCACCAAATACCAGAAGGTAACATGCTGCATTTTTGTTGCAACTTGCAATGGCCTTGTGCTGATCAGCTGCCTTTCTCATACATGCTTTGCATCCAGTATCAGAGAGGTTGAAGGGGGAAAAAAAACATAAAAAGACAGGGACAAAAGTCTTCTTTCAATGAGATACAACACTCTGAATTCTATTTAAGAAGACCTATGTAATCTAATTCTCTCTTCTGTTGCATCCACCAGGTTTTCAGGGTTGTAACTAAGGACAGATTTTGCTCTGTGATGTATCACAGTCCTGGAAACTCAGATTTAAGAGATTACAGAAGAAAAAAAGGAAGTAAATGTTGTATAATGTCTGGGGTATTCATAATTCAATAACTCATTAGTTGTTGACTATCACTTTCCCTCTGGTACACAAACAAAAGATACTGTTATAAATCACTCTGGCTTGTATCATCGATTCTAAATCACAAAAACTAAACACTGGACTGCCACTCACTGAACTGCACTTTCAAATGATTCCATCTTTATATGTGTAACAAAATATCAGTGATTGGAAATACCCAGATATTACAATTTTCTAAGTAGAAGTGTAAAACCAGGTTCAGACATGATGAATGTTGAGGCTAGTATTGTTATGTACTTGGCATTACAAAATGTTCTCATTTAAGCTAATGGGCAGCACAACACACAGACTGCTCAATAATTTGAATTCAGAGCGAGCAATCTCTATTGTTTCTGCCCAACAGCACAGTACATCAATTCTTTTCTTCAAGTTATTGCATATTGATGGGATACTTTTCTCCTGACAAGCTACAAAAAATTAAGTCAGCACTTATCCCGTCAAAGTGGCTGAATGAATGGGAAGGTTAATGCCTCAAACTAGGTTTAAATTAGTTCACATTCCTTTAATAATTGCATTTCTGCATTAAACTTGTTTTAAACATGAAAATGTTTGATTCACAGTTCCTAAAGGCTAAGTTATGTGTGTGTGATGGAAGAGTGTTATGCTTCAAAGCCTATGAATTCAGATAAAAATTACTGTAACTTTCTTAAGTTGTTCAAAGGTCAACGAAGGGCTGGAAAGTTGCATAAAAACAAGATGAGCTATGGGGAAAATAACGAGAATTGATAATGACCTTTCAGGCAATAAAGAATGAAAATCATAAAATGCTTATCCATATGGAAGAGCAAAAGCTTGAACAACAGGATGCAAGGTAAACTAGCTCATTATAATTGGAAAGATGAACTGGTACTGTACAAGCTTTCTTCCATACAGAAAAACCTTTAGGAAATTTTCATTTAAACAGGCAGCAATTGTTTTTTGTATGTTTGGGCTTGATCTGTTAAAGCCATGTGTAAGCTGCCATGTTCCAACATTACATACATTTGGAGAGTTTTTAAACTTACATCCCCTTGTCAAAAAGCAATTAAAAACACATTGGCAGAAGTGAAGAATGGCATCTCATTATTTTTATTTCCTGTGTTATTTTAGTAGACACAATATTAGATTTATGTTCTAGTTTGCCAGTTCTTTCTCTATCTGTAAAATAAAAGTGGTAAGAAAAATACTTTTTTTGGATTTTGTGACATATATTAAGGAAGATATTTTACTAAGAAGTAAACATGAAGCAGCAGACATGATAGAAGTATGATTACATCTCTCTGTGGGCCTGATGCAAAGCCCATTGAAGCCAGCAGAAAAATGTCAATTAACTTATATGTGGTATTGTTCAGACCCTGGAAAGGTTTTAGAATAAAAACGCTCTTTTCATTATGAATTGAAGATGCCTATCACCTGGAAGAAGTACTCCAGATTTAACAGATCATGCCATTAAATAACTTAGCAGCTCATTTGAAGTGACAATGAACAGGGAGGAAAATTCTTTCACTTTTGACTAAGTAAATTCTCTTCGGGAATGTCTAACCTGATTCCTTAATTATTTTTTTTTAATGCTGTAATTCAGGATTCTGGTGATAAGTAAGACAAAGACAAAATCAATGTCAGCCATAGTCCATATTTTATGTGGGGCATTGACACTCTCTACATAGCAAATCGATTCTTAAGTATTGAACAGGAATAAGAAGAGAAAAGACTTTTCACTTAGAACATAGGCACATTAGAGCCTTAAAGTAGTCTTCATAGGCTCTTAGAAAACCAAAGTTGTTTAACTAGACTGCACCCTAGCTTTACACAATGACATTGTATCAGTTCTACCACTAGCTGTCCAAAAGGCAGAGGATACATTTCTTTGTCTGCTGCTGTGCTCACCAGATGACTGGGTGAAGTACAGATGTCTCTGAACTCCTGAACCTACTGGAAGGTGCAGTTTAAGTCAAGAAAATAATTGTCCTGATTTGGCTGCTTTATGTGAAAGATGGAAGCAATGTGTGTCATTTAAATAATATTGGTAAATGGTACATTATTTGTTTGAAATGTTGTGCATGTGAGGGGACAGGGTGGGATTTTTTGTATTTGATTTTCTTATTTTGGTGCTACAGGAGTTCCTATACAGGTGTTGCGTGAAGCCTAAAGTAGTTTGGGCAATAGAGGAAAGGAGGTATACTAGGGACTTGAATAGTAATAGAGAACAGGTGAAATAAAGAACATTAGATAGTTCTGGGGATAGGAGCAGGGAATGAAAGAGAGGAATAAGGCTTAGATACCACTTTACTCTGAAAAGAGATAATTTGTGTGCTAGGGGAGGCATTTTGTTTGCACTACACGAGGTATTTTGAAATTACTTTTGTAAACTTCCTCAGGTGAGCTGTTGTAGATATTTTGAGAGTCATGTCCGACATGAGAATGTAAGCTCTCTTGAGGCAGGGACTATGCCTTACTATATGTTTAGTAAGCACTAAGTACATTTGGGACACTACTTCAATATCAGTAATAATATTTGACCCTCCTTGAAGTCATGCCAATATTTCTATTAGCATGATCACAAGCCCAGTGATGTCTTTGGTAAGTTTTTCCAGTTTTTTCTGCAGTTCTTTCACATAGCACAAAGGATGAAAAACCCCACCTTGGAAAAACAGGATAATGTAACTGCAGAATTAAAAAAAAAAAAGTTTAATTTGGAATCACATAATGCACTTAGCGTAGCATCTGAAATGATCTTATTTGTTTCTAATTGACTATATTATTGTTGTCATACATGTATTACTCATAAGGAATGTTAAGATCCTAAGAATAGTAGCTTTATAAAATGATAAAATATTTTAATTGGCCAAAACGTGCTGATATTAAATAGCCAGAATGTACTGTCATTTTATTCAAATATATTTATAAGTGTCGTTATCCTGTTTTATTTATATCATTGTAGTGGTTCATTTATAACCTGTTTGTTTTAGTAAAACTAATTGCTTTAACAGTATGGAACCACATACTTTCATGTTCTATGCATGCCTTTAAAAAAATGATTGCAAGTCTTGGATGTTATAAAACAGGCAGAGGAGAATCACAAATAACTGTATTTATCAATGCTGTATCAGCTCAAGACAAGTCAACGCAACACTTTTTGAGATTGGTTTTGCTATCGTCTGAATTCACTAAAAAGTATATCAAATAGACAGTTTGATTTTCCATAACACGAAGGAGCTCTCAAAGGATTTCTGATACTTTAAATAAATCTGATTACTTATTTCCATAGAGCTTTATGTTTCATTAAGACACATCAAACATCTTTTCCACTGAATTGAGACAATTTTTTTTAACAACATTAATATGACACCCAAACAAAAAAACCCCAAACAACCGAGCGTTTCTTGAGGACAGATAGTAGAGCACTGCTTCAAGGACGGTTTATAGATAACATATAGGACTCCTATTTTAAACAGCTGATATGGTAATTATAGCAGTTATAAATATGAACATAATCTCATTACTGTTCACTTTTAGTAGCCTATGATCGATGTATAATACACTACATGCATTTCTAAAAGCTCTTCAAGAATTGATTGGAAAGATTTTAAAGACATGCCAGAGGTTGCTAAATACATATGCCCTTTAAATAACATGGCCCACAGTGACTGATAAGAGCCTAGTCTTGTGGCTAAGGTACTGGACTGGAACTCAGAATATCCAGATTCAGCTATTAGCCCTGCCGCAAACTTCCAGTATGACCTTGAACAAGTTTTCAAAAGTGGCTGCCTAATTAAGCCTCTAAATCCATCTGTAAGCACTTAAATGGGTGTTGGGCCTACTGCCTGCCCTATTATCCCTGTGTTGTTCTGGGTTTGGGGCATTTTTACACATATAAGTGCTGCAGTGTCAGTGTCATACATATGCCCGGCACTGCATCACTTGCAATTGTATAAATGACAAAATGTGCGTCTGCACTGAGAACATGTCAGCGATGCACTTTCAAACTAAAACATATACAAGGTACTTTAGTTTCAAAGTGCACCACTGCCATTTTTGTAGTTTCATAGATGTTAGGGGCTGGAAGAGATGTTACAGATCATTGGATACAGCCCCCACTGTACTTGTAAAGGAAAGACTGCGGGGGTCAGATGACCTCAGCAAGATGGGCATCAAGACACTTTTTGAAGATCACCAGGGTAGGTGAATCTACCACCTCTGGGGGGAGCCTGTTCCAAACCTTTGGCACTTGACTTGTAAAGTTTTTCTTATCTCTAGTCTGAAGTGATCTTCAATCAGTTTGTGCCCATAGGTTCTTTTCCTCCCTTGGGGGGGCCTTGATGAATATATAGTCCCCCAGGCCCTGATGTATGCCCCTAATATACTCATAGGCTGCCACCAAGTCCCCTCTGAGTCTTGACTTCTCCAGGCTGGACAGTCCCAAGTATTTCAGCCTTTCTTCATATGACTTGGTCTCTAGACCTCGAATCATGAGCACTAATCAAGCGTGGCGCCCAGAGCTGGATGCAGTATTTTTTGCTTGCTGACATGCATTTCACCACTTATGCAACTGTACATGGCACAGTGCTGTGTGTGTCAGCTTGTGTGCTGAGCAGACTCGATTAAACTGAAGTGGTGGAGCTCTGGTGAATCATGGGATGAAAAGGTATATATATAAATGCTCATGGCAGAAGCAAGTCTTCACCCATCCCCAGTGCTTCCTCATTTTTCTCTGTCTACCTATAGGTCTTCTTACTCATCCTCAAACATCTTGGTCTTGGTATCAGGGCTACTTAAAGGAGCTTTAAAGACTGCAAATAGGTTTGTTGCCCCCATGGTCAGCAATTTACTCAAGAATAATGGCAGGAACTGCATTTTCTAACATGAGGAAATTTCCACAATTTGTCTATATTCTGCAACGGAAAAAATCTGAAACATCCAAATGCATCTACAATTCTGGGGGGAAAAAAACGGTTTCTAGCAAAACATTTTGTTCTGATAAAATGTATGCATTTCATTCTAATATTGACTTTTTAAACACATACATACATATGTTTGAAATGAAAAAAAGCCACTTCAGGGGGAAAAAAAATCAAAATGTATTCCACAACATCTCCATAGGACATTTTGACATTTCTGAAATGTTTTCTTTTTGTTGTTTTCTCCCAAAAAGATATTCCCTTGAAACTAATTCTTCAAAACTCTTGAATTATAAAAAGGGCATTTTTTTAACTGAAAACATTTTTGACAAAATCTTCAGACCATCTAATCTAGCCTTTAAGAAACTGACAAGCTAAAACAGAGATTTTGTTTCCAGCACTGAGACAAACCTTTGCTTACATTCATATACATGAGATCCTATTAAATTCATAATTAATTAGGTAGAGAGGAAGTTAACTTACAACTGCCTTCAAAAATTTAGAACAAGCACATAAATACAGTTATTGCTATTAATATGGCATTAATATGGCATTGCTATTAATATGGCATCATCATTGGACAAAATAGTTTGCAATATGAGGGGCTCAGTTGGCCTACTATTTTTACATGGGTCCACCAAGTAAGTAATATGTTCCATTACAATAAACAAATATATCTGAACTTTAGAGAGTGCTAAAATGTTACACTGAATGGAAAAAAGAGCCCTGTGCTTTATAATTTCAAGGATACTCCCACACTAAGACTATTTTTAACTAGCCCTCAAGACTGGTAAAGAAATACTCTCTTGTATTCTACCCTGTATTTTGCTTTTAATTGTTTCAGTGAAGAACCAATCTATGGTATTTTTTAAAATACTGTCACAAGGTTAACTAGTGGTACAGTGCTAATGACCATAGTAATTACAGTATTATGAGTTTTTAGAGATTTGAGAGATAGGTCAAGGTTGTGAACCCCTGTGTTTTAGGGGGTTTAGGTCAAAATCTGCTCATGAAGTTTAAGAGATAAATATTAAGCTCTAAAAATGGATAATATCTTTAAAGGCACATGGTTTTCACTCATAAATAACTGTAATCACAATGTTGCATTCTCACTGAACTATAGGCACAAATGTTCAAAGGTTAACTCCTCGCTTGCTGGGAGGAGGCCGCTGCCTGGTGCCGGGCCGGGTCAAGCCCCCGCCCAGGCCCCTACTTGGCCCAGCCCCCCAGGGAGCCCCGCGACCGGAGCTAGGCGAACAGGCTGCGTAAACAGGCGCTTGAGTTAGTGCGGAGTTTGTGCAGGGGAGGGTGTGGGAGGGCACGAGACCCTGCCTGCAACCCCCCCAGAGTAGTCAGCCCCAGCCGTAGCCAGCCTACCAGAGGCATGACATGGATGGGCACGCGCCGCACCCCGAGGGTCCCCTCGGGCTCTG
>NW_017728886.1:175425466-175430019 GCF_001723895.1 Crocodylus porosus | reverse complement strand
CCTACATTGAACACCTTCAAGAGTAAATTGGATGCTTATCTTGCTGGGATCCTATGACCCCAGCTGAGTTCCTGCCCTTTGGGCATGGGGCTGGACTCGATGATCTCCCGAGGTCCCTTCCAGCCCTAATGTCTATGAAATCTATGAAATCTATGAAAAGTCTAAATAGAAGATCACATTTCACTATTATTTGCAAATCAAATGAATTGTGGATGCAAAGATGCACACAGAGTATTGATAACAATTTTCCTTTTCTGAAAATAGAAACTTTCAAGCATCATACTGTTACTTAGGTGCCAAATTAATGAATGACTGTATGGTTCAGTAAGTGGACAGGTTTCTAGTAAAAAGCAACAAACAAACAAGCCCCCCTAGGTCCAATACCTAATAGCCCTTCTGGTACCACTGAGTCAGGCTCAGCAAATATATTTGAAATAAATGCACTGTGTTCTTCTAGTAAAGAATAGTTGTAAATATGTATATTGGGTAAATATTTATGTCTAAAGTCTGATTTTGGAACTATAACTAAAAATAGCGGAATCTTTTTTATATTAAACACAAAAAGTCCTATTGATGCCTGGATTTCTTAGAGTGATATTTTTTCTTCATCTGCTGCTTACAATGGACCTGCTGAGGAATGTCTTGCATTCAAAAGCTTAGCTCATTTTACCTCAACTACGTAATTAGTCCAGTAAGAGATATCACCTTAAGAAATCCTTGCTTTTTGCATAATACTGGGACCAGCACAGCTCCAACATCAGTTTGACACTACCACTGATGCCTGAGAATTCCTCCAGTTTCAGGGCATTCTATTCAAAGTATTGTATTTGTTTTAGTTAAAGATGTGCCCTGTACTCCACTCTGAAATAACTACTGGTTATGCGCTCCATTGAATTCCAGATCAATATTAGTCACTCTGCTGTAACACTTTCATCCATCTGTGCCCATTTCTAACTAATTTACAGCCAGCATGCAACTTACACTCCCCTGTATATAGCATGTTATAAAACTGTATAGCACAAGCAAGAGCCAGGGTCCTTTGTAGTTACTTCTCATTTTTACTGTTGTAACTGAGATCAACATTTGACATCTTCAGTCTTTATCTTTTTTCTTTATCTTTAATTATCAATTTGAATTGAATTGTTGGAATTTTGTATATTTGTGGAAAGTGTCTAGCTGCACATTGCAAATGCAACTGTAATGGGAATCTTCCCCTCCCCCCCGATAACAGTAATAATATTACTCATGAAAAATAGTAGGAGGAAAGATTTTCTGCAGCACAGGAAAGTAAGAAAGTTCCTTGATACAGGAATTCACCCCAAATTTTAAAGCTAGAGAGCTAATTGAATTAAAATATGGTTGTAGTTGAAGATCTTTTGAAATGTTAAAGTCAAGCTAACTTTGAAGATTACAGTTCATATCATTTTAGCTGCACCAATGTAAATTTTATTATAAACTGCCAGAGTGAATTGAATAATGGTATATTTATACCACAGGAAAGGAGTGTGTCTCCTGTGAATTAAACTATAATTTACTGTCTTATCTATATAACATAAGTTTACAAATTATATGGAAAGGTACAAAGAGAAATTACATATTAAGGTATACACTGAGTGCATAATTATACATAATTGACAGAGTATATACAAACTGTTCTACAGAATGACATATGCACAAAGGAGCAGAGTTAAGGTTCAGCTATTTACCTTCACCCATAGTTTTTGTTTTTTGTTTTTTTTCCACTTCTGGACTCTTCAGCCTTTACATAGAGGCTAACATTTTTCACCCACAATTAGTGGTGGTTGAACGCTCAACAACATTTTCTAAATTAAAACTCCCTGAAAAACTAGTGAAATTATATATATTCTACTGGCATATTAAATAATACATGGAATCAACAGGCTTTACTATAGGCCATGAATCTGTGATAGTTTACACCAGAGGAGAAGCTGAACCCTAATCTCATTTTTAATAAATGTTCTTGGAAAGAAGGTAAGTTCTTGTTCAATGAATTCAAGGTGATAAAGGTTAAATGTTGATAATACTATGGTAAATTAAAGTCCCAGTGGCATAGGCATCAAGTGCGAGGATCCCTCCATATTACAGTTTAATCCATGCTATTTAATCAATTCTCCTGTTATCAACTTCTCTTTTAAAACTGTCTCATAGGTATATAGGGGTGGGGGATAATATTTCTTTTTCACTTCAGTGAGATTTTTTTTATTCTAGAATTGATTTCACATTTTAAAGTTCACCTGTATCGAAGCAGAACAAAAACAATTTACAAATAGTAGAAGTCTGGATCTTTCAAAATGAGATCTATTTACTTTGGTACGTGCGGTCATTCATCCATACTGACTTCACTGTATCAGCACAAGGTACATAGGCTGCCCAGTAAGTTACAGGCAAATGCTATTTTAGGGAAATATGTAGAAGTTTTATTCCTATACCAGGATAGCATTTGGGTAGAGACCAATGTCTTTTACTTATTTTAACAGCATCAATTGATGGCCTGTGTGGGGACTGAACAACCATGACTGGAAATCGGATGTTAAAAGATGTTCACTTTCATCTCAGAATACCAGTGAGAGGAATATTATTTAGAGTGGACCCAGTGCTATCTAATATTAAATATCATAGAAATCAGAGGCAAGTAGGGCTGGAAGGGATATCCAGAAATCTAGACCAACTCCCTTTCTGAGGCAGGATCATTCCTATGCAAACCATGCTCTGCAATCCATGATCTAAAGCCTTTGTGAAACTACAGTCAACTCTGACACAACATGAGACCCTAACCTGCCACAGGTAAAGCCAAGGAACCATGGCAGCCTATGTCCTGATTGTATAAAAGCTTGTTAATATAAACTCGTGAACTCCCCAGTAAAGAGCCACGCCCCACACCACAGAGCAGTTTAAAATCCATAGTCTATATCAATCTGACTATGGGGGAATTTTCCTTCCTGACCCTAAATATGGTCTGACCCTGAGCAAAGGGGCAAGACCATCTAGCCAGGAACCATCAGGAGCACTGGCACACTCTAGTCAGAGTCCCCAACCAATACACATGCTTCTGAGGAAGACTTAAAGACACCTTTAAGATACATGTAGCAGAAAGGACATAACCAGCAAAGCCCAGAAGTATAGGAGATACTCATATATATTTAATAGGGCTGTGCGAAGCTTCACTAGCCAATTTGATTCAGAGGAGTTTTGGCCTGATTCGGCAGCTCCAAATCCAAATCGATTTGGGAGACCCATTCAAAGGTCCGAATTGAATCAGAAGCCTCTGAATTAATTTGGAGAGATTCAGAAGGCTTGCAGCAAACAGCAACTGAGAAGAGGGAGGGGGATGGCATGATCATCCATATATGGAAAAGGCACAGTTTGAGGTACACGTTCACAGAAACTCCTGCACCTATCTCCCTGAAACTTGGCAGGCTTCATGCCCTCAGAAGGGGCTACCATTCCTGCTGCTCCCATTCAAATCTGCAAAAAAAAAATGACAAAGTTATAGGTATTTTATTTATTCCCCATTATAGTCTATGGCCGAATCTCTGAATCTGAATTGGACAAATCAAATTGGGACAGTGACTCAAATCACAGAATCAAATCACTCTTCCTCTGAATCAGCCAAATCTGAATCTGAAGTGAATACTTGCTACTTCACACAGGCCTAATATTTAAGTCCAATAGAAATTTAAGCTTCTTAATGTCAAAGATCAAAGTCTTTGATTTCAGATGCCGATGGCAAAAGGTCAGACGGCAAAAGGCCAGAGGCTAACACAACAAACTCTGCAATTGTAATTTATCCCTCTGTATTAACAGTGTTGCATATACACACCCCTGTCTGTGCCTCATTTCAAATTACTTGAGCTCCTATAGAAGAGAAAGAAACTGACCTTGACAACTCAGCATGAGAGATATCTGTACCCATGGTGACCAGATAAAAATGAAACTAATTTAATGAAGTTGTAAAATTATAGTAATATACTATACGTGCCATCCTGTGACCAAACAGGACCAGTACCACCCAAGTAAAAATAACCCCCCTTTTTCTGAAATTTGAGCAAAGAGAGTACAAGTGCCAACCCATTAATTATTCATGCCTGGCGTATAGTAATTGGTCACCTTTGCCAAGTATAACTTTGAAAGAACTTCCACCCAAAGTAGAGAACTGCGTATACACTCAAGAAGAACAGATTGTGCACAACAAATATTATCTCTCTGCCTAGGTATCTTTCTGGCGTTCCCCCGTCTTGCCAGCCTGTCTATCTTTGTTGTTATCTTTCTTATCAAGACCTCTCGGTAATCTGCAGACTGCAACGACTTATGTGAATCACTTGGAATCAAGTCTATTACCCACCCTGTAAATGCTGGGTAACATGCTATCATAGTTTCATAGTTTCTAGGGTTGGAAGGGACCTGAGCAGATCACCTAGTCCGACCCCCTGCCATGGTAGGAAAGAATACTGGGGTCAAATGACCCCAGCAAGATGTTCATCTAACCTCCTCTTAAACACCCCCAGGGTAGGAGCCTGCACCACTTCTCTTGG
>NW_017728886.1:175408189-175425120 GCF_001723895.1 Crocodylus porosus | reverse complement strand
GGCCCATGTTCATCTTGGAGTCAATGATGACCCCCAGATCCCTTTCCGCCTCCGTGCTGTAACTGAATAAATCAAGTCCTCCGCCTATGCTGCATCACATCAGTAGCATAAGTAAAATAAACTTTCTGTGTAACCAATACACTGTGTTTAAATCATCTGACTCCTGCTCACCGTTATCACCCACCTGTCTGGTTATAAATCCCCCTCCTCGCATCAAGCCAGTCATGCCGACCCTGGCTCGCAGGTCAAGGGTGCACCGGCATTAGGGGCGTGACACTTAACGCAAGAGATATTTTTAATCATTAAACTTCTATCTAAAATAGTCATTAAAATCCTCTGGATGTCTTAAACAGGCTCATTCTTGTCCATTTAGGTATGGACAAGTGTTCATTTGAAAGGTGCTTCAAAAAGGAAGGGGCAGCTGCAGCCCAGAAATACACAGCTGCTGTTATAACTGTTACCTCTTGTCCCGTCCCACTCAGTGGGGTGAAGGGAGAGGTACTTTTGCAAACCTCTGTGTGGCATGGTTAGGCAACACTCTCAAAGTAAACAATTCACTGTTTTATTTTGGTTAACTCAATAACAACATTAAAACCCTTGGTCAAAACTCATTACTAGAAACATTCACATGAGGCAAGAAGGAAGGAAAACTTGAGAGAAAAGAGAAAGAGAGAGAGAGAGAAAGAGAGAGAGAGAGAGAGATCACCACCCCTGGATCCTGCATTGTCAGCGCGTGTCTCTGTCACTGGCGCGTCTTTCTTGATCCGTGGGTGATGGGTCAACGAGCGCGCGTTTTCCTGTCCACCTTTTATCTTCTTCCCTCATGATGGCTCCACCTCTGGCTGTCACTCACTCGGACTTGCGCAATTTAGAGTTCTAGAAACTTCCCCATTTGAGTCAGTGGGCTCATTGGGGGTTTCTGGTGGTAGCTGAGTTGACCGAAATGTGACCTTTGTTTTGCACATACTCAGATTAGCAAACAACCAACTTTACACAAGCTGCAGCTTAAGGAAGCTGTTACAGTGCACTGATCTGCATTGCTTCCCACTTTCCCCAGCACTTGTTACCACAGAGTCAGCATTTGCGGTAATGTGCTTGCTTACGATGTTTGAGACAAACCTTTTAACTTCAGGCTGTCCCCAGGTTATTTCAAATGCTTAGGCAACTTTTAAAACAATTCAACTCCGGGTTATCACACCTCTGCATTAGCCTGCAGTGATACAAGTGAGCTAAATTGCTCTTTGAGCCTGCATGAAGGTTGGAAAACTTTGGCAGCATATCCTATCCTCACTTTCTATTATGTATGAGAGCAGATGAAATTACCCCACACTCTCACTGTAAAGTGCCTGTCTTGATATTGTTCAATAATCCAGTTTTAGCAATGATTCAAATCTATTGTTCTACCCAGAACACCATGCACAGAATATCACTGAAATCTTTTACTCTGAATGATTTCTGAACACCACATGGTATCAGGAGTAAATAAAGTACCTTGAGCAGAAGAATGGAGCAGTTTAAAATCTTACCAGAACTGAAATTCTTTAGAAATATAACAGAGAAGTGTAGAAAGTTTTAAACAGAACTTGAGTCCGTGTTACCAAATGCTGGATACCACCAAAAGGTTGATAGACGCAAAGTAGTCATTTATGACAATAGCTGAAACACTTGCCATGTTTAATAATTTTCAGTTAACTCAGGCAGAGGATGCTAGCTGTGAACATGCAGTATAGACATTTGAGGAACATTGCATTCATATACAAAAGAAATGTGATTGGTGTGCTTTTACAAAAAGAAAGTGAAAACAAAGATGGCTATGCGAATGACAAAAATTAAAAGAGCCGGTCTTCCGATTCTGAGAAGCAGAGTCCTTTTAAGAGAACAAATTGTAACTGGGATCTAGGACTACACAGTGAGAGGGAAAACTAAAGAGCCATAGTTAAACCTTGACAAAACAATTAGTGTGCACCAAGCAAAAGAAGCCACCAAGTCCAGAACAAAAGTCAGATACCATAGACAGAATGAAGAATACAGAAACAATCATAGCATAATGCTTTGTACAATAAGAAGTTGCCTTGTGGTAGCATAAGTTTATTACTCTAAACAAATTATTACTCCAGCATGAGGTTATAACTCCAAACATGATGCAAGTAAATAGCTAATATTTTCCAAGTCCTTGAAGGGAATAAGGGGCATAAAGGTGGCTGCTTCACCTGTGAAGACCTTAAACAGTCTGAGTCAGATGAGCCCTGGGAGTCAGACAAACAGAGTGGGCGGGCATTGCTGCATGACAAGGGTGGTGTCAATGTTTCATAGGAGACCTTTAAGGCACCTGGAATATTAATTGAAAACTGCTAGATTGTTTAATTAACATGCTGGTTATACATATTTGCAATTCTTTATTATGGTAATGTTGCTTGTTTATTGCTGCTATTGTTCTAGCTAGCTGGGAAAGGAATATGCAAGGAACTTTGTCTTTTAATGGCTTCTGAGATTCTTTGGTTTTTAAGAAAGACAGATGTATCATAAGCACGCTGTAGGTTTCATAATGAAAAATCCAATATGTATTATATGAAAGGCTTTAACTGAAAGGCTGTAATTTAGACAGTCTTTTACATATGAACCCTCTGCCCCACCCGAAATCCCTGAAAAATTGTTTACTGAGTTGCTCTATTGAAAAAGCACCTGAAACTTTTACCTTATTTCAAGGTATATCCAGGATGAAATAGGAAAAAGAATACATCTAAGCATGATCATAGGGACCCAACAATAGGCGAAAATATTCTGGAAACAGGTAAATTAGAAAGGGAACTTGGTCAAGGTAGGGAACTGACATGATGAGAGGAGGGGCCTCTAAGTTACACCTAGAAGCTGCATCCAGACGAGCACAACCATGCAGTATGTGGCACGATGTGCATGAATGCTGTGCGCACTCAGAGGCTGGGGGGTGAGGGGGGAACATGGCAACTGCCCACAGGCAGCAGGGGCACAATGGTGGTGACCTGGGAGCTCCTGGAGGTAGTCACAGTGGTGTTAGTGGTGGGGGTGGGCTGAGTGGGGAGCTCCCACCGGCAGCCACAGCAGTGGTGGTGGTGGTGGGGGGGGGTGGCAACCACCCGTTGATGTCACTGGCAGTGTCAGTGGCAACCAGGGACTGCCTGCAGCTGCCACTGGCAGTGTTGGTGGTGAGTGGGGAAGTGGCAAGTGGCAACCATCCGCAGGTGACACCAGCATTGTCAGCAGTGCTTTTCACAGGGGGTGCAAGTGCACCTGTGTGCACCCCCTACGCATCACCCGTGATCATGTGTATCAGTGTCCCCCTGCCAAAAAATGGTGGAAGGGGTGCTTTAACTACACCTTGTTAGTGGAGTCTGCTGGAAACCAGTAATTACCATCCTCTAGCAGACTTAATTAAGTACAGCACATCAGAGCAGCCTTGCTGCATGTCTATAGGTGCCCACTGTTGCACTTTACCAAAACATATGTGGTTGACTGAGGGTGCATAGGTGTGGGTAGGTGGGGGGAGCAGCCAGGACCCCATCACAAGGAAGGACTCCTTGGAAGGATCCCAGGCTTATTTGGACAGGAGTGTGGGGGAGAGCGGAAGGGTTGCCAGATGCTGGGGTGCTATGTGGCTCCCTGCTTGAGGTGCCTGAGGAACTGGGGGCTCTGGGGCCCACCAAGAACTCTGCTTTTGGTTTTCGTAAAGCCTTCACTGAACAAATATTTTGTCAGTTTAACTTCCCTGCTACAGCCCTGGTCCCAGGCTGATTTGAGGTGGTGAGCATGTGTAGAGGGATAGAGAGGTGCTGGGAGGGGGGATTAGGGCTCCCAGGAAGCTGGAAGCTCTGGGGTTCCACAAAAAATCTCTGATTTTTTAACCCCTGCTCTAGTTGTTGAGAGGGACTTTTTTGCACTTTGCTTCTGGGTGGCCACCCAACCCACAGTCCATGTCTCAGTTTCCCAGTATGCCTTACCTATACAGCCCATGCCTGTAATGTTTCTACATTACCAACTCTGTGTGGTGGTACATAAACAAAGAGAGACGAGCTACTTACATGTGTGGAAGGAGGTTACCCTGCTTTGGTGGCTGGTTGCTTGGGACTTCCCACGCTCTCTGCCACCCACTGCAGCTTTGAAAAAAGCCTTTCCCTAGAAAGGTGTGCATTTAAGTACCATGCATTTCACCAGCAATGACAGAGATATGTGTGCAAGGTGAAACCTGCAAGGCAGGGCTATTTGGATTTAAAGTGTATTTAACATGTTCTAAACATTATATCTATCCAGAATCACAGAGATCAGTTTTCTAATTCATATAGTAGGGGGTGTATGGCTGAAGTTGTTCCTTTGATCTTGCCTCAATTTTGTTAAACTGTTCATGGAGGGGTTTTCTTCAACAGGCTAGGTTGACATTTTATCTAAAAACATAGATCCATAGATTGTAAGGGTCTGGAAGGGAGTTTGCAGATCATCAGACCCAGCCCCTCCCCCCCCACTCTAGGTAGGAAGACAACTGGGGTCAAGTGACCCCAGCAAGGTGACTGTGCAGTTTCCAAGCAAAATCTTTGTTTACTACTTTTCAACCAAAAAATGAATGTTTGGCATAAAAAACACTTATGCTGCTTTACTTAAGAACTGTACAATAATTTGCATGTTATTTTGACAAAGTTGCAGGATAAGATTTTTTTTTATTGAAAGGTCTGAGTACTACCAAGATATAAAAAATAAAAACATTTTCAATCTTTTGTTATATTGTAAGTTGTTTAAATCACTTGCTAGCATTAGACAGCTCTCCATGTACACTTTTTTGTATTTAGTATACATATTGTATTCAGTTTGTTGCCCTTGGAGGAAATTCTGGCAGAGAGTTCTGACCTATAATCTATATTTAAGGGTTCAGCAGCTTTTTAGGAACATTCACTGAGACTTCATTAATCTCCAATAAACTTGTCTATTCCACTTCATTTCATGCCTGAATATAACAGCATTTGCTTCCAAGACTAATTATACAAGGCACTGCAGAACCATCAAAATTATGCCCCTGGCATAATTACAATGGACTTTGTTTATCTGCAAGCCTTTAGACACCATCCAACTATGCAATAAATACTTTCCTTTTGTGCTGGCCATTTGTTTCTAAGAAATGACACTTAGATTACTAAAAGAAAAAAATATTAAAGTGAAGTGGCAATTACCATTTAAATCTGATTGTAAAGCAACTGATGTTCTGATTTAGATTATATCCTACACCAAACACAAGCAGAAACAAAGAATATTTCACAAAGGGGATCTTATACAACAGCTTTTAACACTGTACTGAAGGTTGTGTTTTGTGCCCAGATTAGTGCAGCCAGATCCTGGATCTACTTCACTGAACTTTACTTATGAGCTCACATTCTATCTACTAGCCAAAAAACTAGAATTTACACTCTTTGAAGAATGGTAGCAAGGGTGTCTAGGAAAACACAGTGTCTGATTGTCAACCATTTGGAAAACTACAAGCAAAATTAGTCTACTGGTGTAAACAGCACATGGCAATAAATACTGTGGCAAGGTAATAACTCATGCCATCTATATCAGTGCTTGAATAGGTGGACACAGTCTGAACAAAAATGGGATGCCTTAACTGTGTGATAAAATGAACATTCCTATACCCAACTCACCTTGTAGTGATCTGTTTTCAATTCCACAGATTCTCTGAATGATTTTCTGAAAATGACTCTATATTTTATTTCAGTTTTTATATATGTAAAACAGGAATACAACCCAGGTTTGAAAGACTTAATGCTGTAAAGGTTTTTTTTTTTTACGCTCAGATTTAAAATTTTGGGAACTATATTTTACTATATTATACCTCAGTTATTCATATCCTGGAGAGTCAAGAGCGTATACCAGGAACATATATCTTGACAGAAGTTATTCCAAACACATGTTGCTATAAACAAGATGCAAAATGCACAAAAAGGCAGCAGTCTATTGATTTGTCATTTTCCACTACTAAATCAGAGTTCTGATGAGAAAATGTGTTGCTGAATCATCAGTTTTAATGCAAAATGTAGCAGGTGGATTTGTGATTCTCCTTGAGGGACCTCAATAAACTAATATCAATAACACTTTTCATTTTTGTATCCCTTCTCATCTGATGAGAACAAATTTCTTTACAGACATGAATAAAGTAAGCTTCATCTCAGTCAGCTATACATAGGGGACATCCTTGAACAGCCTAATGAAGTTCATCCACCTCTCTCATAGCTTTTTTAAAGGAAGCCCTATACTAAAATGTAAAGGCTAGGTACAGGCATTCAAAAAGCCAGAGGTGAAGTCAATCTAAGTTATGCAGTTTTCTGTAAGTGGCATAGTTTAGATCAGTAGTGAACAGGACACACATTCACTCTTTGGTGAGAAGGAGCAAATTTTAGATGAGCTTTCATCATTTTTAAACAAGTTTGTGTGTGTCAAACTTCTTTTTTGTTATAGGTATAGACCAATGTTGTGTGTTGAACTTTTGTTCTTTTATGGGTATAGGCCAGTTTCCAATCACTTATACTGGTAAAAGTGTAATGTACATGTACCTGGCCTAAGACAGGATGTGCAAAAAATATGTATATTCAGTTAAAGCTGCAGAAATTCAAGTAAGTTAGTCACTGAGGGCATAACAGGTAGGAGAAAAATATATTGACATTTTCTGTAGTATCTACAAAATTAGGAGCAATATGATTGCTAGTCACAGATTTCTGGCTATTTCCAAACCTTTGTAAAGTCTTGGAGAGTGAAAGGAACCACTAATTGTTCTACTTAATTGAAAAAAAAATAATGCCATGTAATAATGAGTAGTCTATCTATTACTAGCCCTCTTACAAATCCTCAATTATTACTTATTGACATTAGCACTGAAATGTTACAGGCAAGCAATCTTGCTTTCTTGTCTTCTGTGTACACCACTGTTCTCTAAAGATAACAATGGCACACGGGGGGCACCTCTACACAAGACGCTTACTGTAAATTAGCCTAATAATAATGTGCAGTAGTGTGTCACTGCACAAGCCATACTAATAGCCTACTGCTTAGTGTTATTAGGCTAATGCACAGTAAGTGTCACTAAATAATCACATGCTTGTGCTATTGCATAGTAACTCCAGGTACCGTGCATTTAGTTAATACTTTATTAAACAAGTACTAAACTAAATGTGCAGTATTTAAGGTGCATTAATGAATGTGTAGATGTGCCCAGGAAGAACTGAGTTGTTATTGCCAGTGCAGAATCACTGTACTACAACTATCTGAAACTGATGTAAATGACAAGAGAAAATATCAGAGATATGTTCTGTTTTGCTTTAAGCATTGTACACTGCTCTGGCTTAATTAAAGGTGCTATAGCTCTGTTTCATACATAAAACAGATACACTGGTTTCCACTATTATATGGTGTACTTCTTCCTAATGTTCTGTACTCTTCAACATTAGTATTACTAAGGGCGGGGGAATGGACCTGATAACAGCCAGAATGCCAAGCTGATCTTTTATATATATAATTATCAGTAGAAATAGCATCTTTTTAAAGGAGAGTTTTTTGCAAGTTTCTAAGTGTCATGGTTATGGTGTTCATTAATTACTGAGGGCCTTGTCACATATTATGCAGCAAGCTGCACAAATGTTGATAAGCTTATGTGGCAGGGCGGTCCCTAGGGGTGCTGTGACCCCCCCCCCCAGTGCCCTTGCCTACCATGCCAACCTGGGCCTTGAATACACCCTCCATCTCGCCTGCCATGTCTTTGATCTTATATTGTTAATGGGAGGCTGCCTTCCTGCCCTTGGCACGGGGCCGGTCTTGCTACACCAGGATTCCATTCTGTTCCCTGTGCTGGTCCTCTCCCAGGGCCTACTCGATATGCTTGCCCCCTGTCCCAGGCCTGCTCAATATATGTGCCCCCCTTCTGGGGCCTCTCTCAGACTGTGCCCACCCCTGGGGCCTCTCTCAGACTGTGCCCACCCCTGGGGCCTCTCTCAGACTGTGCCCTTTTTCCCAGCCCGGGCTTCTCAATGGGCTTACTCGCTTCTCGGGGCTTCTCAATCACAGGCAGTGCCCGACTCAGGCCTGCCTCCTGTACATCCCGCAGTCACCCACACTCAGGTCTGTGTCTCGCGCTTCCCGCAGTCTCACGCACACTCGGGGCTTGTCTCCCGCGCGTCTCACAGTTCTGCCCTCACTGGGGCTTCACTCACGCTTCCCGCGCTCATGCAGTCCTTGCCCTCACCGGGGCCTTGCTCACACTTCCCGCACTCACCCGCACTGGGGCCTTCTATGCCCGATTTGGGCTTCTTGTGCTTGTGCTCCTCGCGCCCCTCACCTGCACTCGGGCCTGTGCTTGCGCCTTTCGAGCGTCCGCCCACACTGGGGCCTTCTATGCCTGACTCAGGCTTCCCAAGGTTGGGGCTCAGGCATCCTTAGCCTCACCTGGCCTCCAGACCTGCCTTCTCGGGCCTATGCCCCACTGGGGCTCTTCCCAATTGGGGCTCAACCCGATATCGCCCCCACTGGGCTGGGGTCGGGATACCCCACTAGCTGAGACCCACCTTCCTGGGCCTACGCCCCACTGGGCTTCTGCCTACACCGAGCTCTTCCTGAAGCTGCCCACACTGGGCTGGGGTCAGGACACCCCCACAACACGGCACCCTCTGTGGTGTTAGGAACACCCCCACTTTACTGGGGAGCTCCTAATGAGGCCTCCTACACCCCTACAGCCTCGCCCAGTCCTCCAGTTCATAATTACAACTATCAACCCAAAACAGAAACTCAAAGCCCCTCGGCTACAACATAAATCTTAAGCCAACCTGGCTAACCTCTCATCCTTGTCAGGGTCCTCTTCACCCTGTATCCACACGCTGCTACACAACACCACCCTGCTCACTCTAGCAGAGCTCTTACTTCTTAGGCTGCCAGAAGGGAACTGGCTCTGGCCTTAGCCTCCTCTGTTTATAAAGGCCAGGCCCTGCCCCCTGGCTGTCAGCTGTCCCAATTAGTTGCTTTGGCAACTCACAGCTGTGCTGCCCTATTGAGTGGCAGCTAGGCCTATATCACCACTATCAGTAGCAGGCTCCTTAGTGCCCTGCTACACACCATTATCTAGTAGCAGGCACCCTGGTGTCCTGCTACAGCTTAGTATTTTAGAGCAGTTACACCTTCAGCTTGAGTGGGACATCTGTAGGGAGTGATCACACCTTAATGGAACAGAAGCTGGGTTGTATTGGATCAAGAGATAATCCTGCCCTGGAATGGTGTAATTTTGATCCAAAAAAACAAGTGCATTAAGTCACTTTAAGGTGTTAATGTGCAGGCAGTCTAGGGGTTAGGAGTTCCAGAAGCCACCAAAAATGACAGCGTAGCAAAGCCTGAAATAGCAACTGTGATTGGTTTCATTGAGCTTTCATATATTCTTTTTAAAATAGTTTTTGTAACATCTTTGGGATCTATCTGGTGATCTGTCATATTTCACAGTGTATAAGTTGAGTTTTGAAGACCAATTTTTTCCCCTTAAAAGTCAGCTTTGACTTATACACCCTCCCCTGTACATGGTACTACCTAGACCCCCACAGGGAGCTCCTTGGGAGTCTATGCAGCACATGACCCGCTGGCAACCTGCCTGGCCGGCCCTTGGGGTGGTGCTACTGCAGAGGGAATGACAGAATCCCCCTTCAGCTGAGGGGCTGCCTGGCCTGGCAACAGCTCACCCCCTGGCCATGGGGCAGGTGGGGAGGCTCCAACAAAAGCAGGATTAGGCCCCTCACCACTACTGCCTTCAATAGGCATCTGCAGGATAGCCCCAGGAAGGGGCTGGCCTGCCCCAGGGACAGAGCGGGATGTTGGGCAGAGGTGGGAGGGAAGCTGGCAGTGGGGGAGCCATGCCTGACACTACTAGCCTCCCCCCTCAACCCTGTGCAACACCCCACACTGCCCCTGAGGCAAGCCAGCTCCTTCCTGAGCAGTGCTTGGCTTCCTGCCAGCTGCAAGCACCTGCAGAACACAAAAGTGGTGAGAGGCCCGATCCTGTTTTTGGCAGAGGCAGCTCCTGAGCTGTGGGGGAGCCTTGTCCTTCCCTTCTCTTTTTTTCTTACTCCACAATGACTGTACATTCAGTCTACCCACTCTGTTCAGTCTTCTATTAACTCTCTGTTTCCCAGAGCAATGAGTTTATACAGCTTTTTCTTTTAGCTTTCTGCATTAAGGAAAGAACTCTCTTAGAACTATGAATTGTGGAAGGACTTGGGGTCTCTCATGTACAACCTGTACTAAGTTGAGAACTTTGCTCCTTGAAAGATATTCTGGACATGTCTACATGTGTATAAATATGCCATTGTTGCTGTGCACTAAGTTCGGTATCTGTAATAGCAGGTACTAACCGATGTGCAGTAATCATTGATACTGCACAGTAGCACTGGCACACGGTCTTTTATTAATGCTAATTTGCAGTAGATTCATTTTACTGTTTATCAGGGTATTGGCATGGCTTTTGCTGTGATGCGCCAATGCACAGCAGAATTAGTCTACTGCACATTTAGTGTCTCATATAGACTCATTTAGAATCATCTTTTCAAGTGTTGACACTTTTTTTTTTTTATCAATAATAATACTTCATGCATACATTCATTCCTGACATCTAAGGATACAATTAAGGTATCTTATCATGTACAACTCACAGAATCAGAAAAGTGGATTAGAATCAGTGGAGTAAGATGGGACCTCAAGAAGTCATCTAGTCCAACCGCCTGATCAAGGCAGAATTGCCCCACATCAAATCATTACCTCCAACTAAACCATCTCAATGAATCTACAAAATTTAAGATCAATTGATTCACAAAATGTACATGGAATTATATTCCTAATAATTTGACAAATCCTAGAAGTAGCATGTTAAACACTACTGTTTGCCTACAATGTAGACAAGTCATTTTAAGGACTGACAATATAATACATGACTGCAACTTCCCTTACTTCTGTGCCAGTAAATTTCAGCAGGTCAGGTTATTTTTATCTTCTCTGGAAATTACAACAAAATGTAATCAATAGTATTTAACTATACATAGCATATATATTTATAACAAAGATATATAATAGATCTGCAAGTGGGGTGAAGTCTGCTCAACCTATCATTTGCATTATCTACCTCAAAATTATTTACTTTAATTCTTCCTAGCCATTGTTAATGTTAGTTGTATTTATTTTACCAACACTGAGCAAAATAGTAACTTAACGCTAATAGAGTATTACAGCCTTTCGCCTGCTGAGAAGAAAAGAGTAAATTAGTCTATGCTGAACTCTTTGGTCCTTAAGACCTAGTAGCTGTCATCTGTACTAAGTATTTTAAAGTTAACTCAGGTATTTTTATACTATATGGCAGTCTGAAAGATATTGTAGAATGTTTAGGAGCAAGTAATCATTTTAGTGATATAGGATCTCCTCAGTCCTGTGCTATTTCCTAATAATGTACCAGATATTATTAAATATATTTGGTGTGGTCTGACACCTTCTGTAAATATAGACAAACTTGCTATAAATGAAATGCACTGAGGAGCCTGGTATAAGACCCACTTATGGGTTCCATCCTCAGGTGTCTGTGCAGCTAAGAGGAAAAGATCATAAAAGCTCTTTCTGATTCATGGAAGAGAAATTCTCATCATCTGTTTCAGGACTAGTTTAAGATCTCTTTGTTATGCAAAGGAACTTCATGTTAGGGAATCTAGCTCTAAGCCTTTAATTTAAATTATAATTGGGACCTTTTGTGGGTTCAGATCATCTTATAAGAATGACATATATTATTATGATCAATATTTAATATTTCAATATTTATATAAATGCATCTCATTATTTAATATTCCCAAGATATGAGCATGGCTGGGAAACAGCAGGATCAGATGGGAAAAATTTAAATAAGGTTAAATCATTTTTTGGACTAGTATATGAATTTAAATAATTATATAGGTACAGTTTGCCTTCAGAAATAACTTATCTAAGAGGGGCCATATGGAGCAGAAAGTTAAATAAAATCACTCAGTGCCCAGTGTTTAAGAGTTAGTAATCATCCAATGTTCATGTTAATCCAGTGCTGAAGTTATTGGTGTATTATGTGTTATACCAATACCTTATCTGCTGTCAACAACGTGGTGAAGACATTTGCAGACCAAATGTAAAAATAATAGCATATTTATAATTTCCATGGAAAACAACTTGTTTTTCTGTATGTGCATAATTGGATCCTGGGAATAAACCACCAGTGAAACCTATTTGGATGACAGTGTGTGTGTGTGTGTGTGTGTGCGCGCGCGCGCGCGCGCGTGGGGGGGGTTGTTTTGTTTTGTTTTTATTTGTTCTTTTTCATTTCACCCTTGGAAATAATATATGAACAGAGAATTGTGCAGTAGAACATTTATGTTTTTGTGCTTGAAACAATGTAGGCCTTGCTATCTTAAAGAGCTATTTCTGTACCCTAAAACAAAATGGGTGCTTTGCAATTGATTTGAATGAGCTTCAGATTAGGGTTAGGACCTTTACTTGGCTAGGTTTTGAGAATAGCCATGTTTGTTCTAGGCAATTTAAAAACCTTTTTAACTTAATAGGACAACTCTGTTTTTTGCAAGGTGAATTATCCAGAGTTCTCTTTTGAAGCTGAGAAAAGGTTATAGTTTTTTGTCCACTAGAAGTTAAGTGTTCTTAGCACAAACCAGGGGTTGCTTAGTTTAGTAGAGCTGAAACTGCTCCATAACATTTTGTGCTCTATGTTATCTTCATTAGTGGGCTATTTAAAACATAAGTGTACCAGGTTAAATGAGCTGGGTAGTTGGAAAACAAACATGAAAGCAAAATTATTTTTCAGGATAAGACACCTCTCAACAGATATTTGAGGACTTGTTTCAACACAATAAAACACCATTGATCCTGAGACTGAATCTGCCTCCAGCTGAGCTGGCCAGCTTGGATATGGATACAAAAAAGTCATCAAGCCTGCAAACTGAGGGGACAAAGAGCTTTAGTAAATTAGTAAAACTCAGGGTTTTACTAATCCTATGAAGGATTGTGTGTTCTACACGAGTACATATAAAATGAAAAAAAAATCCATTAAAAAGTTTAGTTTAGACTAGGGGGAAAAGAACCAGTTACTGACCTGTTACGACTAATTTTCAAGTCCTTGGTTTCATCAGAATCATGTAATCCTTGGAGAAGCAGGGGGCCAAAACAACGAAAGAAAAATTTGAGGGGGCATGTCACTTCTTTCAATAGTGAAGCCCCATTTGAGATTAATTAATTTAATACTAATAAATTAATACTATACTAATAAATACTAATAAGTAAATAAGTATATAAATAAATAAGTAAATAAATAAGTACTAATACTAATAAATTAATTTAATACTAATAAAAAAGTTTAGGTGAGGCTTCATATTACAAGTTTTTTAGTGCTTTTAACTTTGCCAAAATTTTAAGTGCCTGGGCTGAAGTTTTTCTGTGCAGGAGGTTGCCTTGGGCTGAAACTTTTTTGAAAATTTCAGCTAAATGTGCTCATCAAAAATTCCATTTATCTTTACACATTTCAGATACTTGGTTGAGAGACTCTCAGAGCTCCATGCTGAAAGGTGAAAGGTCAGTTCCCATTGTCCTAGAGTATGCATCCTTGTGTAGATGTGCCCTCTGAATCCTAGCTCTACCTTCCAGTGTATCTACTACTCCCCACAGCCTGGTGTCATCTGCAGACTTGCTAAGGGTGCACCCATCCCATCTTCCAAGTTCTTGATGAACAAATTGAACAAAACTGGAATAAAACCTACCCCTGGGACTCTCCACTTCATACCATTATAAGACTGACATCCCCAAAACTGACACCTTTTTATACCTACAACCCTAACAAAAAATTCCTCCTTCCACACCCCAAGAAAAAAAGCACTGCCCCAAGTCCCAAGCAGGACTTTGAATCCTTTAAAAATAAAAATGTGCCAGAGACTTCATGAAGACCACCAGGAACTTGTAGTTACTCTTGATAACATATGGAAGACATTGAGATTGTACAGTACTAGGCAGCCACATCCCCTTAAGTGGTATTACCCAAGGGAAATTTAATTAATATTAACAAATAGAAATTAACAAATATTTCTAACTAACTATACATAGAACTGATGAGGATGAACCCATTTACAAAATTATAAAAATCACGTGCTGTGTGGCATAAGCCAGTTTTGAATTAATAGGGAATAAGAAGAAACTTGCCTGAGGATAGATTATTTAGGGCTCTTTGCACCATCTTATTAAGCAACTGGTATTAGTCATGAACGGTGATAGGCTATTGGACTACATGGAACACTAGTCTGATTTGATAAGAAGGTCCTAAATTCCTAAATGGAAGGTTCTTATGCCATGCCATGCAAACTGTAAAGATGTTTCTTCTAAAGCAATCCATGCTCTGTTTCTAAAATGACAATGAAAACAGGTATCGATATATAGATATTCAGCAGAAAGGAATACAAGTCAAAATGCAAAACCTTTTATTATTTTACTTTATTTATTTATTTTTATTTATTTAATTGTGCTTTGTGATTTCCAAGGACAATAAGTATTAATTTGAGTAAATGCATCCTGAAGAAAATGTTATTTTGATTAATGTTGGATAAAATAAAATTACAGTCTGGTGTTCTGAAGTATACTGAGAGCTTTAATTAGGCAACAGTATTACATAAAGAAGGCAGTTCCTGAACAGTAATGACTGTCTAGAGAAGTTGTGGCCCATAGGCTTTGCCCTAGGGCCTTAATGTAGCAAGTAATTAGTTGCCAGGAAATAGCTGACCTGGATATCATTTTTATTTTTAATATAAAATAGAAAGTATAAAAAATGTAAAGGTGAAATTGCTGGTTATTTAGATTGTGAGGGGGTAAAACTGAGCTGCATATTGTCCATTTTACAGTGTCACTGTTTTAATAATGGTTTCACTACTACCATAAGAGCCTAACTCCACTGATATCTGTGAACTCATTCCTGGTTTACATTAGCACAAATAGAGACCCAAGTCTTCTATTTTATTTTTTTATTGTGAGTTTCTTTTTGTTTCATTTTGTTTTGGTTTTTCCTTTGCTTTTTTCACAATTTTAGCTGTCCATACTGTACAGAGAACCATGGAGGAGCAGAGGCCTGTTTACTTTCACAGGAATATATTCAAAGCCTGGTATAGTAATAGTCTAAATAACAAACTTACTTTTTTATTTTTATCTTTTGTAAGTTAAGATAAATTACAATTTAGAACAGATGACAAAAGACTTCTCTATAGTCAACATATGATGTTATAGAACAATTTAAATGAGTTGAGTACTTCACTGTTCAATACTGAAGTTTACTGCCCTAAAGAGGTTACACTTTATTTTAGACACAATGACAATTTGGGAAAGCTTGAGGGAAGGGCAGGGATTACAGCAATTAGATTACATGGTTATTCAGTAAAGATATGCATGCATTATGGTTAAGGCTTTTTAAATAATTAAAAGAAGTTAATAATAGATGACTGCTGATTTACTTTTTACAGGAGTTGAGTAGACACTTTGCCTCCTAACAAAAACATTGCTACCACTTTATTTAACAGACGTTTCCCCTTAACTTAACTTAAAATTGCTGAATCTGATGAATGCTGTGATGATAATTAAAAAAAGCACTGACATTAAAAGGCATCAGTCCCCATGGGTTTCCCTGCTAAAATCTACTGCCTTACTTTTTACCTGATCAGTTCTGCTCTTAGTGTGTTAGCTCTTGGCTTTTCCAGATGGATCTACTCTGGACAAATATTAACTAGCTCCAGAGGAGAAAAGATAATGCTAAATTAAAGAAATTGATTGATTGACATCCCCCAGTCAAATTAGGGATTGTAATCATGTTTTGTAATACTAATCCAAGATCTGAATCTGCAAACACAAGCAAGAGTAATCTAATTCAGGGACACAATCCTATTGAGATTAATAGAGCTACATACGTGAGTGATATTAGGTAATTACATTGGTACATGTTTGCACAATTTGGCCTGTCTGTATGAGCTAGTTTTAAAATATATTTCACTTACATGCGTGCACGCACACACACACACACACACACACACACGTGTGTGTGTGTGTTTATCATGGTGAAGTTCTTCAGTTTTGAGAAATACCAAATCCCATTTTAAGGCACTCGCAACTACCAGAATCTCTTTCTTAATTTTTTGTGTATACTTGCTTATATACATGCACATAATGTATGCATATGAAGACAGTTAAACACATACAAAGGCATACAAAATGTATACATGCCCCAATGTTTCTGTTATTCACCCATTTAATCTCCTCATCTGAGTAGGTATGATAGTAAAGATAAAATGTTAGATAAAAAGTGCTGGGCTGTGACTAAGGGAGACTAACTGATATGCACATTTATTTTATCATATAATTCCGATTATCTATTTGTGGAATCTGCTTTCTTGAACTTCTTGGAAATCTGAGATGAGATTTCACTTCAGGTTTCTATAACACATTTCAAAGTCTAGCAGCACAGTATTTCTAGGTATCTTGCTTTTATCACTGAAATATTTTCGAAGGAGGAAACAAACACCAGTGGAGCTACTTAAAGAATCAGAGCTTTGTTTTCAAGAGATATAAAAGGTAAAATGAATGTAAAGTCATAGGGCACTTATACACGTGATGATATGCCCACGTACACATGACGAAGCATGATGAAAAATCACCATTTGGTTACCATAATGGCATCACCTTGTACATGTGCACAAGGTTTTGTCATGTGAAACCTTCCCAGAGAATGGCAACTTATAGTTTCACAGTTTCTAGAGTCGGATGGGACCTGAGCAGATCATCTAGTCCGACCCCCTGCCATGGCAGGAAAGAATACTGGGGTCAAACAACCCCAGCAAGATGTTCAT
>NW_017728886.1:175383109-175407104 GCF_001723895.1 Crocodylus porosus | reverse complement strand
GCCCCTAAGCATGCAGTCTCCTGCTGGCCCCTCCTGGATGTGTGCCAGCATAATTTTCTCGAACAGCTTGCCTAGACCACCTCCAATGTATTTCAGTTTGATCATGGCAAATTACCCATTGTAGACAAAAAAATCTGTCACATGTACATGTCATATACGTGTCAACTCACCAAATTGTGTGTCCTGAGCCCCCTTGCCCACCAGGTGCCGCTACAATTCACTGGTACTTTCAGGTAATTTGCAGTGTAATTCACAGGGTTTTTTTGTATAATGAATGTTTTAGCACACCAGGTGTTGCTGTGAAGCCCAACATGGATCAATCTTCTGCTGAGTTCCTTTTTTAAGTTCATGAATTAAATTAAATAAATATTTAAACAACATCTTTTCATGTTAGTCAGCTCCAGATTAACTCTACTGACAACTAGGGTTTGTTGGTGTGTCGAAGATGGGTGGTTGAACTATGCCAGCACCCAAGAGCACAGGAGCAAAGTCACATTCCTGAAAAGTAGTTCTTTCATTATGACAGTAATAAAAGTATTGAAATTACACCTAAGTAAAATAAGTCAATTAATTTAACTAAACAATTGTCACTGATCTGCACATATTGTGTTGTGTGAGCTGTAGCTTAGTGCCCTCTTGCTATAATTTAGTGCTACAAAGTCAGCAGCATTGAATTGTTATGCAGCACCGCCTACTGTATTTAACTTCAAATAGCACATTTTGCAATTTGGAGATTTTTTTACCTGTCACCTGTAACAGAATGACGCCATAAATTGAAACCCTTCGGGTCACTTTAAGGGAAACAGATTGATACAATGTGGGGAAAAAACCTCATCACATTTACAAAGGCCCGTAGTTCTTTCCTAAAATGACAGGGAGCCTCAGGGACACTCCCTGAGAAAGCTGTGTTCATGACGGACACCACATAGTAAAAACTAAGGTCCTCCTTATATACAAAATAGATACAATGTGGACAAAAGCACTGCGGTTTCCCCCAACATGTCTACCCAGTAGGTTTGTATCCAGACTTGCAGGAATGGAGCTTATTTGCTTGATTCCTTTAAACCTAAGCAACTGGTTTATAATTTTTGTGATATATAAGATAGCTCTAACTCTGCAAAAGCTAGAATGTCTTTTTGAAATTAGAACACAGGATGCATACAGACATTCAAGGAAGTTAGGGGGAGGTTAGATGGAGTTAAAAATAGCCACCTGATCCATGTTACATCATAATGGGAAGGTAGTGGGGAGGGGGAAGCAGGGTCCAGGGAACAGATTGGGGGGTCCACAGGAGAATCAGGAGGGGGCATGCAGTATCAGTGGGAGGATGGGGGGGGGGGCCTTTCACCCACCCATAGGAACAGGGGCTGTCTTTAGCTTCCTGACCTTCCCATTCTCAGAGAAATAACCCCCCTAGTGAACCTACCCTTCATTCCTCCTACTCTGCCTCCCACTCTAGCTTACTTATTCAGCTCTCGGTATCAGTTATCACTGATAAAACCAGCATTGTGAGTGGCTTGCAAGGTCGGAGCTTTGTTGGGTTGAGAAGGGTGACTAGTCCATAGGGGGTGGGGGCTTGTCTATCTGTGGGAGATATATGGGGGAGGTGATAAAACAGCCTAGTGCTGGGGTGGGGGGGGCAGGTAGGAAAAACACAGCCCTAGGGCTGGAGCCAGTTGCTGGGCTTCCCCAGCCCCAGGGCCATGCTAGGAACTGTACAGAAGTTCAGAACATTTAAATCAAATGGCCAACCTGATCTAAGTTATACTGCCTCAGAGGTAGGGTTAACTTAGATTGGGTCATCCATTTTTGGACTGATCTAACCTTCCTGGAACTTCTGTGTAGTTTACATTTAGATTAAATGAAATGGGAATCTAAGTATAAGTTTTTTACCTAGATAAACTAAATTTAGATTGGATCACCATTGTAAACATGATCCAAGCTCCCCTTAACCTCCCTTAATGTGTATACGCAACCAGAGATTTGCCTTATCTGGCCCAAAGGTGCTTTCTGTTTCTCAAGGGTTCACATGAGCTCATGCCAGTATGCTATATCCTATATAATGTATACATGTGGAGTTCCCATGAGAAATATGTTAAAATAAGGCCATAATTTTGCTTAAGAGATTAAGGGGAATCTTCAAGGCTGTGAAGATGAGCATAGAGAAATCTCTATGAAGGGGGAGGAGGAAAGGATAAGCTTGACTAAGATAAAGTGTTCACACTATTAAAAAGATTGTTTTTCCCTTTCAGGTTTCCCACCCACTCCCCTCATATTCCTCAAATGTATCTTTCTTCTACACCAGCATGTCAGAGTTTATCTCAAATAAATAAGGAATTGAACACAAATAAGGATTTTAGACAGAAATATATAAACCCTGGGAAGTTAACATATAGGATCAATTGGAATGTTTGGCCTTAAAACAAATACAATTAATGTTTTAAGAACTGGAGCTGAAGCATAGGAGTGTGTGAGACAATTGAAAAGTACAGAGACAGAGCATGAAAGAACAAGTGAGAGATAAACCTGGATGTAGTTGTCTTGTTAGAACGCCTTTCCTATCCAGTAATTCTTTATAGGCCATTCTTAACCCTCATGTTTGTGTACCTTGTTTTATATGTAAATAGCTGAGGACACTATTACAATGCGTGACAGCAAATTTTATGGGAATCATATATAAAAGAGTGCCTATAGCTAAATCAATAAACCCCAAATTTTAAAACGGGATGCTTGAAATACCTTAAGAAATAGTATTTGTACTTCAATATTTGTACTTAAATTTGTATTTAAGAAAGAAGCACCCAGATCTGAACATCTTAAATACAGCTTGCTTAAGATTTTCAAAAGCACTTAATGAACGTTGAGAGTCTTTTATTTTGCAAATCCAGCTATAAAGTATCTGATTTTCTGGAAAATCAGGCAATAAATGTATTGCAAGTTGACCATCTATTACACAAGCAATGCAGAAACCACTAGTTATTTCTGAAAATTATTATTATTGCATTGAATAACAGCAATATAATAACACATGAATGATTTACATATTGTATATCTCATAGTATAAATGAAGCTAAATGCAAGAAAAGCTAAATAGGGTCGTGAGAAAATCATTCATATTATAATTAAATGATGAAAAAAATAAATGACAGGAAAACAAAGTAAAATATAATGAAAATATACATTATTATAAAGACAAGTAATTGGAAGTCATGGATGGCCATTAATATTATTTTGTGTGTAAAAACAGAATTTAGGGTCTTGATCAAGGTATAGACTCCATTATAGTAGGTGCTGTGCAATACCAGAGCAACAGACCCTATTGCACCAGACCCTTACTTTCTAAATGGACAGGAAAGATAATGTATGAGTGGAGAAACAGAAACGCAAAGATCTGAGGTGGTTTGACCAATGTCATACAGCCATTCAGGGAGGAGAGGCAGAAATAGAAATGATGTTTCAACTCACACACCGGCACCCTGTTTGCTAGACCATGTATGTGCTATGACTGAGTTGTGACTAAAAATGATTTGTCTCTTGTCTTATTAATTCATATGGTTTCACAAGCATCAAATACACAACCAGGAATAGGAGGAGAAGAGTGGAACAGGGTGGCAGAGAAGGTGGAATAATTTAAAAAAAGAAAGGAAAAAAGCATTATTGTGACAAAAGTCATGCAAAGCCACGTGGAATTCAAAGGCTTCTTATTTCCTACTATTTTGGAATTTCATTGCTTCATTGTTGGTAAGATTTTTATTCAGCTGCTTTCAAAACAATTCATGTTCACTTATTCTCTGGCACCATTAATGACGGCTGAAATTAATGGGAACAGATTTATAATAAGCTTTTGCATAAATTCTTCCTGTGGAAGAGGCAAAGAAGTAAGTCCCAGCAGATGAGGTACTACCAAATTTCATTTAGTAACCCCTGTTATCTGCTATTGGAAATATTTTAAACTATTTTTTTCTGTGACGAATTAATGGCCTGGTATTTTGTTAGCCACAGTAAAGTCATCTGAGTGAAGCAGATGCTGGCTTTGTAAGACAAATAAATCTGAGTTTCTTTCGTTATTCTGAGCTGTTCATTTGACATAAGTTTTTGCCCTAAAATAACTAAAGTTAAGTTATACTATCAGGTTGATTCTATTCCAGAACACTATTTCAGATTTAAGTGTTGATGGGGAAGTGTGCTGATGGTAGGAAAATGGCAATCAAAAAATACTTGCTGTAAAAACACAGGGTATAACAGAAGTTATAGCTAACTCAGTGATAAACCTTGTTACCAATGAGTCACACTCCTCCACCCACCACCCAAAAATAAATAAAATGCTAAACTACTTCTTGACAGGTAAAGGCAATATGTTTATAGCAATGAATTCCTCTAATAATTAGGTAAAAATCAAGTCTGCTTTCTGCTTGCAGCTCGCAGGATACAATGAGTGACATATCTATTATGTGAACTACTACTGATAAACTATCTTTTTAATTCAGTTTTTGCACAAATCTGCTTTGATAGAACTGAACATGCTTACAAGGCATATAATTCCTTTTTTACACAGAGTATAATTACTAAAGGAATTACTGATCTAAATCTACATAGTCATTAATTGAAAAAGCTCATCTTTCAACAAAGAACATTCTAATAACCTTCAAACACAGATGGCAAACTTCCCCTTTAACATTTTTTTTATTTACAATACTTTGTAAGTTCCATTTTCTTGGACATATTTGCTGAAGTTGCCAAGCTTTTATTTTATGATAAACTTTTATCTCTTTGTTGTACTGCACAAAGGGATTTCAAATGCAATGTTTTATTCATTTTTCAAAGCCCAAAGCTCCTTAAAAGCCTCTGAAGATTTTTCTCTTTCTTTTTTTTTTTTCTTCCTCCCCCCTACTTTCTTTCTTTTCCTAGCAATCAGCAACAATAGGGTCTTGTGATAGTCTAAATACAAGTAGTTTTTTCCTTAATGTCAAGAAGTCTTGCTTCTTACTGACTCTCTTATGAACTCTAAAATCAGATCTGTAGTTTCAGGTTATTGTATACTGAAAATTGTTGCTCAGTTTCTATCCCTCATTTTTTCACATGGGAGCAAAGACCAAAGGTGAAAGGTTGCCACTAAGAATTTGAAAAGCTTTTTTCTCTTCAGTTTCTCAACTCATATTACTCAGTTTCACTGAAGGTTCAGGGAGTGAGTCCCGATCAGTAAGTTCCATTCACAACACTGTTGGAAACCAATGTTCCCTATCAGAGAGAAACAAAATCAATAATAAGATAAAGAATGGAAGATACTATAGATAGTAGCTTGGAAGATGGTATAAGATTGTGTATATGGTCATGATATTATGTCTATTTCTAAACAGAAAATATCTTTTTTAAAACAATGTAGGTTTTTCAATGGAAACAAATATTTGAGGCTTTAGAATTTTCTTCATTTTTCTTTGAAAAACAAAAGCTGCCATAAAATTTAGGGAAAAAAACAATTTTTTTTCCATTACCTCATAATTTTTTATGGAATATATTTGCTATTTTCAGTTCTACATGTTATTCATAGCTTTTTCATAACTTCATATATATTTGTGATCATTTTACCATTAAGTAAAAATTCAGTTTGAAGATAGGGATGGTTCAAACTCTGCTTATAAGTTCCAGTAAAATCAATAGAACTACCAGTTTAAATAAAATGAGCAGGTCTGGGCCCACTGTATCTGGTGAAAGTCATAGTTTCTGCATCATACAACTTCTAGAAATGCTGAAAAAGAAAAGCAACCTTATATCCATAAGGAACTGTAGCCATGTGAGGTTGACAGGGCCAACACGATTTCACAAAGACCGAACGTGATGTATGCATGATTTGATATGTGTAAGATTTTAAAAAACGAATTGTAGGCACCTGGCTTTCCTTGAGAGTCAATCTTGCCAGACAGTAATCTGTGGAAACTGGTCATATGGTTACAGGCATAAGACTGGCACACAAGAGAATTATGTTTATTTCCTGACTGGGTTCAATTCACTTCTTTTGTGACCCAGTCATGCAACAGAACACATCTAAAAGGAGGCCTTTGCCTGCCCCAAACCTCATCAACTTTAGTGGTTTCTTTGCAGATATAGGGGGTATGCGTATTAAATGAGTTACAAGATCAGTGCTTTAATCCTTTTTAACCTCAACTCCATATCTGGAAACCGGGGATCAAATTATTTTTCTTTTACAATGTAGTTTATGTGGATACGTTAATTACACATGTGAAGTGCTATAGCGAAAAATGCAAAAGAAGCCTATAAACAATTGAAATACATATGGCCCTCATCATTATCAGTTTCTGGGTATGAAGAAATTTACAGATCTGTAAAAAACAAAAAAAGACAAAAAAAAGGTCAAAATATGGATTTGAATTATCCTTGTGATGAATCAGTAAAGCTATCAGGAAATATGCAAAATTTAACCATTGTGCATATATTTTCCCAGAAATACAAACTCATCCAGTCCCTGAAAACACCATGCAGAGGATTATTTAATGTGCTCCTTTTAAAATTAAATAAATGTAGAACAATGTTTAGTAAGAAGATAAACTGAATTTTAATTGATTTTTCAGATAGTTTGGACTCCAATTCCCTTTATTATTAATGAATTATAGAAACAAATCAAATAGCAATCTGAAGCTAGAAAATGACTAGCTGTAATGTATCTTCTCCTTTGCCGTACAAAAAATGTTTGATTATAAAATGTTCTGAATTTAACTGTATTAGTTCACATAATCATAGGGTGGACATGTACAGTAAGTACCCCTATTTCTTCAGTGTCTCTGTATCCTCTGAGACTAGGGACAGAGATTATTCATAGGCTAGTGTTAGTGATTAGAAACTGGTTCAAATCTGTACGACAACAGAAGTTCAGTGCACATACACTTCTTTCAAAATGGCCAAACCTGTTTTAAAATAACCTGGATGGATGTAGTATCAGACTTAACTGTTTTAGATTAAATCAGTTTATTGAACTTGTGTTCCAGTTCCCCTCCAGATTCAAGATGTCAGCTCCAGTAGGGCAGGACGGCACGCTCTATTGGCCCCCAGTTTCTGGCCTGGGCTACTGCAGGCATGTAGCTGCATTTCTGGGATGAAAAGTGAATGTCTGTTCATTTATTTAACAGTTCAATCCACACAGCTTAAACCAAACTGTGAAGACTGAATCAATTGACCTTGAGATTTTTGATTGTTTGTGTTTAGCCTGAGGTTTTACTCATATTCCCATTTTTTTCCTTTTGTTATTGGGGAGGGTATAAGTATTCTAGTTTACAGGGTCTGATCTAGGACTAATTGATGTCAAGTTTTTGAATAATGAGTATGTATTTGAATACTGTGAGTATCTCACATAGATATATGATGGTTTTCATTGATTTCAATAAGGTCATACTTGCCCCCACATATAACAAATTAATTGGTTTTCTTTTGCAAATTAAATACATAGATAATTGAAATGCAGGATCACCTAGAAAAATCTGCTACTGTCTTCTTATGTCTGAAATCCTAAATTCCATATAAGCCTGCATTGCTTTTTATGTCTAATTAATATAGAAAACTAAGCCAATGATATTGATCTCCTTCTGCCATATTAACATGCCAACAGTTTTTCACTATTCTCCCCCCCTTCCAGTTCACCTGTTGTTTGAATAACTGTTGGCCTGGTATTACAACTTTGCTGCCTTTCTCCCAGACTTGCAACGTAGTGCTATTCTCTTTCAGGATATTTTTCAAATCCATTCTCTCATACCACTGTCTCTACAAATTTTCCTGAATTTACTTCTTTGTGTCCTGTGTAATACCTATTGCCTACTTTTTCTTTCTGCTACTGTATCTGCATGATAGCTACTTTGGTCTCCAGAACACTTGACAGCAGCCTCTAGGAATGACCCCAGAGCAGTGTGTTTTCTAGGTCTGCAGCATGCCAGTGGGACTGGGCACTACTGCCAAGATGCAGACATAACCCATATTTCCATTGTCTAATATGGGCTAGGTTCCTTAGAGGACAACTGCACAACATTGATCAGTCTATTTGGTGCATCAGGGTGTCACATGACTGCACCATTGAAGATAACATTTCAAAGTTTCAAGTCAGGTTCAACAAACTGAATTAAATGTTTTAATTATGGAAATGTTGAGATATTTTGTTCCTGATCTATAAGGAAAACAGCTGTTGGCATTTCCTTTGGGACAGAAATTCTGAATTTCACTCTTCTCTTATACAAGTATATAGCAAAAAGATGACCCTTGCAATCTAAGCATGAGATAAAGGACCAACAAGGGCAAAGAAGGTGACAAGTAACCATGACCAATATGATGAGCAGAGAATTGTCAATTGTCAGATTTTAGTATTCTGTAGCAAATAAATCAAGAACAAACAAATCAAAAAGGCCCTTAATAGCTTTCTCATATATCCTGAGCCTGACTGTTCTATGGGATGCTAACAGCATAATGTCCTGATGATCCAGAATCAAACTTGGTTAGGGTCTGGATATCTGAATCTTCATCAAATTCTTACCTCAATATTGAGGTGTATTCACCTTTTGGGCATCTGGGTCCTACTTTGCCTACATCTACTTAAAACCAGACCTTTTCAGTTGAGCATAATGACCAGTACAGTACTTATGTATGATCTAAGGTTATAGAATCCAGGTCTATTTGGGGCCTCTTTTCCAAAACTTATATTTGGAACTGAAAGGCCAGATTGTGATTTGGACTGTATTCCTATGCTGGATTCAGAGTGGGAATTAGAACATCCATTATCCCCCTTAATCTGCTGTCCATATATTGGGTCCAGTCAAAGACAGAGGAAACTTTTGTTTATTGAAAGCTTCATGGGTGTCTGGTGCCTCTTGAGTTGGGGGGGCATGTACCCCCCTGACAGCAGTCACTGACAGCTGGATGCAGGGTGTGGGGAGGTGTGCAGCTGGATACGGAGCATTAGCAGCATGGGGGAATCGGGTGCAGGTCTACGTGGGGGGGATGGGGCACAGGGCCAGATGTGGAGTAGGGGGAGTGCATGGCCAGATGTGGAGCAGTGGCAGCTTAGGGCAGTGGCTGCTGGTGGAAGCAGCTGATTGCAAGCTCCCCACCTGCTCCTGGGAGGTGGTGGCAGTGCAGACTGGTGGCGCAAAGAGCTCTGGTCCCTGCCTGCCCCCATCATTCTTGATGGGCAATTTGCTACTAGTTTCATAGCTGTTAGGGGCAGGAAGGGACCTTACAGATCTTTGGGTCCAGTCCCACTGCACATGAGCAGGAAAGACTGCTGGGATCAAATGCCTCCAGCAAGATGGGCATAAAGATGTTTTCTAAACATCACCAGGGTGGATGACTGTACCTCCTTTGGAGGGAGCCTGTTCCAAACCCTTGGCACTCAGCTTGTAAAGAAGTTTTTCCTTATGTCTAGCCTGAATTAATCTTCAGTCAGCTTGTGCCAATTATTTCTCGTCCTCCCCTGGGGGGCCTTGTTGAATAGATGCTTCCCCAAGCCCTGATGTAACCCCTGATATACTTATAGGTAGCAACCAAGTCTTGTTTCCTCCCCCCCCCCGAGCCTTCCCTTTTTCAGGCTGAATAATCCCAAGTCCCTCAGCCTTTCCTCATATGTATTGGTCTCCAGGCCTCTAATCATGTGTATGACCCTCCTCTGGACTCTCTCAAGCTTCTCTACATCTTTCTTGAAGTGTGGCGCCAAAACCTGGACACAGTACTCCAGTTGCAGTCTCACCAGGGCTGAGTAGAGTGGAAGGATGGTATTCTTTGCCTTGCTCAAAATGTCTCAGTGGATGCATGGTAGTATTTGGTTAGCTATGCCAGCTATGACATCACATTGATGGCTTATGTTCATTTTGTTGTCAACCCAAGTCTCATTCAGTTGTGGTGTTGACAAGCCTGTAAGTGTGTTGGGGATTATTTCTCCTCAGATGGAGCACTTTACATTTCCCTGTAATAAATGACATAAGGTTGAGTTCTGCCCACTTCACAAGCCTGTCCAGGTCAGCCTGTATTGCCAGCCCATCTTCGAATGTGGCAATACTCCCCCAAAGCTTGATGTCATCAGTGAACTTTGCCTGATTGCTTGTAACACCTGAATCCAAATCATTATTGAACATGTTGAAGAGTACTGGTCCAAGTACTGAACCCTGAGGGATGCCACTGGTCACTTTCCACCATGATGACTCAGTTCCATCAATCAGTATGCTTTGGGTTCTGCCATGGAGCCAGTTACCTAGCCACTAGATTGTGAAGTAGCTGAGGCCATATTTTCCCAATTTGATGATGAGGACATAACGGGAGACCAGGTCTAAGGCCTTTTTTAAGTCCAATATATGACATCAACTTCATTTCTCCTATCCAGGTTGTGAGTAACCTGATCTTAGAAGACAATGAGGTGGGTTTGCTATCCTTCAGAACACCGCCTTCAGTTAGCCTATGTGTGATGGATTCTTTCCTGATTTGCTCTAGGATTTTACCTGGGACTGAGGTAACTGATGGCCTGTAGTTTCCTGGGTCTTCCCTTCTCCCTTTTTTAAAGATAGGTACCATATTGGCTTTTCCCCAATCTTATGCCACCTCTCCCAAGTGCCACGAGTCTTCAAAAATAACTTTTCCATTAGTCGTGCAATGAAATCGGCTGGTTCTTTTAGGTCTTCTTGAGTGACAATGTGCCTTTCTCAGACTCAACATTCCTCAAGTTCAGAACCCTAACTAATAAGTTCTAACCCACTCCGACTAGCTAAGAGGGGAATTTAGTTATCTGAGAAATCCTTAAAAGAGGATCATTTAGTCTTCCCTGTAAAAGGTGTTTCTCAGTTATATAATGGAAGACTGTTGCTGTGCTGACAGAACCCTGGTGATAGTCTCTCTTAACACAGATATATTTTCCTTATCAGGGATTCCTTGAAAATCTTGTATCACTCTTCATGAAGCAGGCCCTGTACACTGAAGGCCAGTCTTTTTTTTTTCATACTGAATTCTAAAATAGAGAAATTAATCTATCACAGTGGCTGAATAGAGAATAGATAATTACCATTCACTATTTTTATGCAGAGTGAATGATGTACACCAAGTGTCACCCCTAAAGGGATATTAAGAATGTGTGTGTGTGTGCATGAGTCTGTGCAAAAAGAATGACTCATAGTCAGAATATAGCTTGTGCATCTGGCTGGCTAAATGAAACAAGGAGGATAATGATAAAAATACTGATCACTGAAGGATCATGAACAGCTACTCATTCCTAAAACCAGTGATGCTATATTTCTTCTTCCCTTTGCCATAAGTAATACTTTATCATCTGACAAAGAATGTCTTGTATTCAAATGCTTGTCTAACTTTAACCAAACTACATTGCTGGTCCAACAAAAGTTATCACCCTAAGAAATTGTTGCCTCACATCTTTTTTTCTTTTTTTACAGGTAAAAATTTATTTTACTGTTGTAAAATATTCCAGCTTCTGAGAAGGAGCTGGTGCTGGTGGCTTGCATCTGGTGGGTATGGTGGTGGGGTAGAACATTAGGACCGTGTGAAAGAGCCTCACCCCCGAGCAGCCTCGGGAGAAGCGAGGTGGGTCCTGCCGCTCCAGTAAATTGTCAGTGGCTGTGGGGCGCGGGGCGCGATATAGGCGGTGCAGCCGTGGTGGGGGCGAGATCACCAGCAGGCCACTGAGCGTGCCTGACTCTGGAGGCGAGCGTCCCACGGGGCCTCAAGGCACGAGGCTTAATTACCTCTCCCAGGTGTGCGGCTGTGCCGGTGGGCACAAAAGCAGCATCGGCGCGGAGAAGCGGCGGACCGGAAGGGCCAGGAGAGGAGCGGATCCCCAGCAGAAGCCCGGAGCAGCGGAGGCGTGCTGACCCGCGCCCGGCATGCGTGTTTTGGGGAAAGGGTAAGGCCCCGCAGGGGCAAGGCACTAGGGGTGACAAGCCCCGAAGTCAGTTGAGATGGTTGTGAAGGCTGGGGGGGGCACCCCGCCCCAGCTGAGGGCTGTTTGGCTGGTAGCCAGAAGAAGCAGGCTACGGGCCTCGGCCACAGTGCATTGGGGCTGGAGACAGAGCCGTCCAGGCGGGGCAGGGATGCTCCGGTGACAGACAGCGGACCCCAATAGAGAAACGAAAGCCTCCCGAGAGAGGCGAGCGGAACTTGCAGGGACCCGGAGGCAGACACCCGTACAGGAACTGACTGTTCAGCTTACAGGTTACTCACTTTGCATTGGACATTTTGAGGTGTTGTCCCAACCCCTGCCCCCCACCAGATGGGAGGCTAGGTGGGCAACCCGGACTTGGTCACGGAGGCCCGGGCGAGAGTGTAGGGGAGGTAGGAGCCCTCAAGGATCTTGGACCCGGATCGACGGGAGGTCCCATTTCCAGACGTGCACGCGCCATCATAAACACACTGAACCAATGAAACATCAAAGTTGTGGCAGGCGGACCTGGCGTGAGCATCCCCGGAGCAAGGGCCACAACCGGGGATTGGTGGGCAATCATCCGTAGGCGCCTTACCGAGCGTACTCGCCACCAGATGCGTGGACAGACCGGGCTTGTGTAGAGATGACCCTCTGACCTCCATGGCTCATCCTGTGCTGGCAGGTACCTGGGCCATGTGCACCTGGTGTGCCAGGGGAGAGTAGGCACTGAGCATCCAAACTGGGGTAAGCAGGTGGGTGCCTGTGGAAACTTCCTTCCACTTTGGAGGCCTGCTGAGAACTGGGCCTGCCCAGGAAAGCCTGCATGCAGGTGCCTTATTGGTGCTTCAATATCAACCTGCTTCAAGACTTCTACTTCTGGGACTGCTTTTCCCACTTTGGCAGTGATTGGACTGAGCTGCTCCTCCTGGAAGCTATGGTAAGACATGGGCAAGGTACAGACCTGACTTTTTTGCCAGCAGTACACCCAGCTGGCCACAAATGGACTGTGCCAACATATCTGAAAGCTGGAGGAAGATGTGGCAGAGCTCAAGGCCACCCTGCTGGCCACTAGCAGTGATGCTGCACTGCATGAGAGCTTCCAGTTCCATAGGAAATTCCTGTACGACTTGGCAGAGATGGAGGCCTGTGGAGTGAAGATCCATGCCTGCTTCCAAGAGCTGGCAGAAACCAACACCCCAACCCACTTCTTCAACCTCGAGCAGCAGTGGGGCAGAGAGCAAAATCTTAGATCATCTCAAGACCCTCAAGGGCTGGGTAATCATGGACCCGGGTGAAATATGTGAGCGTGCTGTTGCCTTCTATCATATCTTGCTTGTGATTGAACCGTTCTGCCCTAAGGCCATGCAGGAACTCCATGAGGGCCTGCTGTGTCTCTGGATTCTGGAGGCCAGCAAGGTTGATTGAGAACTGTTTCTGGAGGAGCTGGCAGCTGTTGCAGCTGTCTTCACCTCTGGCAAAGCCCCAGGCCTCAACAGATTACCTGCTGAGTTCTACAAGACCTTCTGGCTTCTCCTCAGCCTCTGCCTTCTGCGTTTTCCAGGAGAACTTCGCTGACAAGGTGCTACAAATCAGCTGCCACTAAGCAGTGCTCATGCTGCTGCCCAAGAAGGGAGACCTTAGCTGCACTGAGAACTGGTGGCTGGTCTCCCAGCTGTGCACTGACTACAAGATTCTGGCCAAAGTGCTGGCAACCCATTTCTGCACCACCATGGCCTCTGTCACTGGGCCTGAACAGAGCTACTGCATGCTGGCAGGACAATCCAAGATAACCTGTTCCTGCTGTGCAACCTACTCACAGCCAGTGAACTCTTCATCTTGGACATCAGCTTCATCTCTCTAGATGAGGAGAAGGCCTTAGATTGGGTGAGCCATGCCTACCTCTTCTAGACCCTGGAGGCCTTTGGCTTTGGACCCCTCTTCGCTGGGGCCCTCCACATCTTGTAGGAAGACACCTCCAGCCTGCTCAAGGTGAATGACATGTTCTGTGCCCCATTTCTCACATACAGGAGCATCTATCAGGGTTGCCTCCTGTTAGGCATGCTCTATGTCCTGGCCATTGAGCAACTGCTGCACATGCTGTGGTGCTGCCTGAGTGGTGTGCCCCTGCCAATGGCCATGGACTCATCCATTGGCCTTCTGCTCCAGCTCTTGGTGTATGCAGAAGATGTGACCATGTTCCTCAGCACTCAGGAAGGTGTGTGGGCTTTGATAGACTGCCAGTTCTGAGCATGCCTCTTCAGCCCATATCAACTGGACCAAGAGTGATAACCTGCTGCTCAGCATATGGACCAGCACAACCCCCCAGATTTTCTGGGGGGGTTTCACCTGATGCTGCGAGGGCATGAAGGTCATGGGGGTGTTCCTGGGGCCACCAACCTTCATGGTGTGCAACTGCAATGGCCTTGAGGAGGGGGTGGAGGCCCACCGGCAATGGTGGTGCTGGCACCTACCCAACCTTTCTTACCATGGATGGGTCCTCATCACAAGCAGCCTGGTGCCAGCAACCCTGTGGCACTAGTGCACCATACTCAACTTGCTGCTGGACCTACTCGAGAGAGTCCAGCGCCTCCTGGTAGATTTTTTCTGGGATGGGTGCCACTGGCTCTCACAAGCCATCCTTTACCTACCTGTTGTTTAGTGGGGCCAGAGACTGGACAACCTAGTGAACTAGGTGACCACCTTCCATCTGCAAGCCCTTCAGCAACTCCTGTATGCTGAGGAGTACTTGCCATGGCAAGAAATGCTGTGCTGTTTCCTGCAGAGGGTGCAGAGGGTGGCTTCAACTGGGAGCTCTTCCTGCTGGACCTCATACTCCTGAACTGGGTGGTACTTCTGGTCTTCTACCACAGCGTGGTACAAGCCTGGCAGGCCACCTTCCACCTTCAATCTCAGACCCACTGCCTACAGTTCCTGCAGCTGCTGAGGGACCCCCTGCTGCACAACCCAGCCCTATGGCACCCTGTACCAAGCCTAGACTCCACCAACCTCACAGCCACCCTCATCTGGGCATGCATCCTCTGCCTGGGCCATCTCCTTGACCCCACTTGGTTGGCCTGGCTCTTGCCCAAGGCCCTGATGGCCCAGATGGGCATGTGCTCCATCTGCAGTGTGGGCTGTCTCCTGCCTGAAATCCAAACTTCCCTCCCCACTGGACGCAGAAGCCACCCTGGATGACCATCTCTGGGCATGCCAGGACCCCCTCACCATGGATGCCCTGAGCGAGGTCTTCCCCAGCTGTGGTCAGTGACCTGAGCAGCAGGCCTGCCACTCTGCTCACACTGTCTATACCTCCCGACAATGACATGGGTTGTCCCTTTGCTTTCCTGCCCTGTAGAAGCTTGTATGCCTGGGTGGATCATGTCCCAGGTGCTGGAGGCCTCCCTGATACACCGTGGCAACAGCACCTGGGACCACCAGATTCTCCACTGACCCACCTGGCTTGGCACACACTGTATAAGCTGTGAACTACCAAGAAGACTGGCAACCTGCAGTAGCAGCTGCTGCATGGCATTCTAGCCACTAGCACATTTGTGACCTACTTTGACCCAGCCACCTCAACAGCCTGCCCCTTCTGCCCTGGGGGCATTGAAGAGAGCTCTTTAACACCTTTCTTGACTGTACCCACCTGCGGACACTCTTTGTCACCTGTGAACTGCCACTACAGGTGCTGGGCAGGATCCTTTTGGAGAATACCTACATGTGCTCCTGTACATATTGGGAGGCTGAGCAGGGCACCATTTGCCTGGCCAACTTTCTGCCAGGTCAAGCAAAGATGGCTGTCCTCAAGAGCTGCTGCAACTGGCATGCCAGGACCAGCTCAGATGATGCCCTGTGGCTTTTTGGCCTCCTGGTGCAGGCGTGCCTCTTGCTGGAGTTTGGGCATGTTGTGCTCCAGTGGGTGGTGCCCACCTTTGAGGCATGCTGGGCCACTGGCCTTTCCCCCATTCCTCCCCCTCACCCCAGCCTCACTATAGGCCATCCCAAAGTCACAGAACTCTCAGGATCTTGTATCCAAGAAGTCCAGAAGTGGGGTGCCAGGTGCATGGATGGAGGAGTGTGGGAGAACAATGAATCACCCTGCTCAGACTGCTTAAAGCACGGGGCCCCAGGCTGCTAATTGCTTGAGTGGTTTCTTTCTTTTATCACCGGGCAGACCAGTCACACACCCCCCCCCCCCCCCCACTCCCCTGTCATCCTTGCTTTACAGGAGAAGCATTTCAGTTCTGTGTCTGTGCAGACACTATACTTTGTTTTCACTGGTGAAAGTCAGCTGGGCCCAAATGGATGAGCTTTATCACTACAGGCAGTCCTTGGACTTATGACACAATTGGTTCCTGAAAACTACATCTTAAGTCAAAACATTGTAACTCAGAACTGATTTTCCCATAGGAAAAAATGTTATAAATGGGGGATTTTTCCTGAAGCAAGGCCTGATACCCTATTTTCACCAAAAATAACCCAGAATGTTGTACTCAATCAATTATATAAGAGTAATATAGCTACATGAATGTCTAGTTCATAGTTAATATATAATTGTTATAAATATGCATTTAAAATAAATAAAAATGAATATAAAGTACTATTTAGAAGATGACTTTGTAGGGGGTTGTTCATTTTCACAACATAGACTTTAATTCTTGGGGGCTAACTTGCCTCACAGGGCACAATATATTTATATTATAAATAGTAATCATATTGATTTGGAAGGACTTCTTTGAGGTGTCTTTGCTGGATTTTTTGAAGGTTTCTTGGCTGGAGTCTTCTCAGGTGGCTTGGCTGCAGGTTTTTCTGGAGTCTTGTCAGCTTAAAGTGTCCAAGGAAGTTTGGACAGATGTTCTCCAGGGAGATGGGTGACACATCTCGTTCGCTGGCATCGCATTGTATCAAGCATTGTAAAGTCAAAACTGAAATCAGGAAGTTGAAACAGGGTGTCAATTTATAATAAACATTGCAAGTGTGAAACATTGTAAGTCAAAACTTTGTAAGGCAAGAACTCTCTGTATTCCTGGTGGAATGCCAGCCAGTATGCCCTGCTCCTGCTACACCTCTGGGAGGTGTTTGGCACCCCAGGATCCATCTCTTCTGAAGACATGATGGGGAAGCTCAGGTTGCCATTCACTGTGAGAGTCTGTCTCATGTGCTACCTGTGGCTCCAGTATGAGCTAACATGTGCAGATGAGTTCACAATCACCACAATTATTGGCATAATGCTGAACCTGTGACCTGACACCTGACTCAAAGGAAGGTTCTCCACACTCTGGCTGCTTAAGAAGAGTCTTGCATTGTGCTGCCTTTGGCTTTCCAGCACCATTTTTCTGCTTTGAATACACCAGGAGTGGATGAGGAGTAGGGGTTACTTCACTTTCAGGAACTGGGTTATAGAGGGCATTGTCTGGGACCAGGATGGAGACATAATTGAGGGAGTAGGGTGTGGAGGTTGCTAGGGGTTTTGGTACAATGCTTGTCTGTGCTGTGAGACTCAGGCTGAAGACCAAAGTTAGCAATAGTGCTGTAAATGTCATTGCTTTACACAAAACACTGAAATTTACACAACTGTCAAAACCAGACAGATGACCAGCTCCTTTGCATGTGGGCTTATGTCTCTGTGATGACAGAGGCCAGACAGCAGGGCACACTTCCACTTGCATTGTAAGCCATCCAGGACTCCAGATGTCCCCAGCTGGCTATCATGGGGCTTCAGCACACCCAGAACCCATGACTGTGGCCACCAGGGACCTTCTCCATTGCCATGGGTAACTGGGGACATTTATTTTCCATGAGAGGGGTAGGAGAAGGAAAGGGCTCAAATCTCAACCATAATTCCAGTACAGCACCTGGCCAGGCTGGGCACTAAAATTGACAAGGAAGGCATTGTGGGTTGGGGCACTAGGTGGCATGGACATGGGCTGGCTACCCAACCTGAGGTTTCTGTGGGTGCCAGACTCAGGCAGGGGGCTTGAAATCCCACCAACAGCCCCTGGATGAATGCCCACTGTCATGTAGCTACTACAGCTTGGCACAGTCTCCATGAATCATAACTGGCCTTGATGGCTGGTGAAGGACCTTTATTTGCCACACCCAACCAGCCCAGCTTTGCCAGCCCCACAGTACCACAGCACTCATGGTCAATTTCAGCACCTGGCTCCACTGTCAAACTGACAGGGGCAGGGAGAGGGGGACTGTTGGAAGGGTTTTGAGCCCCCTACCTAAGTCTTGCAACCCCAGAGACCCCATCCCAGCCAGCCAGACCATGCCTGCACTGCCTGATGCTGGCACTGAAATTTCCCACCACACTGTTCCTTACTGACCGTGGCTGAGCTGGCTGACAGAAAGTGACAAGGAGGGGCTCCAGGGGAAGTCTCTGAGTCCCTACCCTGGTCCATCACTCTTGGGACTCCAGCCCAAACTCCTCCATTCCCTGTCATAACTGCCCCTCCAGGTAACTTTACCTCTTTCACAAACCTCCCCTGCTCCTGAATACGTCCAAAAGTTTGTTGCTTTATGTCAATGGAAAGGGGGACTAAGTTATGACAGGTCATGTTCAACAGCTTCTATTTATTAAACACAAGAAAAGTTTGGCAACTGCAACATTATCAATTGAGGCACATCTCTTCAATGATATCTTCTAATGATCTCACAACTGTTGTAGAGGATGCATGCAGCAATGATGAAGTGTGGCATGTTTTCCTTCTTCATCTCAAGGCATGGGCTGCAAACCAACTAACCACACCTTGAGATGGCTAAAGGTACACTCCACAGTTATGCAGCACCTGTTCAGGAAATAGTTGAAGTGCTCCTTTTGGTTGTCCAGCTGCCTCATGTAGGGTTTCATAAGCCAGGGCATGTAGGGGCAAACTGGGCCCCCAGTAATGATGGGAGAGAAGATGACAGTGCGAATAATGCAACTGGGGACTCCTGAAGAGTACCACTCACTCCCCATCCTCTGTGTGGTGGAGCAGGGAGTTGCAGAAGATATGGGTATCATGGATGCTGCCCACCTAGACAACAAATATGTTGTGGTCCTGGTAGTCAATAATGTCCTGATGATGGAGAAGTAGCTCTTATGGTTTATGAGTGCTTGGGTGCCTTGAGGCGGGGGGCAGAGTATGGGGTATGTTGTGGCCCTGGTAGTCAATAATGTCCTGTAGGATGATGGAGAAGTAGCTCTTATGGTTTATGAGTGCTTGGGTGCCTTGAGGTGGGGGGCAGAGTATGGGGGCGTGGTACCCACACCAATGGTACCCATACTGTTGGAAAAGCCCATGCAGCAGAAGCTGGTGACCACCTCCTGCAGGTTCATGAGATGGATAAAGGGGTTGTGGCACAGACAGGTCAGGACATGGATGCATATGCAATTCATGAGGGAAAGCATTCATTCTGGGGCTTTTCTTGAAACCACAGGGCAAGGTAAGGGGGAGGATCTTGGGTGACATGGTAAGACTTGGGTTCATGCTTGCCCATGCTAAGCAGTCCAGCAGGAATGTCCTGGGTGTTTAGCTGTGCTCAGCATTCTATGGCAGCCCAGGGTGTCAGCAGGGAATACCAAGAGGCATGAAGAGATCACCCCCCACTTGTGTGCCTCAGCCAGTGGAGGGTGCCTGCACATCCACCTCCCCAAAAGACAAATGTATATTTTTCACTTCCTACAGTAGGCCACTTACAGAAAATTGGATTACTTAGATCAATTCCTCCCCCAGCTTTTTGAATGTCTGTATGTGCCCTAAGAAAGCTACATGATTCATGAGATATATGATGCAGCAAACATGAAATAATCATGGGTAGTAGACTCTTCCACAGAGATCCAAAGTGCAGCAATCTATAGAGTTCATTGTGGAGGAATAAGGAAACAGGACCATTCCATGCCTGAACACATTGTTGAAATTAAAAACAAAGAAAAAATATTTTGAACAACTACTCTAAAAGAAGGGATCTGAATCAGAATTTAAGACTGGAATCCCTAATTTCTGGTTTCTTATCTTATCTCTCAAGATTACTTCAGACATTGGAAATTAACTTAAATGCTTTGCCTCAACTTCTCCACTTGAAAAATCAGGGATAACTATTACTCTGCTGTATGGCAGAGTGTTAGCAATGAGTACTTCATTAGTAGGATGATGTCACAGAGCTCAGAGTGTGCTCTGTTACTCCCAGGGGAATGGGCAGCAGCAAGGCAGCCTGAAGTTGGTTATTCTCCCAGTCAGGCCTAATTACCTGATTGGGAACAGGGCCCAGATGTTCACTGTAAGAGAAGGGCCCTGAACAGCAAAGCCAGCATCTTGGAGAACACCACCTGACTGGAGCTGCTGCTTATGACATCTTGGAGGTAAGGGCAGAAGCTATGGGGATGGCTGGAGGCTCCTGGTCCTGGGGCATGACCATGCTACATCCTGCTGGGGCTTGTTCATGTGGTGGGATTGCTGATGGCAGAGCAGTTTCCAGGAATGCCACACCTGGGGCCTCCCCATTGAAGGGCAAGTATGGGTTGCCAGAAATCCTCAGCCACCACTGCCTTGTGGGTGACCCTGTGGAGGGGAAAGGCTAGGGAGTGCACCCTTAAAAAGAAAGCAAGAACCCAGGATCACTGTGAGCTCTAAGGTGGGGTCCTGGGCAGGTGAAGGGACCAGAGACTGTGCCAAGACTCATTGAGATCTCTGAGGCTGCTGAGAGTGTGGTTCCAGGTGGGCGGGGCCCTGAGCCTGTGGGGAGGTCCTGGGGTGAAGGGATAAGGGGATTGTAGCCCAGTGTGAGGCAGAGGATGAAGCCCAGTGTAGAACAGGGAAGCGGGCTTGGAGCTCTGAGTTGGGAGGGGGCTTGGAGCCCTGAGCAATGGACTGAAGGAGAGCCCAGTGTTAGGGCATAGTGACTGTGAGCTCCAGTGGGCAGTAAGAGTCCCATGTGAGACTCTGGAGAGTGGGTCACAGTGTGAGGCACTGCAATAATATGGATGCCATGGGACACAGTACAGGAAAGGTCAGAGCCATATATATAAGCCCTTGGCATCAGGGAAAGTAAAAGGGTAGCTTCCTACCTGATTGTCATCATTCAGTTGTATCATCTAAGGTGTGGTGGGCAGTTTGCCCTGAAGCAAGTGGGTGGGTCTACATTTAGACCAGCCCCAGGATGCCCACTTGTTACAGGTGACCATATATTCTGGTTTGGTGAGGACAGTCCCAAATTCCATAGGCTGGTCCCAGCCACTTGGTCAAAAGTCCAGGGCTGGAGTCTACTGGGGAAGCAGAGTGGTGTGATACACCAGCAGGCAGGCATGTCCTCCTGCCTTGCTCCTGCACAGCAGCAGTGGTGCCTGCCCACCCACCTGGTGCACCATACTCTTCTGTCTCCCTGCCAGATTCCAACCTGGGACTCTGGTCCATCATAGCTGCTTGGTCATAACTGGGGCTGTCCGGTCCAAACCAGGTTGTATGGTCACCCTGTTCATTAGTGTCTGAATAACACTCCACATATGGATGCTAAATATATACCACTGTGCATCATTGTGCCTACATGTGACCTGTGGCAGGGCACTGTTTGTGCCTGCCACGTTAAGGGCCCGAAGCCAGCAGCTGGCAGGTGCCTGATTAGGGCAGCCATTTTGGATCCAGGGCTGCCCATATAAACCAGGTATTTTGCTTCTGGGAGGCTAGGCAACAAAATCTCCTGGCTGCAGATATCAACTGGAGGGAAGGGCAGGAGGTACAGGATTGGTCAGGAGGCTCCTGGTCCTGGGCATGACCTAAAACTGCATCCTGCTGGGAGTGGGTGGCCCGGTGGGACTCTCAGTGTTGTGGGAGCCTCCAGGAAATGCCAGGTCAATTACCACCCTGGTGAAAGGTGGGTTGGGGCACCTTAACCCCTGCTCCCACCTTCAGGTACGTCAGGTGACACCAGAGGTAGAGGGGGCCAGGCACAGCTATGGCCACCTGAGCCCACCCAAAGAGGGAAGCCCCGAGACCCCAAGTTGAGGGGGCACTGTAGAGGCCTCTGTAGAGGGGGGCATAGTGTAAGGTCTCAGGGTAGCATTATGACCTGCTGCTCTGGGTGGGAGTGAGAGTCCCCTGTGAGACCCTGGAGCACCAGTCATGGTGTGAGTCACCCCATCTCCCCACATTGAGGAAGGGGAACCCAGACAGAGTGTGGGGCTAGTGAGGTAGTGTGCCCCCTCAACTGGCCCATGCTGGGGCCAGGACCAAGAAGGTCAAAAGGGCCAGGTGTCCACTGCGAGGGGCACCCAGAGCTGTGAGCCTGGGACCCTGCCTGGCCTTGGAGGTGAGGCCAAAGCTTGTGTGTGGCTGAAAGAGGAGCCAGCTACTAGGAGCTCAACAGCCTGAATGAAGCCACCGTAGACTGCCTGAGGGTCAAAGGAGGGTCCTGCCAGGAAGATTCTAAAGCCTAGTATGGGGCTGGTGTGATGATAACTTCTGGATGCCATCTGCAAGGCATGGGCTGCGGAGGTACGGAGTCGCAGATAGCACCCCATGGCATTGGGGCAAGAAATGGGCAGCTTCCCATTTAATTAACAATTATTTAATTAATTAATTATCATCAAGGCATGGCGGGTGAGAAAGTGAGTGGTTAGCCCAGAAACAGGTGAGCGGGCCACAGGGCAATCAGCCCCAAGAAGACCCCCTATTACAGTGACCCATTTGTTTTTTTGATCAAGTTTGCCTTTGGAACATTACATTTTATCAAAATTGAATGTTTTTCAGAATATTGCCAGAGAGAGAAAGTGTAAATGAAGTTAATGTCAACATCTGTTTTTGTTAGTTTCAATAAAATTAAAAGGCTTTGTTCTGACCTGAGCATTTAATTTAGACCTTTAACCTTACATTAAGGTTTCATAGCATAGGACTATATTTGTAAGATGAATATTTACTTGGTTCCAAATTTAATTATGTTGGATTTCCTATTTCACAGAAAATTTTAGTATTTCAGCTTTGTGTTCTGTTTTGAAACATAAATGAGTCTCAAGTGTCAAATCTTAAAAGCCCATATCTACCCAGGGACAGAATTTAGGACAGATTTCTGTTTCTGAACAGCAAGACATATAATCAACACGCTGTATAGCATCTTGGTGAAGCTTGTGGTATACAAAGAACTCTTTATTATGTACTGGAACTTTATATAAATAGCTATTTACACCAAAGAGGTGACAAGCTCACTAATGCCTTTGTGCCTAGCTTTCTTTCTGTCCTACCACACCAGGAAGTTCTTGCTGGCCTGACACAGACTGCCTCCTGCTATGCCATGCTCCTTGGAAGCTCTGGAGGCACCTACACATATATGCCTGATGTCTGCTCCAGTGCATGCTAATTAGTATGCCTGCTGCATTGTCATGTGTCCCCACACTTCAAAATGGTGGCGGGGGTGCTATAACTAAAGCTTGTCAAATGAGCTTTAGTTAAAGTGCCACCACTGCCATTTGGAAGAGCAGGATGCTAAATGCATGAGATGCTGTGAGTGCTTTAATTAGAACAACTCCTGAGAGCTGCTCTAAATAAAGCATCCCTCCTTCACCTGGAAGTGTGTGTAAAGATGACCTGGGATTACAAAAGGGTTTTATGATTAAGTACAGATGTTCAAAAGCCCAAAGCAAAAGCAGTCTACATTTTATGCTTGACTGTAAGCACCATATGTTTCTTCAGGAGTGAACAGAACAGACATTTGCCCTTTTGTGGGGGTGGTCTGCAGCCTGTCTGCACTGGCCAAGGCCAGGAGATTGGAGGCTCTACTGCTTGCCTCCCAGCAGGTTGCTGAAGAATGCCAAGCCCAGCTGAGCAGTTGTGATTGGATAGTGGGGACCCTCAGCTCAGCCCCCACCAGCAGTCAGCTTTCAGTGGTGACAAGGGGGGGCCAGAGACTCCCACCCTGGCCCCGGCCATCCCAGACTGAATCCAACACAACTGGGGGGGGCCAGCTCAGCCCCCAGCTCAGCCCCTCCTACCCCACCAGCATCAGCTGTCAGCAGCAGTGGAGTGGGGGAAAGGGAGGGAAGGCCCCACCACAAAGGACCCTGCAGCTATGCTGTCTCAGGCTGGGGCTGGGGCTGGCTTCCCCCCCACCCCC
>NW_017728886.1:175373619-175383009 GCF_001723895.1 Crocodylus porosus | reverse complement strand
CGCCACCCAACTGTCTCTGAAAGCCAGGACAGACCCCAGCCCCTCCTCCTGCCTGTGACTTTGTCTGTGAAAATCCCCCGGGACAGAGAAGATGAGTGTGCCTGAGACTAACATGCCACCCTGCAAGTGGTAGGGGGGTTAGCAAGAGCCTGCAAAAGAGCCTGGGATGCCAAGGACTATGACCTAACTTGAGTTGGGAAGGGATCTGGTGCAGAAGTTTGATAAATCAGTCTAACCTAAATGGCTTGATGCTGATTCTACATCCATCTGGGTCTGTCTTAGGCTAGGTTCTGCCGTTTTTTAACTGGTCAATCTGTGCCACACTTCTGTGTTTAAATTGCTTTTCGGTTACCTATACCAGTTGATGTGTAATGTCCATACCTGGCCTATGTCCCTCTATACATCTCTTAATTCAGCATTGAATTTTGCTCTTCTGCTGAATACTATTCGATTTTATCTTCCATACTTATAAAGCACTCCCAAATGGGTCCTCATCTACCAAATCTTTCCGTTTTTATATCTCCTTATGATGAACTATCATACTCAGTGATTTTACAGCCATAGAATTTGTAGGTAAATCTATGTCTTACTGAAAAATTATGTCTCAACATCTCTAAAAATCAACAGTCCTTATGATTATAAAGAAGATCACCCAAACAAGATCTAAATGTAACCAGAACACTGCATTGAGTCTGAATCTGACACCCCTACACACATTGATCTAAGAAAATATGAAATAGTAGTTTTCATTTCACTTACACTGGTAACAATAGGTTTTATATAAGAATCTTTTGTGAATGTTGAAGGAGTCATTGAGTTGCCTGTGTTCCTTAGGCCAGAAATGATAATATTAAATGCCAGATATACAGTTGCACTGCTGTTAGAGTCAAATCTTTAGATTCTCAGGGTCCGTGCCTACACGTGCATTTACACTGGCTTAAATTTACATGCATTTATGCTGGTGGGAATAGGCCAGTTCCCACATGTACAGGCATTAAGGTGCATTAAAGCTGTGTGTGGACTGATTACACAGTTAAAAAAATAAGTCAGTTAAATAATAAATAAATAAGCAGCAGCAGTTTTGTCTCAGTGGCCTCTTGAAACAGCTAGAATCCAGAGATGATCTATAGAATTCTGTTTCCTGCCATAGGTAGTAAATACAGGGCATGTGTACACATGACTCCATCTGCACAGTTGCTATTGCATGCTCAAAGTACTTGCTACTGTGCAGTAGGGTCAGAAATGACCCATGTGCCTCTGGGACTGTGCAGTAATGGCAGTTACAGTACAGTCATTTAGTAGTTGCTTAAGTACTTCTTCAATACTTTAAGGTGCTAAGGTGCATTAACGCTGTACGTGGACTGATTTGGGACTAAAGTTAGTCTTAAGTCAGTCTACATAAAGTGTTACTGTGTAGTAAGTACTGTGCATTACTTCTTCCGTACTTTAGCAAGTACTAAGTGACTGTATAGTAATTACCGTTACTTCACAGTTCCAGCGGCACATGTTGTTTCCGACCCTACTGCACAGTAGCAACAAACTCACTGTTACTGTAGGTCACTGTTACTGTGCACTGGCATCATGGTTCATGCCTGCCAACATTGTGTCTCTGTAGCTTGCCGCTGTGGCAATGTAGCATCTCGTGTAGATGAGCCCACAGTATCCTTTAATTTTAGAGAGAATGCTTTTGTGTTTCTTATGGTCCAATGTAAAATGGAAAGATTGATCCATCTCCATTTTTTTTAAAAGAATTTTTAAAAACTTCAACCAAAAACCTAGAAAAAGCACCTTCCTCCCCAGTCTGAATAACCTGAGTTTTTATACTCTCATGACAAAATGAACTGAATATAAGAAATATACATTATTTAAATAAATTAAATTATGTAATGATAGATTTGCATTTACTATATTTAGTACTCAAAAAGTAAGTGTTGTCTGTGCCACGAGTATCCTCTTTTAATGGTGGTGCTATTTAGAGCTCATATCTTAGCTCTTGATGAACACAGAAAAAAAAAGAAAAAATGCTGAACATAACATTATAATTCTTGAATTACATATAATGTCTTGGCTTTGGACAGCAGCTATTGGCTATCAATGCATAAGGAATACTTCTGCATAACTTTCATTAGTTTTAATTGGAGTTAGCCCCATAAATCCCATGAGTATTGATTTTTTTGGAATAAAATCCACATGCTGATTAAAGTTGGGTCAGAAGTTAAATGATTGAACTGACAGAAATTCCCAGGGGAGAGACTACTTTGAGGGAAACACTGCAAAGTCATTTGCCACCTCTAGAACAATCCTCTTTTTTGTGTTCTGGGAAGAGCCAACAATTTTGTACTTTTACTCTACTGTTGTTCTACCAGGGAATATAATTACTACATGTAACTTAACTGTCTCCATGGGCACATTGTTGATATGCTTAATAAACACATCTCTTTCTCTTGAAGAAATTGTATTTCAAGTCCCAGACTGAGTAGACTCTCTGTCTCTTATGACCTTTCCTGAAGTTGGTTAATCCACAGTGCTGGAGGCAGGATAGCCACACATGCAATAAGAAAACTGAATGAAATTAGCTCGGGTATCATGATGATTTTAGAAAGCTAGGGGATGGAATTCTATTAAATTATTTTGATACAAAATGTAATATTTGCTTACCAAATTTTTTTGGCCAATTTTCTGACTCCAGGAAATTTCAAAGGGATTTAGGGAGCAGCCTGAAGAGACTCCTGGAATTAGAAGTGTATAGATAGAAATCGGGTGTGTAGAAACTCAGAAAACTCTTATGTCCATACCAGAAAGACCCAGGGCTTGTTGGCTCCCTTGCATGGGATGGTTTAGTCAGGGATGATCCTGCCTTGAGTAGGTGGTTGGACTAGATGACCTCATGAGGTCCCTAACAGCTCTACATTTTTTTTATGATTCTATGATCCTATGAAATTGAAAAGTTTTTGCATAACATTTTAATCTTGAATAGTGAAAACTTCAAAACATTTCTTACCAGAAATTTCTCTTTACCAGCATTTTACTTCATCATTCTTTCTACCCTCCTGACTTGTCAATGGATCAGTGAAAACAAGCCCTATTTTCATGGACTACTTGCTGTACAGAAGTATGGAATTCACACCTTGCATCCATTGGCATCAACACTTTAATGATATTGATCATCATCTTGAGATCAGGTGCGTTTTGCCAGTAGGAAATGCAGGCGACAGAAGTACATAATGGCAGCATCTACATGAGATGCTGACTGTGCAGTCATTTAGTACTTGTATAAACAGTTTATACAAGTATGTTTATAAAAATAGATTATACAAGTACTAAAAGACTGTGCAGTAGTGTCGCTGAATGACTTTTTCATGATGTTGATGGCGCAGTAGCTTGTTACTAATGTGTAGAAGCATGGCATCATGCTTCCTGCCACGAGATGCTACTGTGCACTAGTCATGGGCTACTGCACAGTCAATGTCATGTGTAGATGTGGTGAGTATCAATATTTCTGGGTATGAAAATCAGTTTGGAGCTGCAAACAAACCAACCTGACACTAGCACTCAGAATGATATTTTTTTTTCTATGCTACTTCAATGAATTCATGGCTAGGTATCTTCACTGACAATTATGTAGCCAAAATACATATATACATAAATAATACCTCGGAGAATTAGAGTAGTGCTTTTTAAATCATAAAAGGGAAAGCTCCCCACCCCCATTGCATTCACAGAAAAGACTTCATTTCAGGTCTGCCTAATATAAATTCCAGAACTGCACCTGAAATAGCAATTTCTATCAGTGTAGGAAGGGAAAGGAAAATAAATAAAAGATTCACCTTTTGGGCCTGAGTAGAGAATCTTGCCCATGCTATGATGACTCAGAAAAGTTTTAAAACACCAAATGACTAAGTGTTTTCCTAAGAAAAATTTTACACCAAGAATACTAGCTTAGTGTTCATAATGTATCACACCCAAAATGTACAAGTCATTTTGTGACATGAATTGTGTTTTATGGCACTGTGTATCTTGTTTGGCTGTAAAGCATGATCATGTTTTCTGTGTGACATAATGGCTTTATAGTGTGCCTCCTCTAGGCCTTGAGAGGGCCACCTCCCATCCCCCTCATTGTGTCCAAACGAATGTTTCTCAGGTAGTCTGGGTGGGGGCTTGAGCCAAGAAGAAATATATTTAGTATCCCAAAATTGAGCCTGGCCCTTGTTGCTGCTGACAGGTGCTCAGCAGAAAGGTTACACCTACAAATACAACAAAGATATTATAAATTATGTATCTTAATCTACAATGTGAAAACATTTTGCTTCCTAGAATTAGTTGCCCACATGTTTAAATTAATTATACATGCAAAACATCTTACTGGTATTCTAAAACTACAGGTTAAATATGTGTTTCTTGAGAAGTTTTACTACTAATAAGAATTTGACATTCTTTTTGACAATAATAAAACTGGCAAACCTTGAAGGAATGAGAAAATAGGAGAGCATATAGAGAGAGAGAGACTCAAAGAAAAATGTGTTCAGACACTTTCCCTTCCTCTTGTTTTACACTAGGTACACTTTCTGTTCCTTAAGTCTATACATGAGATTTGAAGAAAGAATTAAGGTAGGATGAAGGCTTGATATGCAGTCCTCTAGGAAATCAGTTGTTGAGTGATCAGTGCTTTATATGAGGTTGAAACAGGATGGCAATTCTGTTCTTGACACACAGATCAAGTAATATTGTTCAGTCACATTATTTCCTTTCCAAACACCCCACAGATTAGTAAGTCTAAACACAGCTTGGAAATATTAGTTGCTATCACTTTGACTATAGAAGAGTCTCCTAAGGGTACATAAAAGAAATATATTTAGATCAGTATAACCAAGGTTAGGGTGATATAAATGACCAATTGTGCAGGCATTCGTAGGTCTTAAATCATCCAAAATGGCATGCCAAATCTGTTTACTTCAGGAAGTGAACTAACTTTAATTCAGACTGGGTTAACTGAAACTAAAATAGGTTAACCTGGCCTGGCTTGCATGGGCACATTCAGACAAGGGCACACATGCCTCTTGCCCCATCTCAAACCCCTTTGAGATAGGGCAAGAGGCACTTGCAGGAACAAAAAAATGAGGTCTAAAGAAACTGGAGTTTAAAAAAGCGGGACAGGGCACGGTCCTGAACCATGCCCTGAGGCAACCAAAGGCTGGGTCCTCCACAGATGCTCTGGCTGCCAGAGTGTCTCTGTGGTTGGCCCTCTCCCTGGTGCTGAAGCATGCAGCCTGCCAAGCAGTGTGCTTCAGCACCAGTGCTCCAGTAAGGGGTAAGTAAAGGGTTGGGGGAGCTGGAGAAGGGGGGAGGGGACTATGAGGAAGGACCCCTGATGGCCATGCCCTCTCCCCCAGCCCCCCAGCCCTGCTCACCCCAGCCCCTGCCCCCTCTCCCAGAATCCCCATAGGATAAAAAACCCTCCAACCCTGGCACTTATTGGCAGTCCAGCTACCGTCTATATCACTGGGGCCTTGCCTGCACAAAGCAGGGCAGGGGGATGGCCCCAGGCAGCTTGACCTGGGCCCTCCTGCCCCCCCAATGCCCTGTGCTGCCTGGAGGGGGGCTTTGCCAGGAGCTCCTGGAGCCCCCCCAGCTCCTGCTTCTAGGGTAAATAGAGGCTTTTTTTCCACCATTTTTTTAAAGTGAAGGTGCCTGGGGCTCAGGGGGGCAGCCACGGTGGCTTGGGAGTGCAAGTGGGGGATGGGGCTAGGTAGGGCAGCCATTGGAGGGGCTGGGGTGGGGCATGTGGGTCTTGTAAGGGTAGTAGCCCCTGTGGGGGACATTTGACCCCTTTTGGGGGGGCTGTAGCCCTTGTGTGGGGGCTGAATCCCCTATTGGGGGTCATAGCCCCTATGGAGGGCAGCAAAATATATATTCATGTTTCCAATAGAAAACACCAGAATTCCTTCTATAAAGTCCAGTGGCAGGACCCTCCCTGCTCAGAGCTGGCACCCTGGATCCAGCTGGCTGTGGCTGACCTCCTGGACAAATGGGGCTAGGAGTACATACTTTGACAGTTCAAAGCAGGCCACCACACGTAGAACATCTTCCAGGTGATAGCTGATGAGGTGGCTGGGCAGGGGGTACACATGGCAGTAGTGCTGCACAGAGGCCAACTCTGCAGCCACAGCCCACTGGCAGCTGGCCCAGAGGGGCAGATGCCTCTACTGGCTGTGCAGTTCCCATCCGAGTCTGGCAGGTGCACAGCAGGTCACAGCCAGGCAGCAGCCTCCACTGCCAGACTGCTGCAGTGGGTAGAGGGTGCAGGGAACTCTCAGGGTTCTGTCAGCAGTCCGGTTGGCACAAATATCCCCAGGTACCAATTGGCTGAGCCCCAGAAGCTCCTTAGAGCAAGTAGCCCTGAGTTACTTGCCAGGGCACCTTTTTGTACTGCTGGGGACAGGACAGGTGCTGGCCCCAGGCTCTAGCTTCCCCTGGCTGCAGATCTGGGAGGATCCAGGCAGGGTTATTTTTCCCCAAGGAGCACAATTTGCTCCACAACAAAGTGCATGTCCAAGCATGAGCACTGAGGCAAAAAGCCCTGGTTCAAATTTGCAGTGCTTCTATTTGAGCTGCTGCAAGCGCATGTGCTTGCATGTTTGGATGCACCTCATGTGTTCACAACACAGCCCTCAGGATGGACAAGACCAGCCACTCATTCCAGCCCTAGGGCTGTGCTCTTTTAACCTCCCCAATTCCTCCATTTTCACCTGGCAGCTCCCCAAACCTGCAAACTTCCCCCCACTTGACTGATTTACTTTTGGCTGATGAACTCCTGCATATAGCGGAACCCAACTCAGGTTTAGCTGGTTCAGAATAAGCTGCCTAACCTGAGTCATACCCTAAGATCAATCAAAGTTATAGAATCTGGAAACGTGATAGAGATACTTTTGTTCACACTAAATAGTACCGAATGTAGTCCATAAATATTTCCAAGTATTCAGAATCTGGCTGTCAGTGGACCTGGCACAACATTCCTAAAACTACCCCATGAAGAATAGATAAGGGTATTACATACAAAGAAAAGGAAAGTTGTCTCCAAAAATAGTAAAATTCCCTTAGGTAAATGGCTTCTGGCTTTATGAGGGTGATACCTTCCTATGTAGGGAGCTACAGAGCTCTCCCATTTTCTTAGTTGTCAGCCTCTGCACCTACAGAGCTTGTATTCACTAAGCATCTCCCACATTTTTATAAATGTATCACAAACCCCAGATTAGGAGTTAGGCAAGAGAGAATGCATCCTTCATCTTTCCTGTTGAAGCTTTAATATTGGACAGAAAGGATGAGGAGCAAGCTGCTGACGGTTCAGTGTTACTCCATCTGGTCCACCAAGGCATGCACCACTTTGAGGCCCCGTGACTTGATAATGAGGCATAATGGTGGCAGAGGAAGGAGAAGGAGATTAACCCAGGGCTGTGCATCCCACTCCCCCACACAACAACATGCCCCCATTTCTGAATAATGTGTGTATCCAGAATCAGTCTCGTCAGTTCACCTGAGGATCCCTCAAGCCTGACAGATATCATCCTTGATGCTGAGGGACTGCTGATGATAGCAGCTGAGCAGAAAGAAAAGCAGGAGTCAGAGTGCCAATAGGAGAGCAAGCAAGAAATAAACCAATTTGGAGGTACTCTCCTGGCTCTGTACTGTGGGCTATCACCATATCATAGATAGATTATTTCTATGCCAGATGTTCAGTACCATTATTGTATAACTAAAACTTCAGTCTAACAGAGGAATCCATTTTAAAAAAGTAAATTATTTCTGTCTTGGAGCCAGTAAATCCTTGCAACTATAGAAATCCATAATCCCAATTTAAATCCATAATCCCGAAATATCTTTCCAAAGAATTGGATTTTTCTAGATACCCTAATTTATCTTATATTAAAATAAATGTCTCTGGGATAACATTACATAAAACTTCCTATAGTAGTTTTACTCATGCAGTTAAATGACTATGAAATATATATCTGCAGCCACTTGCTACGAATACACAGGGAAGGAAGAAAGGAAGGGAGAAAGAATTCTATCCCAGTTCTTTTTTTCCATGTTGTTTTCTGTTTTATGCTGTCGATCTTTCTTAGTTCTTTTCTTTTTTTGTTTGATTTGCTTGTTTTGTTGTACAGAAATACAGATACATACAACTTCATATCAAAGATGAAGTTCTTTTCATCCCCTTTCATCCAGATTTTCAGTTACAGCATTGGTTACCATTATGCAAAAAGACAAGGAGCATATCGTCTATCATCATGAAAGTTCAAAATCAAAGTTTATTTTTATATACAACAAAGAAGAAATCCTCCATCAGAAAAATGGGATTGTGACAAACACACACATTTTGGGTTTCTTTTGTACAAAGAAAATGGAGCTAAAAAGGAAGATAATTGGAAGACCTTTAAAAAATTGAACCAAAAAATGAACACAATCTATTAAAGAAAATCTATTGGTTGACTGTGCTTTAATATTTCAAAAGTTTATAGATAAAAGGTATTCTTTCTCTGACAGCAATCGTTGTTTGGGCTGTCATCACCTAAGTCAGCAATTTCATCACTTCACAGCACATGCATCATTAAAAAAGCATGCAGGAGGGAGGGTGGGAAAAATGGATGAACTGCTAAATAAAGAAAAAACTCAGAGATATATCTACTCTTTCCAAATAAGATTCTAGGTCATTTCACTCTTACTAGATTTTTGTTCTTTTAAGATATTATATGAATTTGAGGATCTTGACCACATTCCCAGAAAAAAAGGGAAATTAACTAAAGCTGACTTATAGCCTTTTAACTCAAGTCCAACATCCAGTTCCATATGCATCCCCTTGTCTTAAAGCATGAATGCCATAGAAGCCAAATAAAAGACTGATAAAGAAAGCAAGAAAAATACTTTATGTTATTTTTTCAGCAAGATTGCTGTTTCATGTGAAACCCATAGTCTAATCTGGCTTTTTGAATATATTAATAGATGACTTTGCTTTCAAGATCAAGGATGATCAGTCATTTTTCAAACCTCAGTAAGCATAATTTTATGAATAAAATGTTTCTTGCTAGACTGTATTGATGACACTTAACTATTCTGTATTATCCTTACCCTGAGAGAGAGAAACATTCATTTGAAGTTCAGTTTTTTAATTGCTAAAGAGATTATAAAGTCTTGGGCAATTCCAGAAATAAGCACTTAACACTGAAAAGAACATATCAGCCTCCTACAAACATTGAATTAGAATTCAGTATGTTCATAGATTCATAGATTCATAGATGCTAGGGTCGGAAGGGACCTCAATGGATCATCGAGTCCGACCCCCTGCATAAGCAGGAAAGAGTGCTGGGCCTACATTACCCCAGCTAGATACACATC
>NW_017728886.1:175359061-175373608 GCF_001723895.1 Crocodylus porosus | reverse complement strand
ACATTCCCAAAGCTCTCTTTCTTCAGGCTGGGCTGTCCTTGTGGGTGCCACCTGGTTTGGTGGTCCACAGCCTCCCCCATCCTTATCTTCCCCTCCCCCTGATGAGCCTAGTTGTCACATACCTTCATATGATGCACAGAATAAAGATAAAAATCTTTTATATGGTTTGATAGCCAGAACTATTTTCATAATGCCATGATTAAAAAAAGAAAAGATGCTAATGAAAAAGACAATATGAAAATAATTGTAAGAACCCATATGCTGGCTTCAATGTATATTGGAACTCCTTTGATATCAATTTTTTATATATTCAGAGGAACACAGTGTTTATAAGTAAGGACCTGATTCAAAGTGTGATAAATTAAATTGAAGGAAAGTATCTATCAACTGATATGAATGAGGCTTAATGTCATATTTGGCAAAGCAGAGACAAAAGTCTGTGCATGGTGTGAATACTAATTAAAGAATGCAAATTAAGTTAAGATACAGTCTAAAAGACATGTGCAATGGAGGTGGCAAATGCTGGAAAATTTAGCCTTAATTATTTGTTCAGATAGAAAATCCATTTCAGTGTCTGCCTTTAGACTATATTTAATCAAATCTGAGGCAAGGTTTTTTACCCTCATTCAACATGGGGAAAAATAAATCTCATCTTGGATTTGAGTACCACCTGCGGCATGTACTGCTTTGTCTCCAGCTCTTGCTCTGACCCTGACAAAGGGAAGACCACAAGAGGGGTAAATGGAGGAAGAGAGCTGGTTGTGAAGCTGCTGTGGCTTCATATATGGCTCTGACGTAGGGCCAGGGCTGAAGTTGCCACCACCACTGGTGTCTGGTTGGGCAGGGGCTGGTGTCACTGTGTGCTCAGTGTCCTGGTCTAAAGCCAGAGATAAAGACTCCACACACGGTAAACTGCAGTGGAGAATTAGGAGATGGGGGGGATAACTGGCCAGGGAGCAGGCTCTGGGGGAGTCAGGCTGTTGGAGAAGCAAGGGGGAAAGTGTATAGGGAGGGCAAGCATCATGGAGGGCAAATGGAAGAGACAGGTGGCAGAGGCACAAGAGGCGGAGAAACAAGTGCCAGGGGACAGAAGCCTTGGAGGGGACCAGTGGGAGGAGGCAGGCTGCCTGCCTTTATACCACTGTTTTCCCCATTGCTTTCCCTCTGAGGCTGCTTTATCCACCTCAGCAGTGGGGAGGGGGGAAATTTCAAAACAAGCATTCAATAATTTGATTCTACATACGTAACATTAATAACACATTTGTAGTTTTCCATGTATAGGCTGTAATTATTGGGGGGTCATCTTAAATTCAAAGTCATCTGAGATTTAGGTAAATATGATATTTTTTATGGTCTATATATTTGTTCCCCAACAGTTGAACTCCCAGTCCTCCTGAAACCTCTAAAATACTCAAGGTAATCCATATTTATGAAACAGAAAAGTAATGCTGAGAAACCAGTTTCAATAATCTGCATTCCAGTTGAAAATTTCCATTGGGTGATAATGCTCTCAGGTTCAATTTTGTATTTAGAAAGTGTATTTACAAACACTGAGGTTTACAAACTTATATGGGGACTAGGAAAATCTTTTAAAATGTGTGCACCGATAAAATTCTAAGCGTCTCAAAATGCCATTGAGTTCCTAAATTATGGTGAATTCATATAATGTGCCTTTTTTGGATCTACATAAGTTCAACTTCAAAATATCCACCTAGCTCATCATTAGTGCATGTGTATAAATGGCTGTCATGGACCTGGGGTTTTATTGTAATAATTTTTTTTTAAATGTGTTCATGTTGTTGACGATGTTGTATGTCTCAATCTACCCAGAAAGCTAGTACATGGGGAAATAATTGATTAAAGAGACAGTGAAGCTGGTTGTCTAGGGGTAGGTGGACCTTAAGCATCAAGACAAACTTGTATAGTTGTGTTGACTACAGACCCTTGGTCTCTCTCTAACTAACAGCTACCACTAAACTGAGGGATTATCTCCCAACTCTCAACTCTTGTAAATTAGGGAGTGTTTCTAAGTTACAACTGTTATCTCTCCAGGTATGAGCGACTTCACTGATTTTGTGCAATAGGAAATGTAGATCATGTCTATTGGTAATGGGGTCACTACTCACAAATACCTGTTCACCCACTTAGGACTACAGAATGATGTCCTATGTTCAGCTAGACCAGTTCCTCACATGAAAGAGCCCAAGCTCCAACACTGCTAGTAAAGATCATTTTTATACAGTATTTAGAATGTGTCATCTGGAATGAGAAAATTCCACCAAGATACTGCTGTTTAGTTCTCTGACTTAACATGTACCAGGAAACAAGAAGTATCTGCTTGGGAAGAGTAAGCAGCTGCTCAGGGTCAGCAACACTGGGACAGCTGCGTGGGTGCCCAGACAGCTAGTGTGGGATCCTGCATGACATTGTCCTCCCCACCCAGGCCCATGACCACACATGTCTGGATACTTGTACCTTCTGTCTGTGGCCCCAACTGGAGCTAGGAGGATACTGGGAACCTTGTGATGCTGTGGGGCATGGTGGAGGAGAAGGTTCTATGCCAGTTTAAGTGGGCTGGGTGCTCCAACATTTATGAGACACTGTTAGGCTGGCTGCAGGAGTGGGGGCACGACCTGTCAGCTCAGCAGTGCCACATAAAAGTCAAGGTCTTGTAGGCACAGTGGCTCACTGTGACTGACCACAGTCATCGGTCCAGCCATGACCACAAGACCATGCCTTTATGTGGCAACTGACCAACATTCTGGTGCCCCAGGACCCAAGCCACAGCCATGCAAGTTACACCAGCGCACACAGCCTGTCTCAGCCCCCACCTTGGTCTGGCATCATCAGTGACATCACTGGAGGAAGGACCTTTGCATGTGCAGTGCCTTGTCCCACCCAGATCCATGGCTGAAGTTTTCACCAGCAGCTTGGGGAGCCCTGGCCAGTGCCTGCCTCACCAGTTGCACAGCCCTAGGGCCAGAAACAAATGGCAGCTGGCCATGACACCACTGGCTACCAGCAGCATCACCTTATCCCTGGGGAGCCCCCAACTGGGCACCTGGTGATACAGAAATTGCAATGGTCCTGGGCATACACTATGATATAGTCAATCAGGAGTCATTGTTTTCAGTGGGGGGTGCATCTATAATGTCTTACATTTTTTACTTTATTAGAATAAGGAGTTTATGATGATGAGATCATGTTCTGACCACTTGTGCAGGAGAAGATTTCCATTTGAATTAACTTTTTGCAGTCCTTCCTTTTCAGGTTTTCCTTTCCATAGCTCAAAGTCCCCACCCACCCTAGCACTGAAATTTCCAAGAATATATATATGACTTTTATTGTGATAGTTGACAGGACTTGGACAAGTTTAGACTAGAATTCTTTGGTTTTATCATCTGCATCAAGGGTTGGCACATACTTTCTGATGACTGTTGCATGTTGTCTGTTACTCAGTTGAACATGAAGTCATAAGACACTCCAGCCAGACATTGTGGCATCTGAATAACAATCTTGGTCTTGATAACAAAACCAACAGCAGAGATGTGTCTGTCTTTATTGCCTTTTGCTTTCCAAAAAAAGGGTCCCACAGGAGTGCGGGGTGGCCTTCCACATGCTCAGCAGTGAACCCAGAAGTACTTCTGGTCCACTTCCGGGTCTACAGGGGACTGTGCTTCCCCCCACCCCACACCCCCCTGGCTTGGCCCAAGGAGACCCTGGGTGCCCCCCTCAGACCCAGGAGGTACCAGTCACTGAACTGGGGGCACATGTAGAGGGGGACCCAACATGCTCCCCAGTGGACCTGGAAGTGGACCAGAAGTGCTTCTGGTTCACTGCCACTTCCAGGTCTGCAGCTGAGTGCACTGGGGAGCCCCCCACACTGCTGTGGGACACTCCATGCACCCTAGCATCACAGCATTCACAAGCCCCTGCTATCTATGGGTACGTAGAAAAAACATTCAAAGCTGTCTCTATGTCCAAATCACCAAATCTGTCCAAATTGATTCAGGGGGTTCCAATTTTATTTGGATATATTAAAGGGTCCTCTGATTCAATTTGGATTCAGAGATTCAGCCACCGAATTGGGCCAAATCTCCACCAAATTGAATCAGGGACCAAAGCTTTGCACAGCCCTAGTAAATATTGTTGAGACAGCATAAGAAAGAAAAGTAAAGCATGTACAAAGAAACATGTTTTTTCCTTGAAAAAGTTCATAATTGACTATATATAAAGTAAATAAATTGAACTATAATAGATAATTACATCTTATATTTAAAATTAATATCTGCAAGAGTCAATAGGGCAGTACAATTAATTATTTTAAAATCCCATTTCCAATATTATTGTTTAATTTGCCTCACTACCTTTACTGTTAAATTAATCATAAAGCACATTGGGCACCATTTTTTGAAAGAATCTGTAAGAACAATTCCTACCTATGTCCACTCTGAACAGTCTTGAAAAGCTGAAGTGTTCTTAAACTATTAATAACACATATATATTTGGTCATTATGAGACAGAGTACTTATCAGTATTAACATTTTACAGTCCAAAGTACTATCAATTAGGATGAAATTCTTCATGATCATAAAGATTGAAATATGCTATATTTTACTTTGACACGGTTATGTAGTTATGCTAAAGTGTGTTATAATAATTACTCTTTCTGCTGGTTACTTCATGAAATTGTATTTAACTTTGTCCTTTGATTATTTGGTAAGTTAGATCAAAAGTGAATACACTTGAAATCAATTTCTCTTCTCTGCCATTTGAAATGTAACCTTTTATAGACCTCTCTCAATGAAATATTTTTGGCACATAATTAATGGCTATGTATCATATGCTACTATTTAAAAAGCTATTTATTCTACAGAAGGTTAGGAACCTGCACACATTATGAAGTTTCCTATATAGACATCAGTAAAATTTGCCAAAAATAGAAAAATGGCTACTGTGAAGTGTGTGTGAGGGAGGGAGGGAGGTATAATTATTTTGGGCTCCTGTCTGACTCCCTTCCTTGTAGAATGTGTAGTGTATGCAGGCCAGACCCTTCCCCACTGCATGCATATCCTGGGCATCTTGGCTACCTCCTGCTAAACTGCCCAGCTTCCCAGAGCAGAGGTAGGAACCAAAAGTTGTAGGAAAAAGGAGCCCAGAGACCCCAGCTGCCACTGAACATTGAGTGGAGTAGCAGCCAGACAGGATTCTATAAGCCACATATCTACCCAGGACACCCATTGGAGGACATTGGCTCTAGCAGTGTTAATATTATGTGGTGCCCATGACCCTTTAGAAGAGTTTAATGGCTCCTAGCTGAGGATCGCTGTCCATTTTTTTTCATTTATACAGAAGACCAACAAGATGGGAAATGCTCCTTTAAAACAAGTGCAAGATTTTACTGATAGAGTTTTCTATTAATTTTTTCCTGTAAGAGGAAGAGCACACAGGCTGAAGCCTCATGTAGGAGAAGAGTGTGAGCCATGTTGATCTGTTGTGAAAACAGAAGCCAAGTAAGGCAGATCCAGAAACCTTCCATTAGAAATCTTTTGGGCTGATGCTGCCTCTTCCTTTTACTGGACTTTACAGTGACTTCACTGGAATTGTATATGGATCTAGGTGTTTATGTCACAGTCACAAAGTATGAAATCCACATGCTTTGCACTAACTAGAAGTATTAACTCCTCCTAATCTACTTAAGTATACTAATCAGAAGAGATAGAATGCCCTCTTGCTCCTTTCATAAGTCAATATCACCAGCTTTACTCCATTTATTCAGATAACATTTCTTCTAGTTCTTGATTACTTTGTTCTTTTCATAAGATACAAAATCTTTTACAAGAACAAAGTCACTTATTTTTTTCTTTATTTTAAAAAGTATATGTTTATGTATAGAGTAAGGAAATGAATATTCTTCCCAATCCTCATATCCCTGGGGTCATGTTTTGTGCCTTTATTGACTCAAAATGTAGACACAGTGATTGCACTTTTTTTTTAATTCTGGTATCTGACATCAGAATGGGAGTGCTGTTCCTTTAGGATTTTTGGAAGCAGTTCAGTCTCTACTGGGGAATCTGACATTCAATACTTAACAGCAGAAAATCATTGATAGCAGGTGGGATCAGTCAAGTGAGAAAAAGGAGAGTGATTTGGGCTAATCTATATTGTCTGAACTTTTGATTGCTCCTGTTCCTGGAAACAATATTTCTGCCTCCCATTTTGAATCCATGCCTCTATCTAGACTGCTTAACTGTGGAACAACTTTCTCTACAAAATTAAAGACCTGCAGACTTTCTAAAGATAGCCTGCAGGTGTGCAGCTTTTGCAATGGCAGGAACAAGGTCAAAGTACCCAAAAGGGATATGCTAATGAACTGTAGTGGGTTATAGTTGTCAGAATTGCTTTATTAGTTCACTGCAGGGAATATATTTTTGGTGTCAATTTCCAGTTAAATTGTGTCCACACTATCTGTTCTTGTGGATTTTTGCAAGGGCAGTTAATACGATGATTTATTTTTCATGGTAATACAGATGATTAGGAAGAGGAGAAAAGCATCTGAAAAAAATTGTAAACTTTAGGCTTATGTAAACGTATTCTGATTATCCTTTGTACTTAGTGTGGTCAGTATAGTGGCATCAAAATTAATCTTAAAGTTTTATAATGCATTACAAAAGATAAGATAATGCATGAATATCAGGTGGATAGTTTTACCGGATACATTATTTACACTCAGAGTTTCATACACTTTTATTTACAGACCACAGGTTTAAAAGGTGGTGTTTCTTCCATAGTAGGCTACAAAAAAATGACCTTGTTTTGAAAGTTGTGGGAAGGTGTTCTGGATATAGGCTAGATTAATTATGAAAAGTGAACTTTTTAACAAAACCATTCCAATTATCTTTCAGGATTCCTCTTTAAAAAACAACTGTCAATCTTTAACTGAAATGTGCATGTACATGAAACTCTTTAGTTGTTTTTTTGTAGCTTAGTAATATTGCTTTTTAGATATGAGAAAGCATTTATTTAAGACTACCCATATATGAAAACCTTCATCTGTCCAGCTGTGTGAGAATCTACACTGATGGGGTACAGCCTTACTTAGCTAAAACATTAAATCATATTCTTTTTAAATATTTCTTCTTCTCCATTTGTGCTAGAGAGACACCAAACTCTTCCACATACCTCTTAAGATTATGTAATCAATGAACCCCTCTTTATTTTCACTTTTTATCATAAGTTCTGGCCAAGACAAATTATAGTATAGTTACTGAATTATTATGTTTCCAATAAAATATGAAACTTTAAATCAGGAGTTTAGCATTATAAAGGAAGCTTTAACGTGGTATAGTTTAAGCACACAAAACATCATTAATTGCCTTAAATAAATCTTGCTCAATATCCTGAAAGCTTATGAAGTAGTTAATGTTATTTTCCTTTCCAGATCACTCATTGGAGTTCAACCCATGCTGACAGTGTCTGAAAATCATTGTAATGTGAATAGTATGAGAACACATATCAAGTAAATTGTTTTTCTTGGTTCCGTTCTTAGCAGACAATTACCACATTAAAAGCCATGATCAATTAGTAGTAATTAGAATGATTTTTTTCCTGAATGTTTAACAGAGATGTCAGCATCTAAATGGAGATAAGGATTGAACTATTCTTTCCTTTTATCTATGACCCAATATGTTAGTGACATATTACTCCAGAGGAATAATGTGGGATTATAGGTACCGCAAATATTCAAAGGATCCAGGAAAATTCTCCTGGGTTTGTTTTCCTGCTAGAAATGTAGCCCTGTGGGGCCAGGCCAACTCTCAGGATCTCAATATTGTGCTGTTAGACAGGAGGATGTGACACAATTGCACATATACAAACATATAAATCAATTGGTGCATACACACACACACACACACACACACACACACACACTACCAGCTCAAGCACATACACATCCAAACCAGCACATGCACAGCTATCACCAATTCAAGCACATACACTATACACCCCAAAAGTTAGACACAGATCATTAATTCATATATCATGCACACAATGCCACATACACACACACACACACACACACACACACTCACACACACACATACATACACACACACACTCACCAGTTCACACACGTACAACCCACTTACACATACACACAAGTAAGTTCCTAACTTGAATGGGACAGTGTGTATGTGTGTTGTCAAGCTGGAGTTGGTAAACCAAGCTCACGGTGTCACGGTGGGGCGGCCGGGTGGTGGCAATTGGGCACGGAACAGGTGGGATTAGCGGCGGTGGAGTTCTGAGAGGCACAGAGGCATGTGGTTTTCAAACAAGGGTGATTTATTCAACTTACACTTTGAGGCGTAGGTACTGATGTTCTTCAGTTACAGTGAATAACGAAATGAGAACAACAACAATGGGGATCTGTTGGCCCACAGGGTTCCGGACTGAGCCCTTGCTTTCTAGCCAAAGTTAGGTGTGGCTGCCCACTCCTTAAGTCCCAGGGCTGGTCAACAGCTCATAGGTGGGGAGAACAAACAAACAAAACTGTAACATGGTGAACGATGAAATGAGATGTGATGCCAGTCCAAAAGGGACGATCGAGGTTGAGGTCAATGAAGAGCGGTGCCGGAATCGAATGCCAGGTACGGTGGGACAGATGGATGGTCGAGGATGAAGGCCAAGGTCGGAAGCTGTGGAATCAAGGTAAGTTTGGTTTGAGAGTCCGTTAATCAGTATCAAAGTCGTATTCGTAGCCGGTGCCAGTTAGATCGAGAGCCAAAAGATCAATAGGATAAGCACAGAATGAATCGGAAGAACAGCAATGGAGGAGACTGATAGGCCGCAGAGCCTAACTGAGGGACAGTCCCTGAGAACCAGCCTCTGTCCTCAGTTGAACGGATCTCCCCCCGAGGGAGGGGCCCTGAGACTTTTTATAGCAGCCCTATAGCCAATCAGGTTGCTTGGCTGAGAGAAATTTCTAGCGGTATTACTTCATTCCAATTGTACACTGGGCATGCTCTGTGTAGCAACTGAGCCTGCACAGGGCTGAAAGTGGGTCAGGGCTGATTGACAGCTCTTAAGGTCACCCAGGGGGCACATACTGGGTCTGTTTCTATGGCTCATGCTCATACAATTCCTTAACTCCTGTAGTGTCAGCAGTCAAATGAAAATTTACCATGACATGTGTAATTTGGGTACTTGGGAAGGTTCAGGTGAGAGAGAGAGAGAGTTAAAGTGTAGGGAGTGAAAGTTGCCAGAACCAGGATTAGAATTGGAGGACTACAGAGAAGTTGACTGAGAAACTGAGGCTTGGGTTTACTTAAGGTAGTTTGGGGCTGGAAACCAAGGCAGACAGCTGAGCTACTGGGGGGGCAGGTAAGTGGTGGCAAGGAGGAGACAGCCAGGAAAGAAACTGAGGCAGAAACCTGGTTGCTCAGAGAGGAGCTCAGGACAGGTGTTGGAGATGAGATTGAAGCAGGGCCAAATCATAGTAAAGCAAAACCCAACTTAGGAGTCTAAATAACAGTTTCATTATTACACAGACAACACGCTACACAGCCCCATGAAGTTATTGGTTCACACACACACACACACACACACTCACACAAGCATTCATAATGGCAGCAGGAGAAAGAGACTAACCCTAGTGACAGGAGGCATGCCCAAGCAAGGGTCAGCCCCTAGCATACTAGCGTAAGTGTTCCATGCAGGGATGTGCAGTTTCGGATGTCTGTAATGATGGGGTACAATGGTACAGTTGCTGGTTCTGCAGGGTCTTTTGTCTTTCAAATGCTGGGTTCTTGTCTCTGTTCCTGGGTGAGGGCCGTGGTTCCTGGATGAATCAATGTGAGGTGATGGCCCAGTCATTACAGTAGAGGCCTGCTACAATTGTATTTCAATCATTCCCAATCACTCTCATTCATCCAGGAACCAATTTACATGGGAGGGATATGTGACTCATACAGTTGCAACACAGGGGATGCCCAAGCAGAGGACACAAGATGGAGACTTGTCATACAAACTGGAAACTTGACATTCCTTTGGGTCACTTACAAACACAGGCCTAAAACATACAATATCCATTTGAAGCAATAAAAATAAATACAAAAATGATAATAATACAATATACAAGAGTAAGAATCAATACAAACTAATAATAATACAATATAAAACCATGGATATCCAAACCAAAAACTTGCTACCAAAATAAAAATGTTAAAGCTTATCCTAAGTCTGAGCTTGCTTATGCTTGTCTGTAGGGAATAGAGAAAGAGAGAAAGAAAAGCCAGAAATAATTGGGAAAGGGAAGGGACTGCGTATCTATTATTTTTTTTATATATACATAAAAAAAGAAAGAAAAACTGGGGGTTTTGCTACAGAAAAAACTTGCCTAGAAAGCCCTGTGCAGTTGTTGGAACTGGTGAGTTGCTGAGAAGCAAAAAATTGCAGTTCTGAGGATGCACAGCCAGGGGGGCTTGGAGAACTCTGGAGGCTCCTCTGTCTGCCTGGAAACAGATGACAGTAGAGTGCACAGGGCAGCCGTGATTCGCTGATCTAAACTGATCAGGATTATGTACGGGGACAGCAGCCTCAGTAGCCTGTGTCTCCCCTGCAGCACAGATTAGGGATGGTGAAGAGAATGGACGTTCCTAGGCCTGAAGCACTTAGGAGGTGTGTTTTTCAGGACAGTCCAGCTTAAGTGACACAATGTCTTTAGTGGGAGGGGTGTACTACCAGAAGCAAATAACACTGGGATACCAGAAGACTGTGCTAAGGCTTTATTTTGGAAGGATTAGTATACAGATGTTCAGTCTCCTGGAATAAATTATCCCAAGAGCAATTTACCTCAATTGTTCCTGGGTTACTTTTCTCTTGGAGCGGCCATTTTTGCTTTGGGAGAAAAATCATAAACAACTGTGCACTTTCAGTTTCTAGTGAGAAAGGACTGACTCTGTACAGGGCCTACAACTCCTCTTCTCTTAATAAGTAGGTGGCGTGCACCTACTTATTAATAGAACCCTTGGCCTTGCTACTAGGAAGTGGTGAGGGTGCCAGAGGCAGGTTGCAGGGAGCCCAAAGGCAAAGTAGCAGCAGATAGAAGCTGCTCAGGTGAAATGAGCCATGGGGTTGAGAAGGATAGGTTGCTAATAGAAGCAAGAGACAAGATCACATGACCAGAAGGGAGCCAGGACTGGGGCATATAAACCCAGCCAGCCTGGCCCTGGCCCTGGCTGCTGCAGAAGACAGAATTCCCGCTAAAGCTGGCTGCAGTGTGGAGTCAATGCAGCCCAGGAGAAAGACTCAGAGGGTTTTGTACTTGTGTTAGTACCCATTAGGTTGGGGGGTTTTGTTCGAGTTTGACCAGAGGACCAGGTTGTGCTTAAAGGGGAGAAAGTGTCCTGGGAGGCACTCCCCACCGTCAGGGACAAGAGCTAAGCCAAAGCTGAGGAGTCTGAGGCTGGCCGAGTGAACTTGGAACCCCAGGTGGGACTAAAGCCAAATCAGAGCTGAGGCTCAGGAGCTCAGGTCTTAGTCAGTGGACCAAGGCTGAAGACTTGACCAGAAAAAAAAGAAGGCCATGGCTGGGACATCTGAAGCACTGACAAGTTCTTGGAGGACTGAGGGGGTTCTCTCTTAAAGGAAAGCAGCCTGAGGGGGCACAGACCTCCAGGCATGAGTTGGACTTAACAGCAAGGACAGAGCTGACTAGAGAAGGAACCAAAGAAGCTACTTCTAGCTCCAGAGACCACCTCCTCAGTGAACCCAAAGTATAACATCAAAGGCCAGAACCCATCTGTTGAAAGGACCATCCCCATCTGTTGCCAGGACCCCTCAACACACGAGGTCTACTGCCTACCTGGAGCAAAGATTTATGACATGATGAGGATTATCCAGGCTGTGATCCAGCCCACCGATTACTACCCCATGGTCCTAATCCATGCGGGTATTAATGATGCAGCCAGGAGAAATCATGATCACCTGATGGTGGACTACCATGCTCTGGGGACATGCTGAAGGAGATAGGTGCACAGGTGGTATTCTCTTCTGTTCTACCAATGAGCGGACGTGGAAGATGGCATGAGACATGTATCACAGAGACCAACTGGTGGCTTCGAGAATGGCATCCTGAGGCCAGCTTTGGCTCCCTATTGACCCGCACATGATGACAAGAGACCTGCTTGCGTGGAATGGGCTCCACTTTTCCCCTAAAGGTAAGCGTGTGTTCTCTTCTAGGTTGGCAGATCTCCTCCAGTGGGCTTTAAACTAGGCTTGTTGGGGGAAGGGAAAGATGAGAGAGGAGGAAGCCTTGGACTGCTAAACCAAGCAGCACTCACAAGTACGGCCCAGCCTAGAGTGATGAGCGGAACATATACACAGGTAAGCAACAGGGGCCAGAGCAATGCTGAGATTAGGGAGCCAGTGCACATCCTCAGGAGGCCTCAAATGCCTTAACACAAACACTCAAAACAAGCAGGAGGAACTTACCCTCCTGCTAGCTGACATGAACTCAGACATAGTGGGGCTCACTGAAACATGGTGTGACCCAATGCATGACTAGGTGGTGAATATCAAGGGCTATAGGCTGTACAGGAGAGACAGGAGAGGGAGGAAAGGTGGAAGTGTGGCGCTCTATATTAAAGAGGAATACACATCCTCTTCACGTAGCACAGAATCAGAGGAGGGGCACATGGAAGTGCTCTGGGTTAGAATACAAGGCAGTTGAGGAAAAAGAGACTTAATGGTGGGGGTCTACTACAGACCACCCAACCAAGGGGAAGAGCTCAACCAGGAATTCTTATGTCAGCTCACGGAGGTAGTTAGGTCAAAGGACATGGTCATCATGGGTGACCTGAATTTTCCAGACACCTGCTGGGAAGAGCAGTCAGCCAGGTCTGACCACTCATGTAGGTTCCTAGCCCAAATGCAGGACCTCCATCTGACCCAAGAGGTGCACAGCCCCACCAGGGAAGATGCCTTGTTGGACCTGGTGCTGGCCACAGGTGATGACCTGGGGAGGGGCTTGCAGGTGCTCGACTACCTGGGCGACAGTGATCATCGCCTGCTGGAATTCACCATCCAGCACAAGGTGGCAAAGGCCTAAAGCAAGGCAGCAGCCCTAGATATCAGGAGGGTGGAATTCAATGAGCTAAGGAGAATAGTTGGGGAAGCACTGAGGTCCTGGAGGGGAGCCAGGTGTCCAAGAAGAGTGGTTGCTTCTTAAGGAGACGATCCTCCAAGCCCAAAGGGAGATAATCTCAACACAGATTAAAGGGAGCAGGAGGACACAAAAGCCCCCATGGCTCACCAAAAGCATCTGGGAATGTCTTCTAGCTAAAAGGGAGGCGTACACCCAATGGATGGGAGGGGCCATCACCAGGGAGGATTATACTGCAGTTGCTTGAGGCTGCAGGGGGCAGTCAGGAAGGCCAAGACGGAGACGGAACTGGGACTAACTTCCTGGATCAAGGCCAACAAGAAGTCCTTTTTTAAATACATAGGGGGCAAAAAGAAGGTACCAGGTAATGTGGGGCCCCTGCAAGACACCCTAGGAAATTTGATCTTCACACCAGATGACAAAGCTTATCTATTTAACGACTTCTTTGCCTCCATTTTCCTGAGCAGAGACCGGATCAACCCCCCACACCGGGCCATCCTCAGGCCCCAGGGGAGACATACCTAGACCATGGGTCAGGGAGGATCTAGTCAGGGAACTTCTGGAGGGACTGGATATATTTAAATCAGCTGGTCTGGACGATCTCCAGCCCAGAGTGCTGAGGGAATTAGCTGAAGTCATTGAGGGACCCCTGGCATGGCTGTGCAAGCACTTGTGGTGCTCTGGTGTGGTGCCAGAGGACTGGAAGAGGGCCAGTGTGGTTCCCATCTTCAAAAAGGGAAGGAAGGAGGACCTGGGGAACTATAGGCCAGTTAGTCTTACCTTGATGCTGGGTAAGCTTTTTGAGAGGATTATTCTGGCACATGTCCACGGGGGGCCAGCAGCAGAGATCATGCTTAGGGGCAACCAACACAGGTTCATTAGAGGCAGGTCCTTCAGACCAACCTGGTGGCCTTCTATGACCAAATCCTTAGATGCAGGGTAGCAGTAGACATAGTCTTTCTGGACTTTTGGAAGGCCTTCGACACTGTCTCTCACTCCGTTCTCATTAAGAAACTAGGGGACCATGGCATTGACACCTACTCAGTCAAATGTGTCGCCAACTGGCTGGAGGGCCACACCCAGAGAGTGGTAGTGGATGGGTCATTTTCAACCTCGAGGAATGAGGGCAGTGGGGTTCCACAGGGCTCAGTACTCATGCCTGCACTGTTCAACATCTTTATCAGTGACTTGGATGAGGGGGTTAAAAGCACCCTGTTCAAATATGCTGATGACACTAAGATGGTGGGGGATGTGGGCACACTAGAAGGAAGGAATAGGCTACAATCAGACCTAAACAGGTTACAGGGGTGGGCGGATGAGAATAGGATGGGATTCAACACTGACAAGTGCAAGGTGATGCACCTGGGGAGGAAGAACCAGCAACA
>NW_017728886.1:175341005-175358911 GCF_001723895.1 Crocodylus porosus | reverse complement strand
AGGCTGAGGGGGGGGTCTTGTGGCCTGTTATAAACTAGTCAGGGGGGATCAGCAGGCACTGGGGGAGTCCCTGTTCCCCTGAGCACCACCAGGAGTGACCAGGAATAACGGTCACAAGCTGGCAGAGGGTAGGTTTAGGCTAGCTATCAGGAGACGCTACTTCACAGTCAGGGTGGCTAGGATCTGGAACCAACTTCCAAGAGAAGTGGTGCAGGCTCCTAGCCTGGGGGGTTTTAAGAGGAGGCGAGATGAACAACTTGCTGGGGTCATTTGATCCCAGTACTGTTTCCTGCCATGGCCGGGGTTCGGACTTGATGATCTGCTCAGGTCCCTTCTGACCCTACCAGCTATGAAACTATGAAAGGCATGGCAGAAAAGAGACTAGTGGTGAGGTGGTGCCAGAGATAGCCAACAAGTGGGTTGGATGTCACAGGGCACCAGGTACCAGGGTGGTGCGCCCACACTGGTTTGTTACACGGTATCAGATCACCAAGCCGTAAATCCAAAATAATGTATGGACTTAAGTTAATATTTATAAAATACTGAAATATTCTTTGTATTCCTGTCAAAAAAGGAGAGAACTGCTTTTATTAGGGTAATAACTGCTGAGTTGCGAAAAAATAAATAACAGTGTACCTTGAAGTCAGGATAGACTTTTAATCTTAGCCTTCATGGACAGAGATCTGTTAGTCAAGTTGTCCTAGTCTTTGACAGCAGTATATGCCTTACCAGATAAAAAACAGATATTTCAGGTTCATCTCCTGCTCAAGCCTCTTTGTGCCAGATTCAAACAGGATTGGAACTGGAGAACCAGTGATGCTCGGAAAACAATTCAGAAATGTATTACAGGACTCTTTGAAATAGAGAAGCTATGGAACGTTTGTGGAGGGGGAGGGGATGGGTAGGGAGGAAGTGGTTACTAATGTGGGGCCAGGATAATAGCAGATCTTTTGTTAGTGTATAGGCCACAGAGACATTAGAACAATTTCTCTTGATGGGTCATATGTCTTTGCAGGTATTACTCACATTTTTTAATTCATCAGGATACTCACTTTGCCATTTTAGTTTACACATAGTCCAAAAAATTGGACAAACAGATCTTAGAGAATGCTGTCTCAGAAAAAAATGAATGTTAACATCAAGCATTTCAGCCCCAATTGTAGCTTACATAGATCAAAGTTAGAAATTGTGTAATCATCTAATGTGAGTGGATAAGAAGGATCAAATAAAAGCAAACACAGAACACCAGAAACAAGACAGAAACAAGAACAGCTAAATTGCTCTAAGCCCCATATAAAGAAAGTGATGAAGTACGGCATGGTTTAGTAGAGTATGTTTTAGTCAGTGACAATATTGGAATCTGACAAGGGAAAAAATCTTTAGTTTGCTCAAGTGAAAACTTGAAAAAGACATAATTATAAAGGATGTTGCAAGGCTTAGTCTAAAGTGGAATAAAATGCACTTTAATAATTACTGAAAACATGAGACCTTCTATGGTAATAAATATCATCAGATAGAGAATCAAATCCACAGAGGTACTTTAATATTGAAGATTCAGCAATTAAGCTTGTATTTAGCTGTACATTATGTATGTAAAATAAGTCATATCCACTGCTGTTTCAACTATGCAAACTTTATCAGAGTTGGTTTCAGGCTTTTCTTAGCACCTATCAGCAAAAAAATTATTTTGATAGAAATTCTCTATTAATCTTGATTTGAATTCAAGCATAGTAGTAGTTGATTCTCACTACCATTCTTTTACCTCATTTATATGCTACTAAAAGATTAAGAACAAAGACTATAAGCTAAGGCACTTTTTTTAAACTTGTTTCCTTTTTTTTTGTTTTAATTGGTTTCTAGCTCATGTTATCTTGCCTATCTTCATATCACATATCCAGTAGTTCCCTGCTTCATGTTGGACTGTAACACACAACAGTTACAACGGAGTACACTTCTTCACATAAGTAGTCCCACTAAAGTCTATGGCACTTCCCATGCAGTATGCTATATGATAGCGAAGTCGTCCAAGCTTTCAGAAAACATGTTAAAAACAAAAATAGCTCAGTCAGTTTGACCAATTTACAACACATTTTTGCTAACATCCAGTCACATGTTGAACACTTTCTTCACACTCCTACTCTTTGCTATTTACACATTTCTGCTGACTTCAGCTAGGAGGCATTATGCCCCAGTTAGCTGCCTAAATCTATTCCAAGTGGCCTAATTTTTAGAGATACTGAGCAAATCTCTACCTCCTACTGAAAACAGAACAGACATGTTTTCCATAGCCCTGAAAACCAGATAATTTACAAAGATACCTAAATACAAATGAGGGTAGGCATCTAAGTATGAAAATATTTGCCTCTTATTCTGCTGATCATGCTTTTAAAATGTGTATTTTACAAGCCTCTTTCTTGCAGCAGGAATTAGCATACCATTAATATGGGTAGGGGATGAACAGTTACAATGTTTAACAGGTTTATGTGCACTCCCTTTAAAATTTTCCTATATCCACATATTAGCATTTCAGTAGATTTAATTAAAGTCTGTTTTGCTGTAGATAATAGCATCAGAAACATGAATGAAATCTTGCACATCTAATTTTGCCACTACTCATCTAACATTAGTCACTTTTTTGATTGTCTATTATTTTCATGTTAACCAATATTGGACCACCTGACTCTTTTCTTTTAACTTAATGTTAAAAATCTTGACCTTCTGAGATTATTTTTTTCTTGTTTCAATATAAGCTTCATATTCAGCAATCTCTGGATTTGATAAGAAAAATAATATCCCTCCTTGAAAATTGTTCCTTCACAAATAATTATTAGTAGTTGTTCTGTATTCATACATTGACATTATTTATTATATTTCGGTAATAGAGGCCTGAATATATTGTCAAAAGATGACCATAAATAGCTTACAGTCTATATGGTTGGATAAATTCTCTTCATCACTCTATTTATGGGTCCTGTAGCCTCTATAGCTGCTATGAGGAGAAGAAGATTGGTGGAAGTGTGAATGAGAAGGGAAGGACACAAAGGCATTTCTGGTGGCTCCATATTGCCGTTGTCCCTCATGAGATCTTCCTTCTGGTTAACTAGGTTAATGGACAATGTTTACTTGATAAAAAATTAGCATATACTTAAAATGCTTTCTTGAATAAAAGACAAACTGAACCAGGCAGACTGAACTTAACTTTGCAGTTTTTCCCCAGCTGCAGTGCGCATGGGCAGAATCCCATCACAACCCCGTTGAGCCCAGGGACCCCCCAGTGGGACCTTGACCCAGACTGCCAGTACATCCAGAGGTAGGTGGGGCCCACAGTGGGGGAGGGAGGGACCCAGACCCAGTCAGCTGTGGGACAGCTGAACGGACCTGAGGAGGGACATCCTCCTCCCTGGCTCCTACTTCACTCAGTCCCCCAGGGAGCCATGTAATCAGCGCCTCATGAACAGGACGCACAAACAGGCATTCTTCTAGGTCTGGTGCATGAATTAGCATGGGACTTTGCACAGGAGGGCAAGTGAGAAGTCCCAAGGCCCTGCCAGTGAGCCATAGGGTAGCTAGTCATAGCAGTAACCAGACTACCAGTGACACAATGTGGATGGCCACACACCACACCCTGAAGATCTCCTCAGAGTTTGAGACCTCCTCCTCTGGCACTTTTGAGGTCTCCACCTAGACAGAACCCATGGTTCTGGGCTCCATGCAGGTGGAGCTTCTGGCTCTTAGCTGTAGGGGCTGCCTGGCTCAATTCCAAGCACATGGCACCAGGATCATGGCCACCTACCCTTGTGAGGTTTGTTCCACTTTGCAGTCTCTGGTGTGCCAGATAGAGGAGCTCTAGGCTGCAGTCCAGAGACTGCGCCATCAGGGATGGTGAGCAGGAGATAAACTCATACTGCCAGGCTTTTCACCCCCTGGAGGCTGAAAGTAGACCAAAGTCACCTTCCAGGACAAGGGAGGACTTGAGGATCCCCAACAATGTCCAGTCAGGAATCCTCAAGTCCTCCCTTGCACCAGGATCTCCTTCCCTCTGGAGCTTTGCAACAGGTATGAACCTCTTGCAGCCCCAGTGTAACCTGCAGAGCTGGCAGCTCCTGCAGGCAAGGGAGGACCACTCACAGCTCTCCATAAGGCCACACATAGAGTGGTCGTTGTGGAAGACTCCCTCCTCAGGGGGACTGAGGGTGTGATCTGCCACCCTGATACCTTAGCCCAGGAGGTCTGCTACCTCCCGGGAGCCTGTATCCAGGACAAAGGATTTCAAAGCTCACCTGGCCCACCAACCACTACCCTATGCTCTTTATCCATGTGGGCATGAATGACACAGCTTGGAGCAATCCCAGATGGGTCATGAGAGGCTACAGGGCTTTGGGAACAGGGCTTAGTGTGCTGGGGACACAGGTGGTGTTTTCCTCAATCCTCCCAGTTTCAGGTTATAGGCTGAGGAGGGAGAGGAGGATCAATGTAGTCAACCAAAGACTGCAGCACTGATGTTATCATGAAGGCTTCGGCTTCCATGATCACAGTCCACTCTTTGGTGAGAGAAGAAGTGGTCTTCTGGGAAGAGATGGCCTCCACCTCACTTCACTGGGAAGGAAGCTTTTCTCAGCCAGAATGGCTGACCAGGCTTTAAAGTAAGCCTGCTGGAGGATAGGACGATTACTGCCACAGCAAGACCACTGGGCAACTTTTGCAAAATCAGCAGGCTAAAGTTGGGAATCTACCCATCAATGTCCTCCTGGGAATACCTCCAATGGGATACTTATGTGCTTGTACACCAATGCCAGGAATCTTTGAAACAAAAAGTAGTAACTGGTTCTCCTGTTAAACAAGAATGACTATGATCTCATAACAGAGACCTGGTGGGACTCAACATATGACTGGGCCACAGATATAGATGGCTATAAACTGTACAGGAGAGATCATGCAGATAAAAGGGGCAGGGGAGTAGATCTTTAAGTCAAGGAAAGTTACAAGTCCCTGCAAACTGACATTGGCATCAAAGGTGGATGACTGAAGACTATCTGGGTTAAAATATATCGGTAACATGGGATGGGGACACAATGGTAAGAGTCTACTACAGACCTTATAATCAGGAACAAGATCTTGACCAGGAACTGGCTGAGGCTGCACACTCTTGTGGCATGGTTGTCATGGGAGACTTCAACTACCCAGACATCTCATGGCAAGAGGACTTGGCCAAATCTGAATAGTTACAATGCTTCCTCACATGTTTGGATGAGCTGTACCTGATTCAAGAAGTCTATGGACTGACAAGAGGCAAAACACTGCTTGACTTGGTACTGGCAAAGGGGAATGATCTAGTCAGCAACTTAATGATCGATGGGAAGCTGGGAAAAAGTGACCATGAACTGATCACTTTCACTATCCACTGCAAAGCTGGCAAGCCAGTCAGCAATGCAGAAGTCCTTGATTTCAGGAAAGCTGACTTACACATGCTCAGGAGGCTTGTTGGTGAGGCCCTTAGGGACCACAATGTGAAGGGTAGGGAAGTTCAGGATGAGTGGTTACTCCTTAAAGGAGTGATCCTGAAAGCACAAGCAATGTCTATCCCATATCAGAGGAAAGGTAGCAAAAGGGCTCTGCAGAGAACTTGTGAACCTCCTGCATCTAACAAGAAAGACCTATAAAGGATGGATGACTGGAATCACCTCAAAGGAGGAGTATTCTGCACTTGTACAAACCTGTAGGGAGTGAACCAGAGAAACCAAGGCTGAGACCAAACTCCAACTGGCTACACATATCAAGGGCAAGAAAAGGTCCTTTTTTAGATATGTGGAGAACCAGAAGAAAAACAAAGGTAACTCTGGAACCCTGATAAACCAAATGGGACAACTGACAACTGGCACCCAGGAAAAAGACAACCTGCTTAATAGGCATTTTGCGTTGGGCTTTCACCCTCCCCAAGGGACCACCCTGCTCAACATGGTATGGGATGGCCAGGGTGAGGGAGAATTGTTACCCAACATCATTGTAGGCCATGTAAAGGAACACCTTGAGAGGCTGGACACCTTTAAGTCAGCTGGCCCAGACAGTTTACTCCCCAGGGCACTTAAGGAGTTGCAGACATCATAGCACAGCAACTAGCACGGATCTTTGAGAACTCATGGCACTTAGGTGATGTGCCCAAAGATTGGAAGAAGGCCAATGTGTGGTGCCTATCTTTAAGAAAGGGAGGAAGGTAGATCTGGGGAACTACAGGCCTATCAGCCTGACCTCTATCATGGGGAAGATCTTGGAAAAAATGATCAAAGTGACCATTCTCGACAAACTGGCTGATGGCAACATCCTGAGGGACAGCCAGCCTGGGTTTGTTGTGGGTAGGTCTTCTCCTTCTATGACCAAGTGACATATCACATGGACAAGGGAGAAGAGATTGATGTCATATATTTTGACTTTAAAAAAGCCTTTGATCTAGTGTCCCTTGATCTCCTCATGGAAAAATGGGCCAACTGCAGCCTTGGCCACATCACAGTCCAGTGGCTGGGGACCCAGAGAATAGTAATCGATGGAAGTAAATCATTGTGGTGCGCTGTGACCGGTGGGGTCCACAATGGCTGCGCCCTTGAGCCCACACTCTTTAACATCATTAATAATGATTTAGACATTGGTGTCAGAAGCAGACTAGCCAAGTTCACTGATGACACTTTAACCCAAACTTTGGGTTAAAGCGTCCACACCTGGGGATAGGCTGGTGATCCAGGCTGACCTCGACAGGCTCAGAAAGCGGCTGGATGTAAACCTAATGGCATTCAACACTGAAAAATGCAACATATTCCACCTTCAGGGGGCAAAAACTCTGTAACATGCTTATAGACTTGGCAGTGCTACGCTTGCTAGCACCATGGCTGAAAGGGACTTGAGGGTCATGATTGACCACAAGATGAATAGGAGCCACCAATGTGATGTCATAGCTGATAAAATGAGCAAAACTGTGGTTTGCATCCATAGATGCTTCTCCCAGGATATCCTCCTGCTGTACTCAACTTTGGTGAGAATGCAGTTGGAGTACTGCATCCAATTCTGGGCTCCACAATTTAAAAAGACATGGAAAAACTTGATAGAGTCCTGAGGAGAGCCATGTGTATTATCAGAGGCCAGGAGAACAGGCTCTATGATGAGAGGCTAAGAGCCATGGGACTCTCCAGCCTGAAAAAGCACATGCTCGGGGGGACCTGGTGGCTACCAATAAGTATATAAGGGATGTACATCAGGATCTAGGGAAACGCCTGTTCACCAGAGTGCCCCAAGGGATGACAAGGTCAAATGGTCACAAATTCCTCCAAGACGATTTCAGACTGGACATAAGAAAAACTTCTTTACTGTCTAAGCCCCCAAGGCCTAGAATAGACTCCCTCCAGAGGTGGTGCAAGTACCTACTCTGGACTCTTTTAAGAAACATTTGGAAGTCTATCTTGCTGGGATCCTTTGACCCTACTAGATCAAAGAAATGAATATATAGACTTGAGTCAGACTGTGGCTGACCATATGTTGAGTACTTACACATGCAAGTGACATCTTTAGAAACTGCTTGAAATATATGGAACTTTATATAATGCTAACTGCTCCAAAAGATATGTCCTAGGTGTCATAAACTGGGCACTAAACATCTGTGGATTCTTCTGACCTTACTTTCTATGTACACCAGATAAATAGTGGTGATACCTGGCATCTCATGAGATATTTGTGAAGAATAATGAATTAGTGTTTGAATAATTGAGATACTATACCAACGAGCACCATAGAAAACCACTAAGAAAATTCATAACTCTGGCTTTGGATTATGGCTTGAAGAGTGTATAAGAAATATATCTGAGGGCCATACATTGAAAAATGAAGAGAAAACAAACTGTTAAATAGTTTTTCATCAAATTAGCACCACCCATTCTGTTCACAGCATGTAAAAGAGGGCAAGTGGGGAAAAACTACTGTGTAAGTATATAACTAAGGGGGAAATCATAACACCTACAAAAGGGTTGAAACTAAAGCTGAACAGCAACCTTAATTCCTGAATTGTGAATATTAACAACATTGCAACTATACATTAAAACAAAAACAATAACATTATCTAATTAATAGAAAGATTTGCATAGTCTTGTCCACTCTCACAAAAATGCACAGTGTATCATGTTAGTTGATTTATTATTCAAGTCTTCAAGTCTTTCCTTTGTTGAAAATATTGTCAAATTTTAAGAGCCAGATTGCAGGGTGCTTACTATGGCTGTGCAAAGCTTCAGTCCCTGATTTGATATGGTGGAGATTCAGCCTGATTCAGTGGCTGAATCTCTGAATCCGAATCAAATCAGAGGACCCTTTAATCACTGAATCGAATCAGAACCCTCAGATTTGGACATAAAGACAGCTTTAAATGTCTTTTCTACATACCTTTAGGTAGCAGAGGCTCATGAATGCTGAGATGCTGGGGCTTATGGAGTATCCCACAGAAGCATAGGGAGCTCCCCAGCATGCTCAGTAGGAGACCATGGAAAAGTCCCCAGAAGCACTTCCAGTCCACTTCCGGGTCCTCTGGGCAGCACGCAATCCCCCCACCCCCCATACTCTTGCTTGGTGACTGGTGGCTCCTGGGTTGGAGGGGGGGTACCTGGGGTCCCCCTGTAGCCAATCACTGAGCCAGGGGGCCCCCCAGTGTGCTCCCTAGCAGAACCAGAAGTGAGTGGGCCAGAATTACTTCCAGTCCACTTCTGGGTTCACCGCCGAGCATGTGGAGGGCTCCTTTGCACTCCTGTGGGATGCTCTATGCACCGTAGCATCACAGGAATCACGAGTCATGCTGATACCTCAAGGTATGTATAAAAAACTTTTAAAGCTGTGTCTATGTCCATCAGCATTGAGTCTTCAGATTCAGATTCAGCCAAATTGAATCAGGGACAGTGATCCAAATCAACAAATCAAATCACTGTCCCTGATTCAGACTGAATCCAAATTGAATAGGGCCTGCTTCGCACACCCCTAGTGCTTACACATATGATCCCATGAAGTAATTTGACTAAGAAGTTAACAATACGAACATAAGCTCTTCATTTTCGAGTTTGTTTTTATGAGTACCTCTACATATATTCAAGAATCACATGTAAATTGGAGTATAAATATACAGGCTGTGTAATTATACATTTCAAGACATATTTGTTCAAATATTTTCATGCAAACATTGTCATTTTACAGACACAATAATTATGCTTGGATTTTTGTGGGCATGCTTGTTTTCTCTGTGCTTGAGAACATAAAAAAGCATTTTCTCAAGAGAAGTGTTATGAAGAGAAAGGGTTAATTTAAGTTAGAAAAAGGTACTTTTAAATTATATGTTAAATTCTAGAATAAATGTCAACATGATAAAATTTAAGTTATAGCTCAAATAATGTCTGATGTTGGTTGTGGGGGGGAGTGGAGCCAAGAAAGGAAACAATTAAAAAAAACATTATTTATTTAGTTACTTATTGGTGTTGTGATAGGGAAGTAGAATTTAAATAGGAAATTCTGTTTTTCTCCTTGTTGGATTAATGGTTTCTGCCACTTTTAATTCCTATGAGGTTAAATTGTTGGCTGCTGTTATCCTAAATTCTTTACTGCTTCTTTTCTATCTACATTTATTCTTTTGCTTGCTAGTTGGAGATCTCTTCATCAATTTTTGTTTTTATTCTTTTGTCCTCTGTAGCACCTACCTGCAACTTTGGGTTTAATCAAAAACAAAACAAAAAATACTCTCCATTTAAAGCTTAATGGAGGCAATAAGGAAAAAAACTAAGTGGTGTCATGAATAGTGATATTTTCCTGCATGTTTTCCTGATGTTTTTCTCATTTGCCAGTGTTAAATAATACTGGATGGTCATGGCAGAAAACTTATGGACACCCTTAAAATCCCGCCACTTACTTGCAATAATTTAGACCAACCTTTTTGGGAGGTATGCCAAGAGCTAAGCTCTGCTCCCTCCCCAAGTACTGCTTTGATACTCCTCAGAGGCATACTGGATAAAATGTGGGGGTCAATTCTCTAGCTATGAGGAGTTGTCACCAGCAAGAGCCAGGTTAACCTTTCCTTGACTCTACAACTGCCTCAATTTTAGAAGATGAGCAAAAGCCCTGAGTTTGGTGGTGGCTGGAGAGTAGAGGAAAGGTTAATCTGGCTCCTAGCAGTGACACCTGACATCTCTTGCAGCTGGCCCTTGCTTTGCTTCATGAGGCCAGAGCTGTGAGCCCCACTGACTTCATTCTGGAGCTGCCTCTTATTGAGATCCTTAAGCTCGTGCACCACACAGAGCAGCTGCTCATGCAACTTAAGTCATGTGTGCCAGGGGTTGGTCACCCCTGCTTTAGACCCTGATAGTCCAAATACTTAAATGCATCCTTAATTTTATGTATCGGTACTTATGTACTTCAATGACATTTGCAAATATTTATGTGATCCCAAAGCAGTCACTGGTTTGTTTGGGTCACAATTTATAAGAGCACTTAATATATACTTAGGGAAGTATGTTTGCAGTAAATGTTTTATATTCAGTCCTTTTATTTTTAAAACTTTAGCTTTGAACTCATCTCAGTTATCCATTTATCCTTGGCTGGGCTGGTTTGAAGCACAAAAGCCTGACCCAAAGTCAATGGGACTTAACCACAAGCTTAAGTGCTTTACTGGATCAGGGTTTTAGGTCAGATCCAATGCTCACTGAACTCAGTGGGAGTCTTTCTATTTCAATCGGTTTTGGATGAGGTCTCTTCTATTTCTGAACATACTGGTGAAGGATGAATGACAAGGCAATCATACCTAAAACCACCGAGTGAAAAATAAATTCAGGTATAGCATTTACCTTAATCTTTCATTTTTTTTTTTTTTTACTTGTTTGACAATAACATTTAATGGGTGAAGAGGTAAGGATGGTGTATAAATATGTAAAGACCAGGCTATCATCCACATATTTGATATAGCATTTTTTCTCTCACAGTGTTAGTTACTGAATGAAATGTTCTTGCTTATATCCTTTAATTTATTTATATATTAACTTTTTACCCAGGGGGAGATTTTGAGCAATGAAAATATTTTTTAAACCTCTATCTGAAAATTAATACTACATCATACAGCCTGTCTGTGGTCAAGGTCTAAAAATGTGGCCTTTCCTTCTGATGCGATAATGTACTACATAAGTAATGATGTACTTAGAGATAAAAGTGTGGTGAGGACAGTCAGTTCTCACACATGATAATCTCTGATTCATGGGCAAAATATAACTAGAAATGATGCTGTTGGAGGACTAAGATGAAATGTCTCAAGTTGAAATTACCTCCTGAAAATGTAATTATTTTGGATATCAAAATTATGAAGCTAAAATGTTATTTACACATATTTAGTTGAGACACAAGCATTTCTGCATATTCAGATCTTGTCATGGAATTACTGATCACTTCTAAATTGAAGCATTAGTTGCGCTGTCATATTAGAACTAATAATTTTTTTAAGTAATTACAAGCATATGTTTTATCTGCTAGTAGGAAGCTTTGAAATATAATAGAACATGTTGATGTTGTATTGTGATAGTTTGGTATTAAAAAAGATTTTACTGTAAATATCAACTGAATACATATGTATCATAAGATTTTCTGGTTGAAAAGGAAACATCACACTGCTATAGTTAAACTTGTAATAGCTACAGCATGAACAACAATGATTCAACTATTAAAAAATGAACCATAATTTCCTTTGCTCAGAAAGGGAGGTATAGACATTATGCTTAATATGCTTTAAAGTGCACAGAAAGTGTTTTACAGCCATAACAGAACAGACATGCATGGCACATAAAGTGCTTTAAAAATGGTGGACCCCACTCTAAGTTAACCCTGGCTGAAACTTAAAGCGCTTTCTGTTAGAGCACTTTATTGAACATCCATGCCAAATCCCATCAAGGATTAACTTAGAACATGATTACCACCATCCCAGAAGGCATTGTATAGGGGTGCTCTAGCCTTGGGCAGAGCTCCTTGGCTCTACCTGAGTGACAGGTGGGTCCCTTCCCCTCAGCTGTCACTGATGCAAGCCAGTGACAGCCTCTCATCACAGTCCCTTACTCAGCTTGCTAGGGGTGGGGGTGAGGAAGGTGGGGTTTCTTTTCCTACAGCTTCCCTGGGTGGTGGCATGGAGGGTTGTAGAGGAAGGGCTCTTGGATCTCTCTTCCTGTAGCAACCGCAGCCAGTGGGGGAGGAATAAGCCACCCTGGGGCTGCTGTGGGGGGAAACCCCAGAGCCATTGTCCAGCAGCAGAGCTGCCTGAGTGGGGCTGTAGCGGGGGAAAGGCCCTGGGGTCTCTCCCCCAACACCAGCCCTAGCCAGGCAGCAGGGATACAGACCCCACAACCCTTCCCTCTAGCAACCACAGCCATGCTGCACCATGCTGCAGCTGCTGGCTGCAGCTGTCAAGAAGCTGGGAGTGGGGGAGCCCCCCACGCATGGACCCAGACATCCCCAACCTATATCCCAGCTATCAAGTTGTGTGTGTGGGGTGGGGGGGCAAGCTCACAGTGTGGGGCTCTATTTTGCCCCATCCACTTCTATCCTCTTCCCCACCTCCCCACTACTGATATTTGCCACATGGTGGGGGAGGGCAGGGAGAGGGGCTGCTTTGGCAGACTTCTTAGAGGTATGTGAGTATGCCCCCAGCAGCCAGTGCAGCCAGGCTGCAACCCCTGCCTCCCATCCCTGCTCCTTGACACCCCCCACCCCACCAAACAGAGAATGCCTGTTTGGCTGGCTCCTGCTCTAACTTATCATGCTTTGAGCAAAGCATGATGAGTTTGTACACTTATGCCAGGGCCTTTTTGAACATCTGCACTTAGTCAATGAAAGTATAAAAATAATTTTCCAGAAAAAAAGAAAAATAAATTAAAGAAAATGTAATTTCACAAAATAAGCATGACAAATTCCTGCAGGAAATAGATTAGAATATACAGGCAGCTAAAATGAAAAGTTTGGATTTATTGTGCATTTTGTATGGTAACATCTGGTTTTCCGATTTATATATTCTCATGGTTTTTTTTTTTACTTTTATATTTTAAACATTCAAGTATGAAACTTTTTATTCTTTTTTTACCTGAAAGATATCAACCTATTTCAAGGACTGTGCTACATTTGGCCATTATATTGTTTGTCTGCCAAAGTGAGTGGTGTACATTAACCTTTTGCATTGAGTCTTTCCACCAGTGGAATCCAATTCTCTAGAGACCAGAAGTAGCTACCAAAGTGAAGTTTGTGCCTGAAATGAAAACATTATTTCTGTGGCTCAACTGAAAACATGCTTCAGTGAAAGTGAATAGCTGAAATGAGACAAAGCTATAAACATCCAGGTGGCTACCTACTAGCAGTTGACTAAGTACAGCAAAGAGAATTTTTTTCAACACATACAGTAAATTCATGCCAAATACAAAATTTATTTTAAAATTATCCACAAATTAGATACTAAATTGCTGTATACTTTTGGCTGAGAAAAGGATTTTTGAGATTAGATTCATAAAATAGATGAAGTGGGGCTGCCCTCCTTTTGTCAGTGGCTCAGTGGTTAGGACACTCATCCAAGATCCAATTCAGTTCCATTCTCTGACTAAGGGGATGTCCAGACTCCTAAACTATAGATTATCCTAGGTCAGAGTCCTCACAATTGTTTCTCCTGATACTGTTTCACTTAACTAATTAAATATTTGTTGAAGCAAAGATTGGACCCCAGAAGTCCTAGGCAACAGTGAGTCACTCATTCTCTGCTTTTCTCTGGCTCAATTTCATGCAAAGTGGAACTCTAATAGGAGAAACTGCAGGAATCCAGTAACAAAATACCCTAGAATTTGGTGGCTAGGATGATCATTTGGTAGACGGAGACGCAATTTCAAATCCCTGTGTTAAGTCAGGTAGAAGATGGATTTGACTTGCAACTTTTCTTTTCCCTGTCAGAGGTATGTGTTACCTTTATATACTATGACTTTCTCAACTACAGAAGTACATTTACCCACTGGGTTACTTAAAAAAAAAAGGCTACTATTTTACATGAACAAGGGTATCATGTTCTAATTTAATGAAATTGTTAAAGTGACCTTAGTGGGCAAAAAAAATATGAAAATTTAATTTAAAAAAAATCTTGAAAAACAGCATCATTTTCGTCCATTTCACTTTATCTAAAATATGTATCTGTTTTCTGTTTTCTCTGGTTAGCCATGGTGACCAAACACCTTGGGTAATGATACACCTCATGTAACTGGTGTTACCTTTTGAATTTCAAGAAAGAAACATATACAACTAAGAACAACAAAGAGGAGGATATAACCACTACTATTTGTCACTGAAAAATGCAGGCATGACTACTGTCTTGCACAGCTGCAGAATGTTGAAATTAAGTGAATATAGCTGTTGACTTATCTGTTATAAAAGTGAGAAAGAAAAAGAGCAAAGGATATTTTCTGACATAAGCCATCTACAAACAGACTATACATTAAAGGGGTCCAAAATACATAGCAGTAGTATAAACAAACAACTAGGAACTCCATATCAAATATAATGTTACCAACCTCCAAAATTAAACATTACATTTATGTCCAACCAGATGTCACAGCTAATATTGTTTGAGGTAAGTAATGTAAGTTTTCAAAATGTATTTTAGAATCACAGAGAGTACTTTATTCAGAATTCATTTTCCTTTTTACATGGAGCTGTAATACTACACATTTTATTTAGTTTCTTTTCAGTAGACATAAATGAAAAATAAAGGCATGGTAGAAGTAAAATAATCATATATTTGATATACTTATGGCAAAAAATTGTCTGTTTTGACAAGTAACCTTGGCATTCATTTATGCACATCTAGTGCTAACATCCATGCCTCTGTGTATCTCATAATTTAAATATTTTTAGAAATGAAAGTAGAATAGTTTTGAAGAGCTGTCATTGGTAGAAGAAAGATAAGAATTCCTAGCCAACTAGGTTTTCCCAGACTGCCCCAATGAAATTAATTAGCAGGTGGCACAGATAGTAGCTACCGTATCAAACAATAGTTGCAGTACAAACAACTCTCCTGACATTGTACTTCTTTGTTTATTCTGTAGAGCCCTTGCTTTTCCTATAAGAAGTGACTGGTAGAGACAGAGTGAGAATTCACCCTGACTAATAAAGGATCAGTCTGTTTACTTTTGACTTACTGCTGAATGTGAAAAGGCCATCATCTATTTTCCAGAGGCTGGATGGTTTAATGAAGGAGTATATAAACCAATAAACAAGCTAAATCTCTCTGATACAGAAGCACTGACAACTTGTTGAAAAATGACTTTAGTTTCCAAATAATTTTCAGGTAGCAGGGGTCTGTGGAGGCCTAAAATAATTGGAAATAAGGATAATTTACAGTCTACAGCCCCAGATTTGAAGATAATTTACTCTTAGTAGTAAAGAAGAAGTCTTACTCCAGACCAAATTTACTAGTGTACCATATTCAGGAGTAACAGTTTGGGGCAGGTGTCTACACATGCAGAGATTAGCACCCAATTCCCTGCAGCCTGCAATGGGCCTCTGCTGCCACCAGGGGGAGCTTCAGGGTAGGGAGCCCTCATGGGACTGCCTGCTGTTGGGGGAGGGACAATGTCTCCTGCCCCAACAGCAGAGAGCTTCTGGCTCTGGCTTCCAGATCAGGGGCAGAGGGTTTGGAAAGAGCTACAGGGGAAGGGCAGGTCCCAGACCTTTGCCTCAATATATTAGTGGGGCAGCTGACAGCTAGCTCACTGCTAGCTGCTCTACCAGGAGATTGTCACAGGGGTTAGGACCTACCCCACCTCTGGTGATGTCATGATAAATTAATGTAAATAAATTTGTATGTAATTAAATCCCCTGACTGTCCAGACATTGTTCTATAGGGACAGAGGGAAACCGAGTGATCTGCAGTTCCCCCACAGTACACCTGCCAGCTAACAATCCCCTTCAATTTGAGAAGGGGATTAAGGCTGAGGATGCTAGGAGCACACGTGCCCTCGGTATCTCCCGACCCTTGAGGCGGCGGTGGCAGCAGCAGCAGCAGCAGCACCAGTAGCAGCGATCCACAGCTAAGGGACAGCTACGGCAATGAGGAGGTAAGCTGGGGGAAGGGAGCAAGTTGGGCCAGGTGCTGGCAATCGGGCAGGGGACTCTTTCCCAGCCTGACCCTATTCAGCTGCAGCAGGCAGGAACTGCGCAAACAGGGAAAGCAAACAGGTGCACTCTTTAGGGGCGTGCCAGAGTTTGCGCCAGGGTGGGAGAAGGCTAGGAGCTTGGAAGCCTGAGAGTCAACTTACTAGGGATCCCCTGGTGGGACAAAGCTCCAGCCGACAAGTGGGGTTCCCACAGAAGGTAGGGCTGCAGGTAGACACAGCTGATTGACTGGCTCAGCTGATTGTCTGTTTGGCCCTGCTGATTGGCCCAGGAAATTTGAACCTGGGCTAATTGGCTGACCAAATTTCCAGTTGGCTGAGGACGCTGGAGGGAGCACATGTGCCCCCAGTATCCCCCAACCCTTGAGGCAGCAGCAGCAGCAGTGATCCGCAGCTAAGGTACAGCTACAGCAATGAGGAGGTAAGCTGGGGGAAGGGAGCAAGTGGGGCCAGGTGCTGGTGATTGGGCAGGGGACTGTTTCCCCACCTGACCCTATTTATCCGCACTGGGTGGGAGCCACGCAACAGGGAGTGCAAACAGGCATGCTCTTTAGGGGCACGCTGGAGTTTGCACCGGGGTTCGTGTAGGGAGGCGCGCGAGGGAGGCTGCAGGCAGTGTAAGAGCCAATGGTGGTGGCAGCAGCACCAGTTATCTCTAGGTAAGTGAGTGGGGGTGACAGCATGGGACTTGTCACGCGGAGTGTGGCCAGGGCTCCTGCCCCACGGCTGCCTCCTGGCCTGGGGACCAGTGAGGCTTCCATGCAGGTGGGACCCCCTGCCTGTGGGGGCTGCCTGGCTTGGTCCCTGGGGCCAGGGAAGGGATGCAGAAGCGGGGGCTTCTTTCACCTGTCCCACCTGTGCCAGGATTGCAGCGCTGGGGGTAGCAGGTGAGAGAACTTCAGGCGGAGGCGAGCAGACTGCAGGAGATCAGGGCTGTGGAGGACAAGATTGACAGGCACTTTGTCTCTCTGCAGGGCCCGTCCCCTCAGGCTGTCACCACCCAGGAGTCTGCAGGAGGCAATGGAGGACAGTCACCTCCAGGGCCAGGAGGCATCGCAGGTGGTAAATAGCTACATCAACTGTCACCCCAGTACAACTGGGGAACAGGTATGCAGCCCTAACAGCACTGGAGGAGACTGGGCATGAGGAAGAAGGTAGGGAGGAAGCCATGCTCTCATCTGGCAAGCCAGCATCCATACCAACTGAGCATCATCCAGTGACCTAGAGGAAGAGACATTGGGTCATCGTCATAGGGACTCCCTCCTCAGAGGAATGTAGGGACCCATCTGCTGCATGGACCCCAATGTGAGAGAAGTGTACTGTCTCCCCAGGAGCCAAGACAACACAGGGAAGATCACTGACCTCATCCAGCCTTTTGACTACTATCCTATGGTCTTCATCCATGTGGGAACCAATAATGCTGCCTGGAGTAGTCCGGACCAGATCATGGATGACTACGGGGTTTTGGGGGCCAAGCTTAGAGAGTTGGGGACCCAGGTGGTCTTTTCATCCCTCCTCCTGTTTTGTGGAGGTCATCAGTGGCAGAGCGTCTGCATCCATGAGGTGAACTGGTGCCTCCAGAGTTGATGTCGTCACGCCAGATTTGGCTTCCTGGACGATGACCAGCACTTCAGAGCAGAAGGCGTCCTGGGGCATGATGGTCTCCATCTTTCCCCCAAAGGTAAGAGTTTGTTTTCTTACAGGCTAGTTGACCTCTTCCAG
>NW_017728886.1:175339315-175340667 GCF_001723895.1 Crocodylus porosus | reverse complement strand
GCTTAACTGAGACCCTGTGGGTCAAACTTCAAGGAGGGCAGGGGGAGAGGGATCTGGTGGTAGGGGTTTACTACAGGCCACCACATCAGGAGGAAGAGCTGGATCTGGAATTCTACAGGCAGCTGGGGGAAGCCATGCATGCAAAGGATGTTGTGGTCATGGGGAATATGAATTACCCTGACATCAACTGGGAGGAGGAGTGGGCCAGGTCTAGCCACTCATGAAGGTTTCTGACGTGTGTACAGGACCTACGCCTCATGCAAGAGGTACTCGTCCCCACTAGAGGAAATGCCATACTGGATCTGGTGTTAGCTTCTGGGGATGACCTGGTGGGGTATGTGCTAGTACAAGGGAGGCTGGGGGATAGTGATCATGAAATGATCCACTTTGCTATTCAGAGAAAGGTGGGGAGGGTAACTAGCACAGCACAAATGCTTGACTTTAGGAAAGCCAACTTCGATGTGCTCAGGGAGGAACTCGGAGACAGGGGGTAGCTAGTATGGCGGTCCAGGAAAGGTGGTCCTTCCTCAAGGAGGCTATCCTTGGGGCACAGCAGGACGCAATTCCTCTGCACAGAAAGGTGGGAAAAGGGTCCAAGGGTCATGTCTGAGTGCAGTTATCCAGGCTGGCCTGAGGGCAAAGAAAAAAGCATACTGGCGGTGGAAGCAGGGGTCAGGGACAAAGGAGGAGTACACCTCCCCGACCCGAGCTTGTAGGGATTTGGTAAGGAAGGCTAAAGCAGCACTGTAGCTTAGATTAGCTTCTGAGATTAAGGATAACAAAAGTCCTTCTTCAAGTATATAAGTAGCACTACGAAGTCTCGGGGTAACATTGGACCCCTATGAGGCAAGGCAGGGCAGGGCAGGGCAGTTTGTGACGGACACACGAGAGAAGGCAGAACTATTCAACAAGTTCTTTGCCTTCGTGTTCCTGTCTGCTAACAATGGGGTGCTCTCGGCTGACAGCGTAGAGAGGCCCAGGAAGGATGCAAGTCCCCCAGCTGTTAGTACAGACCTAGTTAAGGATTACCTGGAGGGCTTAAACGTGTTCAAGTTAGAGGGTGCCAGAAGACCTTCATCCACAGGTGCTCAGGGAATTGGCTGGAGTCATTGCAGAGCCATTAGCACAGCTGATCGAGGACTCCTGGTGCTCGGCCCAAGTCCCTGAGGACTGAAAAGGGGCCAATGTGGTCCCTAATTTCAAGAAGGGGAAGAATGAAGAGCTTGGCAACTACAGGCCAGTCAGCCTCACTTCTATCCTGGGGAAGGTCTTTGAAAAAATTATCAAGGGCCACATTTGTGAGAGCCCTGCAGGGGAAGTGAGGTTGAGGGGTAACCAGCATGGGTTCATCC
>NW_017728886.1:175322573-175338450 GCF_001723895.1 Crocodylus porosus | reverse complement strand
TAGGTTAGATATTAGGAAAAACTATTCACGGTAAGAGTGGCCAGAGCCTGGAATAGACTTCCCAGAGAAGTGGTGCTCTCACCTTCCCTGGAAATCTTCAAGAGGAGACTGGATAGGCACCTGGCTGGGGTCTTATGACCCCTGCCACCCCCAGGGCTCCTTCCTGCCCATGGCAGGGGGTCAGACTTGATGATCTGTCTAGGTCCCTTCTGACTCATTGATTCTATGATTCTATGATATACCCAAGTTACCTGCACTACAACTACTACATTCTACTGGGTAAAGTGATGTAGCTGTAGGAGGGCATGGCTACACATTGCCATGTGTGCTGTAGCACACCATACAGTGACGTAGCCCATCACTGCATCAATGTAGGGTGACATAAACGTACCCAACATGTATTACATTGTTGAACCAATTGGCATGTGAAAAGCTCCAAGAATATTTTCATACTGCATGATGAACCTCATAAGCATTTTTCTATATGTAATTAAGAATTTCTATCTCCCTAGCAAAGTGTGTGTCGGGGGAAGGGGGAGAAACAGTTTGCATTTATGTGTGAACGAGCCCATATGGATATTCCTCCTCCACAGAACATTTTTCTTGAACAGGCTCAGAACATTCTTCCTTGACAAGTAAGAAAATCACCCCCTTACGTCATTCATATGCATATGTAAGTCTATGCGTGTGTGTATATAGGTATATAAATAAGTGCATATGTGTGCAGATAGATAGATAGAATCACTGACTATACTCCAAAACTCACACTCTGCTACTCATATTGAGTAATGACTTAGGCAGCAAATAACCAATTCAGAAAGTAAGGGAAGAATAAGCAACAGTGGCAGAATCATATATTAAGTGACTTGAGTGTACTTCAAATGGATGTGAATGAGAAAAAAATTCTTAAATGTAAGGATGAGTAAACCAAGTGCTACATTTTCATAATATTTTCATTCTATCTTTGCAAAATGTTAATTTGAATGCCGAATGACCATTTAACAGTTTTTCTCTTGATACAAAGACAATTTAATGAGGGTTTCAAAGGTTCCTGTTTAGGTATATTCTCAAACCTAATTTTCTAAATTGGACACACCTTCCTATTCATTTGGCACAGCAGGAGAAAAATAGCCTTTGCTTGATATCTGGAACAGCTATAGAAAAAAACACCAGGCTTCAATCAGTGGAAAGGTTCATGATAAAACCTAGATGCTTTAGTCACACTTCAGACCTTTAACTGAAAAAAATATGTGGGAGGGAAGTGCCCTTTTCTGCTCTAAGTGCTAAGCAAGAATAATGGTCAGCCTTTATCAGAGAGGAGAAATGGAACTGTATTTTTTTGCATACAGCACATGCTGAAATAAGTTACACACCTTGATTCTGAAACATTGAATGAAGAAAAAAAATGTTTCATTTAAATTATTGGGAAGTAGCTGTAAAAACTGAATAGCATCTTTAGCATGCTGGGAGAAACAGAATGTGTCCACAACCAGCTGTCAGAGAGTCCCACAAGCAGCACTGCTGCGTTATTTTTGCTTTCCCTGGCAGAAACAAAAAGTATTAACATTTTCTCACTTAGCACATGCACCCCAATTTCCAGCGGCTGAATTTTCAGAGAGAGCGCAAAACAGACTTAATTCCTCTACTAACTGGCAAAATGATACACAAGCTAGTTACCATGAGGCAAGGCTTACGAGTGACCTTACAGCATGTCATCTGTTCCAGTAAAGCTCCCTGTGTGCTCACTTGTCACAGAGTAAATGTGAGGTAACTTATCTTTACTTTAATTTTACATTCTAAAACCATAAAAAGTTTTAGTTCAAGTTTAGTTCAAAACTGAAAAAAGTATTGGTACATGATGTGTATTATCAAAATCAGATTACCTCAATGCTGTATTATTAAAAATGAATAAATGAACAAATGCATAAATAAAATCTTGCCATGATATCCTACTGAGATTTCCAAACCAAAAATTTATTTTCTACATTTTTTTTCTCTAAACTCATTTCTTTTTCTTCAGGAAAAAACCCGACGTATATGCACACTTTTAGATTCCAAGTCACCAACTGTGTTATCTATCCCTAACTGTGGCCCACTAAAAATTACACTGCAGTATCATTAAATAAATCATAGGAACCATTGTTAAATATTTTGCTAAAGATTATTTAAATGTTTTGCTAATAACGACAGTTTTTTTGGATGGATAGATTTTTAAAAATAGAAAAAAAACAAGCTACGTATCCAATTCAGTTTATTGGTTCAACAGTTAATCTCTATGCAATCCTTTCCTTCCCTGATGCAAACAATATAAACTCATTTTTATTGGAATTGTAAATGCTACTTAATTTTAGCTGTCCATGTTCTCTGCTGCAGGAGCAAAGCTGTCAAGGTCTAAAAAGTGCAAACACATCTTGTTCTAGACTGTCATAAAATTTGGATTTATTACTGTCATGATGTGACTGGGCTAGAAGAAACTTTAGGTTTAAGGAAGAGCTAATTAACAGTAAAAAAAGAGGTATTGAAAGGTTTCAAGCAGAATCTTTTTTTTACGTTTTATGAACCCAAATGGCACTTACTGAACTTCATAAATGCTGTTTTTGGCACTTATATGTACTTTGGAATCATAGTCTATGTGCAGTGTGACATGGAAACATGCTCTACGGTCTGTGCTCTTGCCAGGTATTTAGTCAATATTTTGCATTAACACAGGTACACGTATAAATCCCAAAATTGTAGCTAGGCAAAAAGTCATGACTAAAGGGTGTTTGGCACAAAAAGAAAAGACAGGCCCTTAAATATTTTAGGCCAATAGCCCAGTCATTCAGGAAATCACTCATGTCCTAGGTCTCCCTTCACCCAAATTGGGTTTAAACATTCCCAGCACATCAGGCAACCGGTAAGTCATGGCCAATGTCTTTATTAACGATGTGGACACTGGTGTCAGAAGCAGACAGGCCAAGTTCGCCAATGGCACCAACCTTTGGGTAGAGCGTCCACACCCGAGGATAGGCTGGTGATTGAGGCTGACCTTGATAGGCTTAGGAAGTGGATGGGTAAAAACCTGATGACATTCAAAATGGATAAACGCAAGGTACTCCACCTCAGGGGGAACCTCCCCTCCCCACATCACGCTTATAAGTGGTGCTATGCTTACTAGCACCACAGCCACGAGGGACTTGGGGGGGACTTTCTGCCCCTGGGGCAGGGGGCTGGACTCAATGATCTTCCGAGGCCCCTTCCAGCCCTAATGTCTATGAAATCTATGAAATCTTCCTCTTGAAGTTGGGTAAGCACTATTTAGGTGCATAGTGACATAAGATTCTGCCCTAAGCCTTTCAATACCTTGCCTCTCACTGCTAATTAGCTCTTGTAAGCCTATCTTTTCTTCTAAAGCAGCTGCATCATGACAGTTAAAATGTACTGTCATTTCTTACTACACTCTTCTCTTCTAGCTGTTCCTTATATTTAGATTAAGATGGCCAAATTGCTGCAACACATATTGGTGGTTAAAGGTTGTGTAATTATAATTATGGTAAATATATTTTTGTAGCACCTAAAATGCTGTAGGCTGTGTGCAGACACACTTGATCATACAATACTTGTTGTCAAGAAATCACATTGTTAAATGAGTGGATCCTTAAGTGAATAAAATTTAATCAGCAAAAAAAGTTACATGGTTCAGTCACACTAGCTCAAAGAAATTTTTCATATTTGAAAAATAAGAATATATTTCAATACATGCAATCACCTTTGGAAAAGGGTTATTTATCCAAAGGAGGTTAGCAGAGTTTCAGTTGTGACAGACTGCATAACAGTTATTAAATCATTTTAAGGTAACTCCTTTGGAGCTAAGATGATTAAAAAAAGACATCCTTTTTTCCATAACCAGGCTGGACCTAAAAGAGTACAGAGGAAATTCAGTTGTGGAATAATTACGACTAAAGAAAATGACTAAAGGTGCAGTTTATATCGTATTTAAATCTTCCTCCTTCTCTAGCTTGTTCTTATCTGAACAGTTGGAACAAGGTGTCTATTTTAATCTGCAAATTGCAAATGTAGAGTTGTTCATGTTCATTTTTGAACTAATAGCAATGTCCATAAGTTTTCAATAAACCACAAGTATGGAACTTTTGCATTCAGTAAATACATATGCATTTCTATGCCTACATATGCATTTAGACAGCATATATTAAGCCAATATAATGAACCCTGATGGAAATATCTACCAAATTATGTGTAAACTAAGATCAGACAATCATAATTTTAATGTGAATAAAAATTTAGAAGAGCAATTAAGCAAACCTCAATTGATTAGGGCTGTGTCAAGTAGGACAAAATATGATGTGTTGCAGTGTGATTCTAACGGAGTAGACTCATCATGTGACTTTGTACAATCTTTTTTCTACATCCTATAGCTTTATCTCTTACACATTTACTTAGCTTGAAAAAAGCAGCATAACAAAAATATCATAATACCAGGCACACAAATCATTTTTTCTGGTAAGCATCTGGCATTCAGAAGGAAACATGAAAAGTGTGAGACACAATACATGTGGTGCATTACAGACAAAAATCCTTACTAAACAATTATTAAAATAGCTGCCTTGTCTAAAGCACATACAAAGTTTAGATAATTAAAATATGCATAATGGGAACTTGGCTACAAAGCTTTTAAAAAGCCTTTAACCCCCTCCCCCCCAAATTAACAATTGGAGTAGTATGGTATGCAAGAGACTCTTCTTCTCTAAGTCATTGGTTTCCTCCCAGCCCAGGTTGGTAGCTAACAAAAAATATTTCTTTCATATGTTTTGGTGGCTTGAGGGAAAGCAACGTCTCATTTTTCTTAGTAATGGATAGGTGCTCATTTTGGAATAATGACAGTTATATACCCAAAAAGACAGTTTTAACTGCTTCCTAAGAAATAAGGGTGTCAGACCTGAGTGGAATGACAGCAGGGAGAGAGTAAGTAGAACAGTTTGTCCCTGTTCTGTGAAAAACAAAGAAATATAACCTGAAATCATCTTTCAGTCTGGTACTTGAAAGTGACTTCATTGCCCATCTAAATGTAATTGGAAAATTAAAGAAACTTATTATTAATTACTTATTCTTTCTCATTCTCAGGTTCTAATCGCACACTTATCAGTCTGATAAGTGATCACCTTTCAGTTATCCATTTAATGATGTGAATAACATGTGTTGCATATAATTTATTTTCTCTTCTTCCACTCTGGATGAGAAGCATGGGAATAATATAGACATGGATATTTCACAACTCACTTCTAGGTCCTGTGCTGTACGGTTTTATTAAAAGTGAGATTAGAGAAGCGTGCACTAGATGGTTTGCTTGGTGGCTAGTATTCATCCTTTTCAAGTTTTGTGCCCAGGTCTCTCTTTCAGGGTAAAATTGTATGATAACACATCTGTGCAAGTTCAGTCACTTTTTAAAGGAAAATAAGAGTATTTTACATTTCACAACTGGTGCGATTATGAATTGTCTAACTGGTATATGGTACCTAGTGTTAGGAAGAAATAGAAATGGTAACACAGATTTAATGTTCTGAACTGACGGTCTTAAAGATAGTAACATATGTGTATTTATTAAATTAAGGAAAAAGACCAAGCCATATGATTCTTTGAAAATATATTAATTTGAAGAGCCACTTGTCAAACAAGTAACAACTATCTATATTTGTTTCAGAGGATTCATCATTTAAAGTTACTAGTTCAATCATATTCATATTTGAGCTTGATCATGATCTGTGAAGTTTCTCGTTTAGTCCATGTATTTAACACCCACATCTGATATAAATTCTAATTATGCTGAAACCAATCATAAAGCAGAGCTGAAACAGCAGCAGCAGGAATTCCATTGAGTTAAATAGCTAACACTTCATGCAATTTCAGGTTAATTCCAAATGTGTTATGAGCTATAAATATTTGCAGTTAAACTGATTTATGTAACATTTTTGGCTGAATGGTTGTATTCATGCTTGTGCATAATAATATATGAATATTCATGGTTACCATTTTAACATGATAAACCTTGGACTGCCAAAATCAAAAATTGGTTTAAAAAACCGGAGTATAGGGAAACATGGATTCTTTTCATTTTTCTTTTTTAAGGCCATCCAATTGGTATATCCTCAGCTATTTTATAAAGTTTTGATAAAACACCTCCTGAACTTATTAAAAAAATATGGACAGTGCCAATGCTCAGTTTCTAATGGTTACTCTGTAAATTCTTATGTAATTCAAACCACATTAATTTGTTCTATGTTCTTATTATATTGTTCCAACATAGGTAAATACTTGTGCTAAGAAATCAAAATGTGAATATAGTTTGTACAAAACACTGCAGCTTTTTTGTGCATTTTTATTATGTTACCGTTGATCCCAAATACAAACTTCTCTATGATGATTGTGCAGATCAGTTGCTTATAGTTACAGACAGTTGCCTGTGGACTGGAATGTTTAAATTACTAATCTTATATTGTAAATAGCACCATGAATTTAAATGTATCATTGGTATCATTATAAGTAGTGTTTGTTTTTGCTGGGCCAACAAGAATGCAAAATAGATAATACTACCCATAAATCTAAACACAAGGCTGCATTAATATTTTATCAGCCCATGGATTGTTTACACAGAAATATTTCTTTAATATTTTAATATCCTATCTGTCTATCTGACTCATGATGTAGTGTTAAAAATCTTACCTCCCAGCTTAGTTTGCTATGATGCCCTCTGCATAGTGGTTCTTTACAGAGCCTCCAATGAGATAGTAGAGACTGATGATATCTCATGGGAAGTGCTGAATCGAGACAGCAATTTTACTAAAGAAAAAAGTTATGTTGATAATATTTGTCTTTTTTTTTGTGTTTTGTTTTTAGTACTAAGGATATTTGCAGGATGTAACCTGCTAAAGAGCACAGCAGCTCTTTCATTTTTATTTGTCTGTCACAATAATACTATTATTATAAATTATAGTGATGTCATGGGGCCTGTACTGCTCCATCTTCTTTCAACCATAGTAACCAGTAATTGCATACAACCCGATAGAAGCACAGAGATTGAGATATCATTACCCCAGTTTCCAATTTCAAGGCAGAACCATACTGTAAATATAGCATCACAGTACAATAGGAGCTACTCTTTAATAGGTCTAAGAATGAATGTCTTATCTCTTTTCCATCAAAGTTAACAGGGAAGTACACACAGCATTTAATGCTGACCGTTAACATTCACTCCCACTGCTTTCTCATCTGGTCTTTGAAATTATTGCTTCAAAGGGACAGAATTTGATCCAGATAAAGACACCCCAGCATGGGGTGACAGGGACCACAGTGGATGAAAAAGGCAGGACTGTTTCTCCATGAAAGCATAGGCATTCTTCAAATATTCTAAGAGCTATAAGGAAGTTGAATTGATTTCTGGGTTCTCATGGGGTTCAAGGGCTATGTTTCCATAATGGAGGGAAACAAATTCATACCAGCATACCTCTATTAAAATTTGTGCTATCTCAGTTTGCATAATCTAGTGAGGGCTCTTCCAGAGGGGGGCATGATTTCTCTTTGATTCCACGTATAAAAATGTAAGCAGAAGAAGATCTACCATCAACTTACCAACAAAGCTCCCACTTTCTTCAGTGAGACAGGTCTGTCTACAGGAATAGTTACTGCTCAGAAAATATTGCCCTGCCGTATGAAAAAGAAACAAACTCTGTGACTCTGAACCATATCAATGGCTTTGTGCAAGAAAAGGAATAATAGTCTCTTACAGCAATGATTTGCTATATTCTTATTATGCCAATATATATGTTTGCTTATAAACAGAGATAAACACTACTAAACACCATCACGGCCAACTTGTATAGGACTATATGGGAGAGAACTGTAGAAGCATTTGGGGTCAGAATTACAAGAGATGAGGATCTGGGTCTATATTTATAAATTAAATGAAATGTAAGTAAAGTTCCCACCATTTTCTGTGAAGTTGGTACTTTTATTGCTTTTTAAATCAGCAAGAGCTATCTGTGCACATTAGACTTATATTTCCTCAATGTGTGCTGACACAGTGTGAACTTATTTATACTAACAACAATAAAAATGACTGCATTTAAATGATGTTATTTCCAATTATTGCCATTATTTGACTCATTTTCACTGGTGACCTAAGCCAAAATTTACAACTGCAACCCTTGAGAAAGAGATACCAGTGTATGAAGCTCGACTTATTTTTATGTTAATTTTCTTCCAGGACCTTTCATGAAATATGCTTAGTGTGATCATCATAATATTTGCTACAGTGCACTCTTGTACTTTGGACTGCCCTGCTCTCCAGAGAGTTCGGAAGTCAAGAGAATTACACTATTTACAGGAACCTATTTATAATGACTAATACATAAGGGCTGGTAAAAGCAAGACTTCAAGCTTTTCTTGAAATTATGGCTCAGATTTTGCTAGCTTTTATTCCTGGAGCAGCTTATTGAGACTTATGCTACAGGAGGTATTCCTTGATTTTATTGTAATAAGTAATTCCTAAGGTCAGCCCTCTCAACCTTTCTCCATTCCCCTCTCTAAAACCCTTTACAGGCCTTGTACTACCTTGGAATCCTTCAAAGAGACCTCAGAAAATGTTGCTATACAATTCTTCCTGGACAACATAACTATATTCAGCCTTTCATCCCGTACATCTACTGATTTTTCTCAGATTTAATTTACGTAGTGAAACTCCCAATACAGAGATTCAGGGCCCTATTTAATACAAATCCCATCTACATTTTATTCCAGTTTCTCTATTTTTATTCTGTATCTTTCTCCTTCACCCCATTTAAGATGAATGATTACCTTCATATCTTTCCTCTCCTCCTCCGCCTCTGTGCTTCCTTCCATGTTACCCAAACCAGTTATTCTCCCTCATGATCTAGAAGGCATGCTATCTCCACATTCATTTCCCCCTGAAAACTCTGTCCTGCTCACTATGAGTAGTTGAGCAGGACAGAGTGGCAAATGCAGGCTTTTATCAACAAAAGTTGGAAAAGTGGGTTGGGCAGAATTATATACGTTATACTCTTTCCTCTATTCCTCAAAATTTGAGAAACCTATGACAACTCAGCTCTCCTCAATTAAATAGGAAGTCTAAGGTGAGCAGAATGAGCCATTTCACATTAAACTGGAAACTCTACTCAGAAATCTAATCAAAACTTCTTCTGGAATTTTGAAAAAAAAAATCATTTTATTTTCGGTCACCAAGTCTTTCCACATTTGAGTTGCATCCCATGTGAGAAGCTATTGAGAAAGAGCCTGTATTCAGAACAAAACCTACCAGCTTAATTTTATACATGCAAGAGTTCTGAAGAAAGTTTGGATGAGTATTAGATAAGTATCCAATCTTATGGGTGTTTATCTGAGCTTTCAATTACTTGAACTTTAGCCTTTTTTTTGGCACAAGCAGGATAGTTGATCTGATTTTGACTGTTTCTCGGAAACAGATGCACAGGATGAAATGCACTTTCTGGGATATCAAAACTAGGCTTTTGTATCATGGGCAACCATACCCACCTAATTCCTTGAGATATTGCCATGTTACACTGGTAGTCACTCATTTAGTATTTTTTATTTTATTTACATGTGCATTCTTCATTCAGGACATCTTGCTGGGAAGCATGAACCTTGCTCCTTAGATCACCCTTCCTTACACATGGACAGAACTTCTAGCTGGAACTTACATCCTGTGACTAAACTACATTTACGTCTGTGTTAAAAGATCCGGGTCATAATATTTACTGTGAATAAAAATTGTACCATGATGGAATGTCCCTGACTGTAATTTTCCATGGGGAATTATAAGCTATTTCTCTTCTTTTTTTTTTTTAACTTTTTTTTACAATCGCACTTGCTATCACTAAAATTTTAGAATTGAAAAGAAAATGGTAGAAGCACTTATAATGCATGATGTGCTTTAAACATGTCAAAAGAATGAAAAGCATAGGAAAACTGGTTTGTATGGCTCAGTTAAGTTCTGGACTTCAAGTTGGTTGTGACGTGGGAAAAGATAGCATGGTTTCATGAAACAGCCACAAATGATATATTATTCCCTATCTACAGGTATCATATGGACAATGAGAATTACTTTCATAAAATACTAAGGCCTGGATTTTTTATTATACCAGATTTATGCCAATGAAATTAGTACTTAGTCCCTCCAAGCTGGATTTTGTTTCATTACATTTCAGTTTCTTGAATTAAGGGCTGCAGTTTCAATGCATTTAACACTGACGAATCTTAAAACAGATGGAAAAGCATCTATCATTCTACTCTTTCCTTGCCCTTGAGACTTACTTTTATTCCCTTTATCCAACCGGTAGAAGAGTTTATGAAGAATACTATTTAACTTTTCTCCTACTAAGTGATGAGGCACTTATTACTAAATGTGCTCCTGGAGGCCCACAATCCCTTCTATATCTACACTTATTTCCACCAGGGCTTGAACATAGCATAGTTTTGTAGTGTTCTAAATGCTCTAAAGACAAAAAAAAGATGTGGCAGTGAAAAATTGCTGCAAACTCCCCTTCTGTCGGTGACCTGCTGAGGACACAAACAGTGTAAAAAGTGGTCTGGGCTGGAGAGACAGAGAATAGAGGAAGGACAAAGGGAGTCAAAACATTTCAATAGCCTTCACTAGAATATAGGCTCTTTTTGTGAATACCTTTTAGATGACAGCCATACAAACTTATATTCTATATGTACATATAATATAGAATATAAAATATATACCTAGGTACATATGCTATATGTACCCCCTTCTGTACAATGACCACAATTTTATTTAGGTACAATTTCTAATTCTTTTACCAGCTAATAAGAACTATAATGCTGCTTGTAGTGCAAGAGACAATTTGTATTTTTATCGGTAACCATTCATATCGTAAGACACTAATTATACTGAAACAGCTATAAATCAAAAATATAACACTCTGGCAATAATTTTCTTCTGACATGGCTTAATGTATTTCTGCATACATCAAATCTTTTCTGTCATAAGCTACAGTATATACAACAACTATTCATGCAATTACAATTAGGCTGTAAAATGCAAAAGTCCAGAATCAATTATCACAACACAGAATAGTCCATAAACAGTTATTCTGCCATGAGTGGTATTTGATGTGCAATAATATTCTAAATAAAGTTACTTGAGGCAAACTGATTTCAAAATCATGATGATTGTCTCATTTCACTTCTCCAGCTTGTATTGCAGTATAGATTATGCTCTTTTTCATTGGCAGAGCATTGCGAATCTTTGTGGCTACCAGTAGTCCCAAATGCACAGGCCTAATTACTTTGTTCATTTAATCTATTTATAGGGTGCTGCTTCAAAAACCACAAATGGCCTTTTATTAAAGTGAGAACTACATAGATGAATAACGGCTTTTAAAGCGTATATAATGTAAACAGAATAGATAATAAAAAAAATTTGATCTGGCTATATCTCAGAGCAAATGTTGATGCAAACATTCCAGTCCATTTGTAACATGGAAATTAGTCCTTGCACTCTAAGTACACAAAGAGATATGCGTGTGTCATTTTCCAAGAGGGAGAGTAAAAGCATGAAATAATGTGCCCCAAGCCACTCTCCTAGCTCTTATTATTGTGGAGCTGTGACATTCTAATGTAATGCTGGGTGCCAGGAGAAATGATTTTTTAAGCATTCTTAAATCTTCATATATTTCATGGAATTTTTCTATGATAATTCAATACAAATCTGTAAGTGCTTCCTCCAACTCATGTTTTATCAGTTAGTTGCAAGACATCCTGGAAATTAATCTGATATCAAAGAAGCAGAAGTAAAGAATTGCATTTGTATACATTGTTTTAAGTGGGTGAGACCTCTGATCAGCACAAACTGAAATAACACAGGGTAATTGTTATAAAATGGCTAACATTTTCAATACATGAGTGACAATTATTCAATATAAAGTTGTTTTCCCCATAAATTTTAAGTCCAAAAAATTTCATTCCATTTAACAACAATCAACTACTATAAGGTTTTAAAATTATGGTCCCCATGTGGCATTCAATTTATCTTTTGTCACAGGGAGAACAGGCAACCTAAGCCTCAATATTGTATTTTTTCTGGTCTTTACATTACTTGTCTATATTAAAACAAACCAAATACAAGAAGGAAAAAAGGTGATTGTCAGGTGGTCTTAGTACAGGGATAATTCTTCTGCATGCTGCAGTTATGTCTCAGGAGGCTGCAGACTATTAAACTGCACTGATTATACCTGTTACCCTAATGCATTATTCATGAAATTGGCACCACAGCATCTTCAAACAGCCTGTCATTTTCCATTACTTTCCATCAAAAAAACCATATGCTGTTCTCACAGTATATTGATACTAGGGCATACACAAATCAGACTGATAGGCACTCGGAGACATTATCTATTTTCAAATGAGCTTTTCAAATAGTTATTATTAAACACCATTTTTAATGGCCTGTTTGATTATTCAGTGCTTAAACTATGAAACTGCAACAAGGAAAGTGATTGATAACTGAATCTTTTACAGTGAAAGTGATATACTTCTTATAAAGATAAACAGCTTTCTAAGCAATGGAACTATACTGGCAAGATATTTAATGAAGAATGCTGCTTTCTGGATTTTGTTTTTAAGCTTTGTCCCCCAGGTTTCTCTCAATTATAGTTTAAACCTCACAGCATTAGTACTTCCCTATATTCTATATCAAAATTCTAGATGGCCAAGCACACAAAGCAGGTAATCATTGGCTGGTAGATTTTGTGCCTTGACTGAAAAAAAATCCTGATCATTTTCAAAAGTCTAAGAAAAAAATCCAAGAAAAATATTAGGAAAAAAAATATAACTAAGTATGTAATGCCATGGTTTATCAGTTGAGGAATCACAATAGACAGATGCCAGTAAATGTTTCCATTGCAATATTTTTATTTTCCTATCCCATGTGGTAGTTTGAGCATTTAAATGAAGCAGCATTGCATGCTGTCACAAAAACAAATACTCAGATTAAACAGACATTAAATTCTTTGAAATCTATTAATCCATCATCCTTCGCAGCTCTCATTCTCATCAAGATATTTGGTAGTATTCATTCAAAAATTATTCCCATTTCCTGCACATTACGTTTTTATTGGCTTAAGATAGAAAAAGGCATCAGGTTTTTTCAAATTAATGTTCTCTCAGTTCATCTATGTGAGATGGCTCATTTTTATTTCCTTAATACCCCCTGAACTGAACTTGAATTGAATATCAGAAGGCTTCATTCTCTGCTTGCTCACACCAGGTTTTTTCAGGAATAACACAAGAGGAGTCAATAGCATTGCAATGGTGTAAAATGGACACAATAGCAGAATCTAGCCTCATCTCACCAGATTGAAGAACAGATTTAATAAATAAATAAAATACATTGTAACCAATTGGGAATTGAATCTTGGCAGGTAAATTTCTTTATCAACAACTCAGAAATTCCAGAAACAACTCTATTTAAGAAAAGACTAAGATAAACCTAGGGGATTATTACCATATTTGGGATGTCAAGATTATATTTTAAATACACCATGTGAGTGATTGTGGATGGAGCTAAACAGAATGGGAATGTTTTCCTATCACTATAAGTAATCTATTGAATAAATGAAAGGATTAGCCTACAGCTTATACAACACAGTGTTTTCTTCAAACAACCCATTTTCAGTGCTGCTTATTTCTTTGTTTCTTTCTGAGCAAATTATTTTTGCAAGAGAAAGAGGCTTCTATATGTAATATCCATAACAGAAAAGTCATATAGTATTTCACTTGTTTTTTCAGTACCCAAACTGTACATGAGCTCAATTAATATGGAAAAAAGAACAATGGAACATTATGGCTTTATTATTTTCCTGAATATTGTGAAGGGGATGCCTGAATAGCTCAGTTATAATTCAGTATGTAACTCAGTTATAATTATATATTCTTGTAAAAATATTTAACAAGTAAACAGTTCTTGCCATCCTGAAGATTCTCATGGGGAACATATTTATACCTGATGATGAGGCAGAGGCCCACAAAGTTACTATGAGAGGACAAAGAAAGTGGCTCTCTGTAATTCAGTCTTGCTCAGCTCTGTTAATGTGGTACATTAGTGTGGTTTGCAGGTAGGCCAAGGTTAAGGCTACCACATCTGTCACTGTAATCAGGTCTCACAAATGCTTGTTCACACCCTAAGGGCGTGTCCAGATGAGCATGCATATGCCTCTTGCAGCCTCTCAAACCCCTTTGAGACACTGCAAGAGGCACGTGCGGGAACAAAAAAATGTTCCTTGCACTGCAAGTTTGCAGCGTGGGGACAAAATTAGACCTATCCAGGGGTAAAAAATAAATGCTTCACAGAACAGCAGGGCACGGGATGGCCTGGAGCAAACACAGGAGTCAGTACTTCAGAAGAGATGCCCTGGCTTCAGCCAGAGCATCTCTGTGGTGCTCCTGCTGTTTCTAAAGCTGTTCAAGGCAAGTTAGGGAATGGGGTAGATGGGCATGAGTGTGTGTGAAGAGTGGCAGGGGGATATCAGGGGGTGTTGGGAGTGGATAGGGTTCTTGGCTATGGGGAGTGGAGGGGGATAGAAAGCGGTGGGGGGGGGGATGTCCCAGTTGTGAGGATGTGGAGGGGATCAAGCGGGGGCTACCACATGCTTGCTTCCCCCACCTGGCCCCCACAGCACCAGTGACAGCAGGCAGCATGGCTGTGTGGCCTGAGCCTCATGGAAAATGTGCCCTGCCAGCCTGGCCATGCAGCCAGTGTGCCTTTGCACAGGAGCTGCACAACCTGCTCTGGTGCAAAGCCAGGCTCGTGAGTCATACAGCGCTGGGCCAGGTCCGGCCACACGCCACCTCCCCGCCTGCACAGTGGAGCAGGCAGCACTGATGCCAGAGGCTGGACCTGGCACAGTGTGTAGGGACCATGTGCCGACCCATGCCAGGTCCTGCCAGCACTGGGGGCTGCTTAGACAGCCAGGCTGGCCTGGTCCCATGGTGACAGAACCCAGTGCAGCTTGGCGCACTGTCCCTGTGCACCACCCCGGGTCCTGCTGCCATAGGACTGGGCTGGCTGTGTGAGTGGCCCCAGTGCTGGCAGGACCCGGTGCAGTTCGGTGCACAGTTCCTGCACACCGCATCAGGTCCTGCCACCATGGGACTGGGCCGGCCTGGCTGTATGAGCAGTCCCAGTGCCAGCAGGAGCCAGCATGGAGTCCCGGCTGTCATGTGGTACCAGCTGCAGAAGGTAAGTTATGGGCCCTGGGCAAGGGGAGTGTGGCCTTGCAGGGGGCCTGGGACCTTGCAGGGGATAGGGGCTGTGGCCCTCCAAGGGGGAAGATGGGGCCCTGTGGTGGGGTCAGTCCATGTGCTGTCTTGGGGGCTGCACCCTGTGGGGACCAGGGGACCCATCCTTTCTGAAAAGCCCCCCCACAAGGCCCCCCTACACCCACAGTCACCCTGCAATCTCCTCACACACACACCAACCCACATCCCTCCACACTCACCCACCTTCGCCCTTCCCAGCCCCTTCCTGCAAGCCCCACATCCCCCGTCAAACACCAACCATGTGCTAAGAAAACCAAAAGCACACATTCACACATACAGGTATTTAGAAATCATTTTATTATGACGATAGAGACACTGGTAGACTTCCAAATTACTTGAACATTGTAAATATACCAGTAAAGCATTGCCCAACTGACCAATCCCTCTCTCTCTCTCTCTCTCTCTCTCTCTGTGTGTGTGTGTGTGTGTGTGTGTGTGTGTGTAAAGTGGCCTTTTGTTCTAATTGTGGAAGAACATGGATTTTGGGGTATTTTAAAAAATGGAT
>NW_017728886.1:175286920-175322473 GCF_001723895.1 Crocodylus porosus | reverse complement strand
GGATTTGGGGTGCTGCTGCAGCACTGCAGCTGGCACAAGGGACTCTCTCTCTCTCTCTCTCTGTGTGTGTGTGTGTGTGTGTGTGTGTGTGTGTGTAAAGTGGCCTTTTGTTCTAATTGTGGAAGAACATGGATTTTGGGGTATTTTAAAAAATGGATTTGGGGTGCTGCTGCAGCACTGCAGCTGGCATAAGGGGTAATGTCCCCAGATACCAATTGGCTGGGCTCCAGAAGCTCCTGAAAGAGTAGCAATGAGCTTCTTGCTAGGACAACTTTTTATACTGCTGGGGTCAGGACAGGTGCTGGCCCCAGGCCTTAGCTCCCCCTTGTTGCAGATCCGGGAGGAGCCAGACAGGGTTATTTCGCCCCAAGTTGCACAATTTGCTCTATGCACATGTGCTAAGGAAAAAGCCCCAGCTCAAATTTGCACTGCTTCTATTTGAGCTGCTGCAAGTGTACATGCTTGTATGTGTGGATGTGGCCTAAGTGTACAACTACAATCACCTGCCTATAGAATTTGCCGAAGATATGGAAGTGTTGAACAATTTTTTTTTTCTGAATGCCAACTCTGTCACTATATTATTGCACTGGAGAACTACATATATAAAATGCTTGCATATTAAAAGTGATTTGTAAATGGGAGTTAGGTATAGGAACCTTTGATATGAAATTAAAATTTTCAGTAGTAGTATGAAGAGTATCTGAAAAGAACAGTTAATGTAGTAAGAATATGATAGGAAAAATAATACTACTCAGTGATTGTATGATTTTTATTACTACTGAAAACCATGGCTATCTTTGGCTGGTACATTTTTTCTCTATCATACTCAAGTTGGAAATCTGTCTTTGTTTTCCTTTGGTATCACCTCTTTGCATACCTTCTGGGCATATAACACACAGCTCATCATTTTAAATTGGGGAAAGTTCAATGAATAACAGAAGTGCCAATTTTACTATAAAAAAGTTTCCCTACTTTGTCAACAACCAGAGAAAATAATTCAATAAAGACTCCAAGTTCTACATACTCTTCAACTTTCCATATGTTGTTTTTCTGTCTCTTGCTAGTTTTTGTCAATGGAATAGTATTGGAAAATAATCATGGAATATCATTCTTTTTGCATTTATAGCAGGAAACACATTTTTTTTATTTCATTTTAATTTATTATCTACTTTTCTTTCCCATTTACCTTTAACTCCCATGGCAAGTTCATTTCTATAAACAAGGACTTTATAGGGGGCAGGGGGCAGCACATTAGAAACAAACCTGAAAAACACCTTCCCCCCACCCTCCAAGTAATTACAATTTCAAGAGAAAAGTAACTTTCCATTGATGTGCACCTAGGAAAGTCCCCTTACTTGCTATGTGTTTTCCAAATTGCTTTCCTCCTACATGATTAATTAGAGCATAACTTTCCAATCTGACAGTTTTTGGAACACTTTCTGTTAGTCTAATGGCACCCAACCTTCTGGCCCTACTAGTTGAATGGTGCTGAGTTGGTTCCTAGGCCAGATCCCACACAGGGTTGGACTGAGGGGGTCAGTCTCTCATCTCAGTGTGATCCAACCTCATGCACCTAGATTTCATAGACATTAGGGCTTGAAAGGACCTCGTGAGATCATCAGGTCTAGCCCCATGCCCCAGGGGCAGGAAGTCAGCTGGGGTCACATCACCCCAGCAAGATAAGCATCCAAGCATTTCTTAAAGGTATCCAGAGTAGGAACTTGCTCCCACTTCTGGCGGGAGTCTATTCTGGACAGTAAAGAATTTTTTTCTTATGTCTAGTCTAAAATTGTCTTCTAGCAGTTTGTGACTGCTAGACCTTGTCTTCCCTGGAGGTGCCCTGGTGAACAGTCATTCTCTCACTTCCTGATGTATACTCCTTATATACTTATAGGCTGCCACCAAGTCACCCCTGAGCCTTTGCTTCTCCAGGCTGAAGAGTCCCATGCCTCTCAGTCTCTCCTCATAAGGCCTGCTCTCTTGATCTCTAATCATGCATGTGGCTCTCCTGTGGACTCTCTCAAGCTTCTCCACATCCTTTCTAAAGTGTGGAACCCAGAATTGGATGCAGTAGAGAGGCCCGGGAAGGATGCAAGTCCCCCGACTGTTAGTTCAGACGTAGTTAAGGACTACCTGGAGGGCTTTGATGTGTCCAAGTCAGCGGGCCCAGATGACCTTCATCTGCGGGTGATGAGGGAATTGGCTGGTGTCATTGTGGAGCCATTGGCATGGCTGTTCAAGGACTCCTGGTGCTTGGGCCAAGTCCCTGAGGACTGAAAAAGGGCCAATGTGGTCCCTATTTTCAAGAAGGGGAGGAAGGAAGAGCCTGGCAACTACAGGCCAGTCAGCCTCACTTCTATCCTGGGGAAGGTCTTTGAAGGGCCACATTTGTGAGAGCCCTGCAGGGGAAATGAGGTTGAGGGGTAACCAGCATGGGTTCGCGCAAGGCTGATCCTGCCTGACTAACCTGGTCTCTTTTTATGACCAGGTAACAAAGAGCTTAGATGGGAAGGAAGAAGTCGATGCCATCTTCTTGGACTTCCAGAAGGCCTTTGACACAGTGTCCCACCCAATTCTGGTGGGCAAGCTGAGGGACTGTGGCGTTGATCAATGTATGGTCACACAGGTGGCAAACTGACTCAAGGGGTACACCCAGAGGGTGGTGGTGGTGGACGGGTTGATGTTGACCTGGGAGGGCATGGGCAGCGGAGTCCCCCAGGGCTCACTCCTTGGGCCGGTGCTGTTCAACATCTTCATTAGCGACCTGGACGAGGGTGTGGAGAGCACCCTGTTCAAGTTTGCTGATGACACCAAGCTGTGGGGTAAAGGAATACACTGGCAGGCAGGGAACACATCCAGGAAGACCTGGATAGATTGGAAAAGTGGGCGGATCTGAATAGGATGGGGTTCAACAACGACAAGTACAGAGTGCTACACTTGGGGAGAGGGAACCAGCATTATGGTTATAGGTTAAGGGCTGACCCTCTCAGCAGCACAGAGGCAGAGAGGGATCTTGGAGTCATGATTGACTCCAGGATGAATATGAGTCACCAATGCGACAAAGCAATAGGCAGAGCCAACTGCACGCTGTCATGTGTCAACAGGAGCATCACTAACAGGTCCAGAGAGGTCTTGCTCCCCTTCTATGCAGTACTCATCAGGCCGCAGCTGGAGTACTGTGTCCAGTTCTGGGCGCTGCACTTCAAGAGGGACGTGGAGAACCTGGAGAGGGTCCAGAGGAGGCCACTCGTATGGTTGGGGGCCTCCATGGCCAGCCCTATGAGAAGAGGTTGAGGGACCTGAATCTCTTCAGTCTCCGCAAGAGGAGACTGAGGGGGGATCTTGTGGCTGCCTACAACCTTATCAGGAACCAGCAGCAGAGACTCAGAGAATGCCTGTTCAGCAGGGCCCCCCTTGAAGTCACCAGGAACAACGGCCACAAGCTGAGGGAGGATAGGTTTAAGTTAGATATTAGGAAGAACTACTTCACTGTAAGGGTAGCCAGAGCCTGGAATAGGCTTTTTAGAGAGGTGGTGCTCTCACCCTCCCTCGAAATCTTCAAGAGGAGACTGGATAGGCACCTGGCTGGGGTTTTATGACCCCTGCCACCCCCAGTGCTCCTTCCTGCCCATGACAGGGGGTCAGACTAGATGATCTGTCTAGGTCCCTTCCGACTCATTGATTCTATGGCCTCATGAAGACCAAGTAAGGAGGCAGGATGACCTCTTGGGTCTTGCTTGAGATGCATTATTTGCTTTGCCAGTTGCAGCATCACATTTGTGGCTCATGTTCATCTTGTGGTTAATCATGACCCCCGAGTCTCTTTCATCATGATGCTAGTGAATGTAGCACTGCCGTGCCTATAAGTATGATGTGTTTTTTTCTCTCAAGATGGAGCAGTTTGCATTTCTTCATGTTGAATGTCATTGGGTTTGGATCCACCAACATTGCATACCTATCCAAGTTGGCCTGAATTGCTAGCCTATCTTGTGTGACCAGACTTTCCCATAATTTGGTGTTGTCTGGAAATTTAGTCTGTTTCTGACACCTGAATACAGACAATTTATGAATATATTAAAGAGTATTGGTCCAAGTACTGATCCCTGGGGGATACCACTGGTCACCATGCGCCATGTTGACTCAGTTCCATTAACTAGCACTCTCCATCTGGCCTCATGTTTGCCCAACCATGCATGTCAGGATCCAGCCATGTGCCAGTCCAACTCCACACATGGGGCCATGTTATCTGGCCTGAACAGTTCCCCAGAGATCTGGAAATTTGGCAACAGAAGATCAACAATTAATTCTGCCACTGCTTCATACTATCAAATTTCCAGACCCACAGGGAGCCCCATGATGATAATGGTTGATATAGCTCTATGAGCCATATCAGGCCTGCAGGCTGAAGGTTGAGCACCACTGTGTTATTTTACGGAAAACTGGGTGTGTCTAAACACACCTCTATGACACTGTTGTTACTGTGATGTCACTTAGTACTTCCTTTTGGAAGTAGTAAATGACAGCACAGTAACAGCCATTACTGCACGGTGCCAGTGGTGAACTTTTTTTTAGTCCCTACATTGCTGTAATGATGTACTATACTGAGTGAGTGTGTTGCTACAGTGACGTAGCTGCAGTGTCACAGTTTGTGCCTGCCAACATTACGTCACTATAGCATGTTGCTACAGAAACGTAGTGTCACATGCCACTGACTGGCAACTTGATGCTGACTTTTATTTCAATATAAATACATAAAAATACATGACCTACTAAACAATCACTTTTATACTACTTTCCTATGTATTTAGTAAAGGTAAACATAAATGGGAATGATGGTTCACAAAAATCTGTTAATGTGAACTCCATCTAATGTGGGACCCAACCAAAGGTCTTTCTGTTCCCTTTTAATGTGTACTATTTCTTGATTTCAACATCTGTATAATTCACTGTTACTGGGGTGACACAGAAGAACTAGCAAGCAATAAACATGAAACAGCTAAACCATTTATAAAGACAAGAAATTAATTTGTTTTTATATATAAATCATACACATGATTTAACTATTTAAAATATATATTTTAACAACTACAGATGTTTCTAAAAATGCATTGAATATTTCACAGATGTAAGCTAATGCACTACAGATACTTGATTTATGTAAAAATAAATTACTTTATTAATTTCATGCTTTCAAAGTCACATCATTGACCTTACCTAAATTATATTAAATCCATAATTTTATCAGCCAGGTTTCATTGATTGTATACAAATGAGCAGATATTTCTGCATTTGCTGCCTATTGTGTAGGCTGTGGAATACTAAATATACTTCAAATATTTTTTGGAATTCTGCAAAATAATTTTAGGATTAGTATATGCTACCTACTTTTTATATTAAAAATTACCAGTGAAAAGTAAATTATACTTTATTCATTTTTTGATAGTCAAAATTATTTAATAAACTCTTATGTAAAAACCTTTCAACATACAAGGTCTTCACATACTATATCATCAACTGTTGACTATTCACTATGGCTTGTCATCTAAGTCATATTATATGTCACAAATAGGTGAAGAAAAGTTAAAGCAATTTGAAGATGTGTGGGTGGATGCTTCCAACATAACCCTTCACATGAATCCAATATTCCACAAATATTCATGCAACTTTTGTTTTCCATTAACACCTTTGTGAAAAAAAGATATAGATTTGTATGAATGTTTAATGTGACTGAGGAAAAAGGGTCAAGAATACTATCAAAGTATAGTGGTTTTTCTTTGTTTGCTTGCTTTTAATTTACATGGAAGATATTTTCCCTGTATTCATCTAACTCTGCTTGTTGATTATGCTCTATTGATTAGCATGAAGAGAGCCTCATAAATAAGGTGTAGGGCCCAAGTTAATAAATCATTTTCTGCCAGTTTGTGTTAAAAATAATTTGATCTTTGACTGCACTGAAATAATTTTCCTCTTCCATTTTACACTAAAACACCCAAAGAAAATAATACACTTCTTGTTGTTTTCTAGTTGTATTATAATTACACATACTGTGCTATTTGCTTACCTAGCAAAATGGAGGTTGGTTCTTATATATATGGAACATATTGAGTCAGATGACTCTAGATGTTGAAATGATGATATTCTCTTTCCTTAAATCATACGATATCTCAATGCACTTTTTTTTTATTTGATTACCAATACGTTATCTAAGAACTTTTGTCTACAAACATCTACACTTGGTTCTAGGCAGACAAGGTTCTTTGGATAAATCTGATATTGTTTATTAGACCAACTCAAATAGTTGGAAAACTTCTTCTTAGAAAGCTTTTGGGTTTAACTACCTTTCGTCAATCTGAGGAAGCATCTGCACTTAGTGTGTATGTTTCCTAAATGGAATGAACAGTAAAGAAGCCAGAGACTGGTATTCATCCAAGAAATCCAGTCATTAAAAATGTAAATCAAGGAGTCAGTGATGGCAGGCAGGAGGGGGAGGGAAGAGGAATAACTATAGATGGTAAATAGTGGAGATGTACTTGGGGAATTAGGTGTTAGGCAGGTTATAATGTATCATAAAACCAATGTCTATATTTAGTCCATGTTTTTTAGTATCTAAGAGTTTGATGAAGAGAAGTTCATTGGCTTGTCCGTGAAAGGTATTTTGTAAATTCCTTTTGAGGATTAAAACTGAGAGATTGGAGAGAGAGTGGTTTTCTTGCAAGAAATGTGTTCCCACAGGTAATTTGGTATTCTTGCCTTTGATAGATTTCCAATGTGCATTCATTCTGATGTTCAGTTGTTGTTTGGTCTCTTCTACATATTTTCCATTAGGGCATTTGGTGCATTTGATGAGATACATCACATTTTTGGAGGTGCAGCTGTTAGATCCAGGAATACTGATGGTTCTGTTGTGGGGTGTAGCAATTATATGGGTGGTAGATATGTGTTGGTGTGTTTTACATTTCTTATCATGGCATGGTGGTCTGGATCCACTTGATGTGTTTGGGACAGTAGGAAGTTTGCTTCTGGTGATGTGTTTAGTGAGATTCGGTGCTTGTTTGAAGGCTAGGATGGGTGGTTCTGGGAAGAACGAAATTCTCAGAAGAATGAGAAAAGGGACAGTATGTGCAGACCATAAATCTTGGGTATAAATCTGATGTAACAGAGTGGAGTAGTAGTCCTCAATGCACATTTTAAGAGTTGTGACAGAAACATCCTAAATGAATTCTCACACCAAGTTTTTCAGTTGTGTAACTCTATTAACTTCTATCAAGTGTCTCCCTGTTGAATCTAATGTTGAATCTAGTGTAAGTGAAAGGAAATTCAAATCCAAAGTTTAAACAGGATCTCCAAATGAATTATTATGCACCTCTTTTGACATTAATAATAAACCTGAAAAGCATGTGTAAATAAGAATATTTGATAGAAAAACACAGCTGAGGAAAACCTAAGTTTCAAACCTTACAAACGTAGCTTAGGAAGTGAACTTGGGAAATTTTAAATAATTTTCCATTATTATTCAGTTATTTAAAAAAAGTCTTGATAATTTATAACTATATGCAAAAAGAATTAGTGACTGGTTGGTGTTAACATACATGGTTGGCAAGTTTCTCTCATTCAGGGCTTAAGATGAAACAAAATATTTAAAAATCAAGCCAAACTCAGCATACCTAGAATTCTAACAGTTTTTACTTTGTTCACCTTATTCTTTTGTTCATTCTTCTTAGAATAATTTGGTTACTGTATCTCAGAAATTTTTTTTTTTTTTTTTTTTTATTGTATTCTGGACACTGCTGTTCCATAACAGCTATTCTTACCCACCCATTTACATCTGAGGCTGTCTAAACTTTGTATGATTAATATTTTCCCTATCACATCTAACTGGTTTCCCTTTACCCATGTTAATGTTTTGTAAAAGGTGAAAAGGACACACCAAAACTTTGAGTTTTATCTTGGGAGAGATAAATGGATTGACAATATGAAACGGAGCATTCGAGCATGCCCTGAAATCATTGTAAAGGCATATTAAATTGGATAAACTTCTACAGGCAGTTTAAGTGAAAGATCTATGTGCTAAGTCATCTTCTCAAGGCCTTGGAGAATATTAAGGAGTCCCTTTGATGCTTGTTCAAAATAAGCATTGCGTAAGGTGTCATTTAACAGCACAGACTGTATTTAGTTAGAGTACTACAGAGCAATCAAAAACTAGAGCAGTTGGAGGCCAACTTTCTTGACAGACATGCCACAAATGAAGTCCCATGCCCTCCCCAGGTGCACAATAATTGTTAATGTGGCTCAATAAACTCCAGGGCAGTTCTTGCCAGAGTAAGCTGCTCCCAGGTAGAGCAGTTTGTGCTATGAGCCAGGATAGAGCAGCCCCAGGGTAGCAGCAAGCTTGGGTGGGGGGAAGTGGAGGTCAGCTCCAGGCTCTTGGTAGCAGCATCAGGCAGCAGAGGGGCTGACTGGGGCATGAGACTGCTGAAACTGTGGAGTCATGTGGCTGATTCCCCAAACCTACTGCCAGCCCAGGGCTGCTCTACCTGGGCTTAAATTGCTGCAGTCCTGGTCACTGTCCACATGCATGTTACTGTTCTGTAAACAGGGTTGGATTAAGATTCATTGGGTCCCTGGGCCCAGGCCCAGTTCCCCCATGACCCATGTCCTGCTCTGCATCTGTGGGCTCCTTCCCCAGCCAGTGCAGCAGGAGCAGCAGCTGCAGTGGCACATGCTGCCCCCAAGGCCCAGGGCAGGAGCCATGGCCACCCCCACCTGCAGGTTCATGTTGGAGCTGGCCCTGGGAGTGCAGAGCTGCTTCCCACCAAGTGTGTGTGGCACAGACCAAGCTGTGGGGGCTGCTACAGCTCACTCTGACTGCAGCAGCACCCAGCGAATATGGAGGATCATGGCTGGGTCAGGACCTGGCTGCGCTGAGGTCACCCCACTGCTAGCAGGTCCCAGCCATACACTGTGCCTGGCTCCACTCCCTGCTGCCAGTGGCTTTGGCCACTCCCTGGGCTCCAGTGTAGTCACATTCCACCCAGTACCTGGCAGCCATGGTCCACTGCATCATGCCTGCGTTAGCCTGGCCACTGGTTTCATCTGTTCCAAGGCAGGGGCACCCATGCCTGGGCCCAGCCGGCCCATGAGTTAATCCACCTATGCCAGTAAAGTACTCTGCCATAAGATAGTACTGTCCCCACGGTGTAGGTGGTGACACTTTACTGCGGAGCTAATTAGTCAACTCTGCAGTAAAGCTCATGTGTAGATACACCCCTGAGTATCATGCTGATCTCTTTGCTCTGTCCAATCAACAGCTCCCCTCTCTGATTTCTGGTCTGTTCTCCCTTCCTGGTCTGCTGCTCTGCTTCCTGCTCCCTGCCCTGTGTCACTGTGTTGGCTGCCCCCTCCTCAAACTGTCAACCAGAGGTTTGCCATGCACATGTCCCACAGATTGGCTAAAGGATTTTATCTATAAGAAGTGGTCTCAATAAATGGTCTGTTTTGCTACAGTGAAGCCCTTAGATGAAAAAATTCAAAGTTAAAACATACAGTGTGTCCCTGAGAAGTAATCTGATCTGTCTGCCTTCTGTCATTCTCAGAAGGAACTATACCACTGATTTTTCCAGCGATAGTAGTTCTCTGCCAAAAAGGGTTCTTTGCCCTTATTTGTAAAGCAGCATTAAAGAATAGAACTTCATTTTTTCTACAGGCAAAAATTTGGATTTTAGGTAGCTCAACCCTATTAGTAAAAACCTTTTGCCCATTTCGAATACAGATTATTCATTTTATATAAATTACTATATTAGAACATTGCATTGCTCTGGTTATGATTTTGTTAGAATATTTATAATAAAACTTTTGCCTAAGACTTTAAAACTTACATTTTTTGTCAACTAAGTAATGGCATTTTTTCCAAACTGACAAAAAGTATTGCAATTATAAATGTGTCAGTACTGAAATTAACTGGCTGCTGTATATCTCCAAAGATCAAATAAAAAGTATGATTCTGATTACTTTTAAAATACTCTAAGGCAAAACACATTTCATAACAACATAATTAGTCAGTCACATAGCTATTAAAATGGATTTCTTCCCTAATACTACATAAAATAATTTCATAAAATGAACCCCCCACACGCATACTTTCATGAAATATTCTAGGCAATTTGACACACTAAACTAAAATGTGTATATATCTAAATTAGGGCCCCCAAAGTAACTATATGTACTTAAGTAATACTGTATATGCCCCGACCTTTTATGCTTTGATATCAATATGGCCTGTGACCATAGTGCAAATGCTGTGGGAATCATAACTACAATTTGTCTGACTTTTGCACACCAAAACATTTTATTTGCTCTCTCATTTTTAAATTTGAGAAAATAAAGATAATAAATGAGTTCACATTAAATTAAGATTGAATAGGACTGTAAATCCATGCAAATATTGTACTAGTCAAATCCACAGCCTTCCTGCCTTTGCGGCATGTATAGAGAATGATATCTTTAAAAGGCTCTGGTAGAAAATGGTTGGAACCAGCTGTGCTATGCAAAGCCACTTAAATTGCAATATCAGTACTTAGAGAGGCAATGAAACAGATCTTTGTCAGACTGCTGCCATAGTAGGAAGCACCCAAACCTCCACAATTCTAGTTTCAGAGTTAACAAAAAGTGACAATTTTTGCATGATCTGGCCACAGAAAGCAGTATATAGCTGCAACCAAACACAAGTGCATGCCTGCAGACAGCTTAAAAATGGCTATTGGGGTGAAAAACTGACCCCTCATTGCATGAGGTATCATACAAAAATGTTTCAAAATGTAGCATCTTCTGTAACCTGTATCTGCAGAGCTCCCAGTCTGTTCCTACTTTCAGAAAGAAAGGGGAGAAAGGGAGGGGAGGGAGATCAGTCTGGGGGTTTTGCAGTTCCCCTTGGAAGGTATGGAAGATGAATTGGAACACCCCTCCAAGCCAAGATGGGGAGGGGGCTCCAATTCTACCACCCCAGCTGGGAAGCCACAAGAAGCAGCTCTCTCCACTGCCTTTTTCCCTCCTATTCTGAAAATAGCAAGCACTGGCAGTGAGCCTGACCATTGCAAGGGGAACCTGGCTGCAGGGTCCTAACCCACAGCTTGATTCCCAGCCCCCACCCCCCTGAAACCAACAGTGAACTTCTGTTTGGTCTGGGGTAACACTGTAACTCATAAAATGCAAAAAATTTTTATGAGTTACAGCTAGAAGCTGCACTTCTGTCTGCACTCAAAACATTCCTCTTTCCTCACAAATGTTATTCATGTATCGCATCACCTAGCCTTACCCCGAAGACTAAAATTTTCCCTGTTTGAAAGATTTAAAATTGATTGTGATGAGGACACCCAGTTTAGGATTGAAGGACCCAGCTCCTGGCATCTTGCAAGGAAAGCAGAATGTAAGTTTTTGTTTGTTTGTTGTCTTGCTTTTATGGTTACAAAAGGAGAGGTTTGAAAAGATAGAGTGAAATGCTATGATATCATCATAAATTAATATAAAAGTTGAAAAAATAGCTCTAAAAGGCATACACATGATCCATATATTAGAATGGCATAACAACTACATTCCAACGCAGGGATTGAGTTTATCAGAAAAGTGCAGCAGAGAAGACACAACTTGGCACTAGGATAAAAAAGAGGAACCTCCTTACTGCTACTGTTGTCCAGGACAGAAAACAGCGCCTTGCTGGGATAGAAAAGGCATCCATGCTTGTACTCCTGCTTGTCTTTTAAGAAAAAGGAATCTTACTTGCCACTCTAATTACACTTAGACACAACATATAGTTTTAGGGGAGTCTCAGAGTAGAGACTGTCTCAGGCCAAGTCTGCCTAAAGTTAATTCAGTGACAGAGGAAGGTTGTTTGTTAATAGAAAAGCTCTCTAGGCACTGCTTGTCATCCCATCCTAGGAATATAATAAGAAGGTGGTGAACACTTTAGAGGGAGTGGGAGGTGCCAAGTGGTTAAGAATTGATTGTAAATACTTTCTATCCAGTATCACTGAAGTATTGTTTCCTGGAGTGACTTAAAAAACTGACAGGAGAGTCAAGGAATGTAAAGAAAACATTAAAATGATAATTGTCTGATTTGCAAAAGAAAAGGAATAATATCTAGCTGTGTGTATATATGCGTTAACTTATGCTTGGATGGTTCACAGAAGAAGGTATGTATGCAGATGTATGTTCTAATGAAAGGTTTGGATTTTGTACCCTGGTGTATCTTGCCTTTGTCATTTGGACTGAGTAGCCAACTGGCAGTGAATAAAGGCTGTTTGGTTTCCATTTGATTTCTTTTACTCCCTGGAAAATCATCAGAAGTGGGGTTAGAAGAGTGCCCCTGGAAGTTGCAACACAGTTTTTCCTAGTTAGGGATACCAACACTAAATATACCTCTGAGGCTGAATTTTATCAGGATCATCAAAATAAAAGGAAAGTAACTTAAAATAAAGCTTTTTCCTCCTGTAGTTCCACTACCCAACAGACAGATTTCTTTCAAAACAAAATATAAGAAAGGTGCTCCTATGTGAGTCAGCATTTGAAACTACTTAGAAGCTACTCTCCAGCCCTTCTTATCTTGGTCACCTTAGAAACCCATTTCCCCATCAAATTTCTCCCAAAAAACTTCTTTCAAACCCCTTGCTCAGCGATCTGCACCCTTAGCACTTTCCAAAAACTCCACTGGTTGACTGCAAGAAAAAAAGAAAAAAAATATGTATTATTTAATAAGGTTTACTCAGAACAGTGAAAACTTTTCTTGACTGCTAAATTCTAACTCTTCTGAATTCTCGCTTCTACCTCAGCCCTCATTGAACTTTATTCCATTTAGATTAAAAATCTTTTGCCAAAAAAGAACTATCATTTTGTTTGTCTGTAAGTTTAAGCCTACCTATAGAAACAGATCAAATAAATAATCACAATAAATTGCATTAAGTCATATAATAGTGATAATAACATTCCAATGTGTGACTACACATCCTATCATGTGCATCTTTGAAAAATAGATTTCTCTACTACTCTTTTACTATAAGCACATAACTAGAAAAACAAAATAATCAAATACCTGTAGTTACAGAGCCTTCATAGTAGCTTCCCAAGAAGCTGCTTTTATAATGTATCTAACTAGGACCTAATTGGGGTGGGGGGGGGCGGTAATTGCAGGCCTAAATTCACCTGTGACATGTTTAAGGGTTTTCTTTAAGAGCTAGCAGTCTTGCTTTAGGAGTTTAGGAAGAAACAAGGATTCCAATGAGAGCTGTTTTGAAGAGTCTTTTTCTTTTGTCTAGGCAGATGTCTTGTTGTGTAAGATTTAGCTCTGAAAGATAGTTTTAAAGGTCCAATTATCTTTAAAATCTATTTAGAGTTTTACCAGATTTCCCCTTCTCCCCCTTTAGGTTTACATCAGAACTGAAAACAGAGATTAAAATCCTGCAACACAAAGTCTTAGATCTGTATAGGTAGGGTCCCTACAAATTCTGAACTCAAGAGGCTTAGTAACCAGTTTTAAAAGTCCCAACTTCTTATGACTAGTTTTAAGATATATAAAAATTATATAAGAGGGATCTTATCAATGAAGGTTATTGAATCACTGCTGGTTCTCTGATGTATCTTTCCTAAATGTACATACTTATCTATGGGATCACTAGGATAATAAAAAAGAATATACCATTGTCAGTATTTCCCAATTTTATATACTATCTATCATTAGCATTATTCTCTTTATTTTACAAAGGCTTTCTAAACTTCATAACTCCCAATAGTTTTAAATAAGCGCTATGATTCTTAACAATGATGATATTTAAAAAGCAATCTTTTATAATAGAAAATTATGATTAGTCCCAATCCCTATCCTGAACTACAGGCTGCTTATGGTAATGAAGCATGTTTAGCAGTAATACTGGATGTTTCTCTTCTCAAAGAGTACTTCATTTCCCTAAACAATACTCTGTATCTGTGACAACAGGGAAAGTTGTCTGCTCGTGTTTCCTCTTCTGCTCCTCATAACACACATCCTTATCTGAAACATGCTTTCTGTAGACCAAGTGCAAATGTTGGGGCAGGCTGGCCTCTCTTTAGCAGATCCAGTTTTCAGAACAGGCAGGAACTCAAAAATAAAATAACTTGTAAAAATAGGTGGTTGTCACTTTTTCAAAATTATACCCTTGGAGTAGTAACTACATATGGGTGTCTCTTTTGTAAATATACTCACAGGAAAAGGTGCTTGCTTGTTCCTTTTCAGGTTTTACTGCACCCAAATCAGGCAGCTTTAAATATACCCTACAGATACTCTTTAAGACAGTTTATGCTTAGGGAATTGACTATCTTTCTTCTAAGTTAGTAACAGGGCTTAAAACTCTATGCATGGAGGTAGCCAATCATCTTAGCTTTGGAAGCAATGAAAGAACTTAGAAACAAATATGGCTACAGTGCCATTAGAGCATAAAGAATTAATTTACATAAAAGGTACCTTTTGATAAAAAAAGATAGTATGAAGAATGTACTTGTGACACTAAAACATGAGCAGAAATGTTTTTGATGATGAGCAGTAGTAGTATGCTCTATTATTCAGGAGTCTTTTAAGAGTCTCCTTGCAATCTTTCTCACTGTGGGTATTCTTCCACTTATGAAAACACTTTAGACTGCAATAACACCATTATTTTATTAACACTTGAAGCCTCTATTACAGAATGTATACAGCAGATATATTAATGCATATCTTACTGTCACAGGCTGTCTTCTTAAGCTAGCTACAGTCACTTGGAGAGGCTAGTTCTTGTTAAAGATGGCCAACCAGTTTAACTTAGTTTGCCCAAGTGTGGACCTTACACTTAAACCCCTTGTAAGGTCTATCTAAGTGTGAACGGTACAGAAGTTCAGGACAGTTAAATCAGTCTAAAAAGTTAACTATACCAAGTGGAAACTTGGACAAGTAACTAGGAAGGAGTATAAAAAAAATTGCTCAGGCATGCAGGGATGAAGTCAGGAAGGCCAAAGCACAACTAGAGTTGCAACTAACAAGGGATGTGAAGAGTAACAAGAAGGGTTTCTACAGGTATCTCAATAGCAAGAGGAGGATCATGGAAAATGTGGGTCCCTTTCTGAATGGGGAAGGCAACTTTGTGACAGAGGGTGTGGAAAAGGCTGAAGTGCTTAATGCCTTTATAAATATGAACTGAATTTGAGCCAGCAGTCTGCCCTTGTTGACAAGAAGGCTAATGGCATATTGGGCTGCATTGGTAGGTGTGTTGCCAGCAGGTCAAGGGAAGTGATTATTCCCCTCTATTCAGCTCTGGTAAGGCCACAGCTGAAATACTGTGTTCAGTTTTGTGTCCCCCACTACAGAAAGGATGTGGAGAAGTTGGAGAAAGTCTAGGGGAAACAACAAAAATGGTGAGGGGGCTGGGGCACATAACTTATGAGGAGAAGCTGAGGGAGCTGAGCTTATTTAGTCTAAAGAAGAGAAAACGGAGGTTTTAATTGTAGCCTTCAACTACCTGAAGGGGGATTCAAAAGAGGATGGAGCTAGGCTGTTGTCTGTGGTGGTAAATGACAGAAAAAGGAGCAATGGTATCACGTTGTATCAAGGGAAAATTAAGTTAGATATTAGGAAGATTTTTTTTACTAGGAGGGTAATAAAAAACTGGAACAGGTTACCCAGAGATGTTGTGGTATCTCCATCCTTAGAGGTTTTTAAGACCTAGCTAGCTTTGGCTGGGATGAACTAATGCGGGGGGGTTCTGCTTTGAGCAAGGGGTTGGAGTAGATGACCACCTGAGAGCCCTTCCAACTCTAATTTTCTACGATTCAATGATTCTGTCCTGGAGAGAGTCTAACATGGATTAGGTGTAGTGAGACGGATCTAACTGAACTTCTGTACTATTTCCAGGGCAGCCACAGGGCTGTGAAAGCCCAACCATTGGTCTCAGCCCCAGGACTTTGTTTTTTCTAACAACCCATCTACCCAACACCAAGCTCTTTTTAGTCCCTAGCTCCTTCCCCCATCCTCAGAGGAACAATCCCCACAACAGACTGGCCAGCCACACCCCATATCCCTCCCCCCAAAACTGCTTACAATGCTGGTTTTACCAGCATTTTCCAGTGCTGGGAGCTGATGAAAGTAAATCAGGATTGGGGCAAGAGTTTCTGGGAAGGCTGCTTGTCTGGAGGTGGGAGAGGTTGAGGGATTAAAAATAGCCCCTGATTACCCCTGCCAATGCCTTCCCCCAATCCTGACAGATTTCAATCAGGATCCCAGGACCAGTGAATGTGGATAAAACTAGCCCTGGAAGCAGTTTACAAGACTGGGGTAGTTCAGTGGCCTTGGCAGAGGGTCACTTGGGGGGCTTGGGAGGGCCTGGGTGCATTTGATGGGATGGAGAGCCTCTGATCCTGCAACTCCCCCAATACCTCTGCAGACCGTGGTAGCCCCCAATCCTGCCAAACCCTCCTGGACTCTGCCAACCCCCCTGAAAACCCTATTAGCCCCCTGATCCCTCCAGAACCCACTAGGACCCCATTGCATGGACTTGGCTCTGCCCCTTCCCCCCTATCTCAAACCAGCACAGCTGGGAGGGGCCCATAGGGCAGAAGCCTCAGCTGACAGCTGGCTGACAACCAATTACTGGCAGGGGACAGGGCTGGGGAGAGAGGGGCCATGCCAGCTGTCTGACACAGCTGGAGCGGGGGTGGGAATGGAAACCCCCCAGTGCACAGCCCTGGTCCCTCCAGACCTGAGTAAGGGCAGGGTTGGGGAGAGGTGCTATGTTGATTCAGCTCTGTGGGAGCCTTGGAGGCAGGGCCTGCTGGGTGCTCAGACAGTGCAGCCAAGTGCAGGGGACAGCTACTGAGCCTCCCTGTGACGGGGGAATAGCAGGGAGACCACGAAGGACCCTTGGATGCTGGAGGACAGAGGATGCTCTGGACTACCCTAGTTTATGTAAGTTTGGTACCACATCGATCTGGGACTATCTTAGACCAGGTTCCACCATTTATAGTCTAGACTGTGGCCCGAACTTTTGTATGGTTATACGTTTGGTCTGAATTCTAATCACTTAGTAAGAATTATGTGTAATGTCTGTACCTAGCTTTTGTGTTTTAAGCACTGTGCTATCCATTTTTTTTACTGTTAATTTTAATATTTGCTGCTATATTGATTTTATTAGTGAAAGAATGTAGTTGAAATGCAATATACTCTTCAGATTAAGGCTGTTTCCTTTAATTTGAAAAGCATACTGGGAAGGCAATCATTGTTTACAACACTTTTGTATATAGATAACCATTCAGCATCAACCTATATGGTACACAAAGGAGCATACACCTTAATACCAAGACATGGTAAGCAAAACACACACACACACACACACACACACACACCCACACACCCACCCCCCATAAGTGTGCAAGAAAAAGATCAAATCATGTCATTTTTTTCATCGATCACACACATTAAACACCATGCTTTTATGGACCTGTTTACATTTTTTTTATTGAATTAATGACTTTCTGCCTTCACATGGGAGCATAGAGAGGGAGGTTGGGAAGTGAATGAAGCACAATGGCCCAGAACATTTGAGAAGACTTTACACTGAGGAGGGGAGATATGGGAATTGGCTTCCTTGAGTGCCCCGTCCTCAGATGGTTAATAAGACATAGTCTCTGTGCCCCCTGCCAGTCTGCTGCTCAATATATAAGAAGAAATTCTCTGCTGCTGTATCTAAGAGTCCATGCAGTACTAATTATAAATGTAACAAAGTATAACGGTATTTATGATTATTTACATGGTACACACTATGTTCGAAGGTTGGAGCAATGTTACAGCTAATGACTTCATAGGGAAGCTGCCTGGTATGCTATAATATGATACAATCAAAAGTGTGTGTTAGCTAATTGATGTTTACACAATGCTTTGAAGAAATGGAGTATTACCCTATATAAATGCTGAGTATGATTAAGCCTTTGAAGGATGCTAGTTGTGGCATAACTCTTAAATTCAAAATCTGTATGTGCATGCACATTAAATTTAAATTGTTTTGATACATAGATGAATTAAAGCTGGTTGGGTTATGTATAGTACTAGCTCTATTACTACCCAGAGATAATTTCTCTTTTCTCTCTAAAAGTAAGTGGATTGTGTTTGAGATTTCAGCCTAAGAGATGATTAGGTTTTTTTTCCTTTCATATTTTGAGAATATCATGTATTGACTTCATGTTTTAGCACTATTATGTTATATACAATTAGTAAAACTCTGTCTTGAGGGTATATGAATGAAAAAATAGGAAGTGATAACATTATATGGTAAATCTACAGAAAATAAGACCCTTTCCCCTTGTTCTATTCTCACTGGGAATAGAACAGAATTGAAATTTCACAGGTGTGTTGTGTGGGGTTTTTTTCTAGGAGTGGAGGAAAAAAATGTGTCCTCAGAAAATGGCAGTCCCTTCACAAGCATGGATTTTCTCTTAGATTTGCAGGAACTGACCCCATGGGTTGTTAAATCCACTTTAGTTAGACTGAGTTTCAGTACCCATTAGTGAGTGAATCCCACTATCTCCACTTTTCTTTCTCTTGCTACTTAATGAACTGTAACCATCTGAAATAATTTCTGAGTTATAGACTTTATTATGGGCCCATAGGTTACAGTGTTGTTCATGTTGTTTACCTGATTGACATAAAAGAGTTGAGAAACTGCTGTTCTAGTACATTATTATAACCAGGCACTCTGGCTAGGGACAGGCATTACACATAAACTAGGTCAAGGGATCAGAAACTGGTTTAAACCTGTAAAAGAACATACATTCAGTACACATAAATGATTTTTAAAATAGCCAAAACTGATTTAAGATAAACCTGGTTGAATCTAGTATGAGACAACTGATTTGAGTCACACTAGTTTATGCAACTTCTGTCCCAGACCCCTTCCTTGTTTAACCTGGGAGAGTCCTCCAGCATGCCAGATGCTTTGCAGCTTCAGAGGGCAAGGCTGGCCCCACCCCTCTGCTCTCTAGCAGGGGTGAGGGTATGCCAGACACTGGCCTACCATGGCCCTTTAAGGCAAAGGGGGCAGGGAGGGGGGTTATTCCCCCACTCTCTCCCGTCTGTCCCTGGGGGACCCCAGTTAGTGTCTGCCTGGCCAGGGGTGTAGCAGCCCCTGTCAGGCATTTTCTGCCCCTGCTCCCTCACCTGGAGCAGTGGCAGTAGTATGGCCATCCACCTCCAGCAGAGAAGGGTTTAATTTCTGCACTTTCCCTTGTCCCACCTGAATGGCTCTAGCCAAGGGCAGAGCCAGCTGAGAATTCATCTGGGGGAGCAGCTTCTTCTGGGTGGCCCCTTCTACTTGCTGGACAGGCCTTCTATCTCTTCTACCCAGGGCTTATGCTGGCCCTGGCCCCAACAGCTGCGCACAGCATGGACTCACCCCTCCCCCTATCCCCGGCCCAAGCCCTAAACCTGCAGCTGCTGGGCACTAAACTGGGTGTGTCCTGTTCACTGTTCCCCTATCTGGTGGTGGGGTCGCAGCACAGCCTCATATAACTGGTGCCAGGCACTACTCCTGCAGCTTCCCTGCCATTGGCACCATAACTGTGCCATCAGAGGAAGCCTGCCATGGACTTACTGCTGGCAGCACATGCACCAGGCAGGCAGACAGCAGCAAAGCCATAGGGGTAGCACCTCACACCTGATACACAGGACCATGTTGTACCTTTGGCTTCCCCACCCCACTGCCTCTGCCCATGGCCAGATGTTCTCTTGGCATGGTCCCGTTAGGGCAAAGAGGTCATCCCCTCTCCCCCTGTGGACTGCAGCTGGGGTTTGCCAGTCTTAGCCACACCCCTGCAGCTTGCCCACAGGCAGGTAGGGAGGGAACTAATTCCTCCCTCTGTCTCCTCTATCCCCTAGGGTTTGACCTGTGAAATTGCTGGAGTTTGGCCCTCACTTCTGTGGCTTGCCTGTAGGCAGGGAGGGGGTTAACTCCTCCCTCTGTCCCCTCTCTGCCCCCCAGGGAACACTGGGGTTTGGCTCCTGCCTCTGGGGCAGGAGGGAACTTATCCTGCTGCTTGCCCCATGCAGGGAGAGATCAGTGGTAGTGGCAGCCAGGGTGGGCAGACCCCAGCTGCAGTTCACCAGAGGCAGAAGGGGGAATAACGCCTCTCCCTGCCCCCTCTGCCTTAAGGGACAATGCCCCACCACTGCAGCAGCCAAGGAGGAGTGCCAGGCAGACTCCAGCTCAGGTCTGTGCTGGTGGAACAGGAAGAGGGAATTAAACCCCTTCCTCAGCCAGTTCACACTTGGCTACTGCTGAGGAACTGGCTATGCTCCCACCCAGCACAGCTTCCCCATAGCCACTACTACTACTAGCCATAGCTTCTACTGCCCTCTGGCTTCTGGCCTGAGCCACTGCAGGCATGTGTCTGCATTTAGTTAATGTCTGTTCACATCTAAATTGTTTCAATCTAGGCAGGTTGAATCAATTCAGGCTCCATCTTTTAGAGTGTCTGCCCCTAATCTCTGAAATAGGACTCCACATTGGCATCATAGTATAGGAAAACTGCTCTAGCACACAAATCCAGGAAGATCAGAGAGGTGCAACACTTAAACTTTGAAATCTGTGGTTTTCAACCTTTTTCATTTGTGGACCCCTAAAAAAAGTTTGCATGGAAGTACAAACCTCTTTGAAGTGTATGCAAGGGTATTCAGATACTTTTGATCAATCATAGTCATCTTTCACACCCTCTCACTCAGGGTCTCTCTCACTCATCACCCCTCTCACTCAGGGTCACTCTCATACCCCCAGGCTTTCTCCTGCTGCTTGGGCATGGCCACAGAGCCCTCCTCTGGCCTGAGCTCAGCCTCAGGGCTCCTTAGGCATGTGGAGCTGGGGTGATAAGGCACCTTGACCTGCCTTTCACCAGGGAGGTAACTGGCCTGGCATTTCCTGGGGGCTCCCACACCACTAGGAGGCCCACTAGACCACTATTCCCAGCAAGATGCAGTTTTATGTCTTACCCCCTTAGACATAATCTTCAGACCCCCAGGGGTCCACAGACCACAGATTGAAAGCTGCTCATTTAAATCGTTTGTCTTTATTTTGAGTGTGTGTAATTTGATACCTTCATTCAATGACAGTGAAGAAAAAAACGATGAGTGTTTAGCCAGCAATTCACTGCAGTTCATCTGTGAATATTGTTTTGATAAGATTTCGTAATTTATGGTTACTTGTCAGTAAAATCTTTTATGTTTACAAATAAATGTATGGTGCTGCTATTTCAGAAAAATGTGTGGTGCTGAAACATTGTAAAGCAGAATATGGGAGGGCATGAAGGCAAGCCAATGCTGATAAAAATGTATGTTTTTCACTTTTATGCCTAATATGTGTTTTAAAAAAAATATGGGCTGATGATATTTTGAAAACTGCTTAGACATTTACTAAAAATTTTGGGAAAAAAGGATATGAAAAGTAGACAAATGATTTTAAGGGATTATGATGGCTTATTTTCCCATATGTTTAGAAGTAAAGACTAGCATTACAGTAAGTCAGTTTTTCTAAACACAACAAGAAAAGGAATATCTACTATTTGGATATTTTTAAATAGTCTCTCATAATACCTTCCTGATAAATGAACCAGAGCACTGCCAGGCAAAAATGGGGAGGATGAATAGAAGCACTATTGTCCTTGTACTAGCTTTACTCTCAAACTGCAGAGTCTTTGCTATTTGAGGGGAGAAAATATACATATATATTCTATTAGGGTTCAATGCATTATATGTTGAATGCCACAAACATTCAGTCATATTTTTTGCCCCAAGAGTCATTCATGAAAGCAGTCATCAAAGTGAAGAGACATTGACCTTTTGTTCCCTTAACATTTCATCCACATTCAGCCAACTTTTTAAGTAATGTTGAATTATGTCTGACCGTCAACTATGAATATGTTGAGAGCCTTCAAGGACCATGTTGTCATAATTAAAGTTTTGGAGCCTGCATTATGTTGTTAAGAAGTTTAATGAATGCTCAGGTCAATCACTGTAAGATATTAAAATAGGGTTTCAAAACCCTTCACTGGTAATTATGGTGAAATAAGAATGCTAAACTTTTACCACTGATCTCAACTGAGATGATTTAGTAAACATGACTTAAGACTCAAGAAAAAATTGGATGTTTATCTTGCTGGGATCCTGTTACCCCAGCTGACTTCCTGCCCCTGGAGCAGGGGGCTGGACTCGATGATCTTTCGAGGTCCCTTCCAGCCCTAATGTCTGTGAAATGCTCAACAAAGCAAAAACATGTATGACCTGTGACCACTTTGTTCTTTAATGCCAATGGACATCTCAGGAAGAAATGTTTATTTCCTGAACTTCTGTGATTTTTCCTTTCCCTATATTATTAAAGGATAGCATGGTGATTTTTAAATGAAATCTGAAGCCTGAATTGTTGAATTAATTATTTCTGTGCCAAGGAATTCTAAATAAAACAACGCTTGATTTTGTTTCTGCTTGTACCTTAATTCCAGTAGTAAGCTAAATGTCCACTCACAACCACAAATAGTAGGATATCTAAATGAATTTTTGTTTTGTTCCTGCACCAACTCATAACTTCCACAAGACCCTTGGGAGTCATATTTTTAGTTGGAAAACCATTTTTTTTTAAATACCAAAAATATATTAAAAGATTCACAATGTTTGAACAGATACGTCACAGGCTATGCCAATTCTTTTGAAATAATTCTGAATTATATTTTTAAGAAAAGTTAAGAAGTTTGTTTCTGAGTGATTGCTAACATTCATTAAGAAGTTCGTAAATATCCCACAAATGAGTTCTAATGAATACAAAATGAGATACATATTTATTTTGAACTGGTTGATGCACTTATATATTGCACAACCATTCATATAGTAGAAATGTGTAACATGGTGGCCTCCTCATCTGGTCTCCGCTGGCTGCCCTGCTCCTGGGATAAGTGCCTGCTTTGCTCTTCTGCCATGCTTTTGGAAAAAAAGAGAGTTGTTATTAAGGCAGGAGGCTACCCATTACTACCCCTGCTGACAAGGGCTTAATACCTGCTCCGACCTCCCCTCCACGGGACCCATGCCTCACAGATGTTATTCTAGTGTTACTTCTTTGGCCTATGGCCAGAGCAAACTGCACACACAGTTGTAGCTCTTTTTTGCAGTCCCTGAGGGCCACTCACATACCACCCCTCTCTCATTGGGGTCCCACTCACTCTGCTGGCTCTTACCCAGCTTCTTTCATACTGCCCTCTTTCTCAGGGCCACACTCATCCTGCCTCACCTCAGGCAGGATGAGTTTTGGGCTTAGCTCTCTTTGCCTCAGTCAGGCACAGCGCAGTCTGTTTGGTGTCTCCTGCTACCCTCACCTGAGGGTTGATAGAGTGATTCTACAACTATTTCACTCCTGGTTCTTCGCCAGGCCACTATGCCTCCACTGGAACTTCTCAGCTGCCCAAACCCATGGGCTGCTCTTTTTGTCACCCCGCTCAGGGTATCTCTCACACCCCCAGACTTTGCCTTGCTGCTTGGGTGTGGCTCCAGGTCCCTTCTGCAGCCTAAGCTCTGCCATAGGGCTCCTTAACAAGCCCTGGGCACCCCCTGCTAATTAGAACACCACCAGGGAGGTGGGGCTGGGGTTATAAGGTGTCCTGACCCACCATTCACTGGGTAGGTAACTGGTTTGTCACTTCCTGGGGGCTTGCATGCCACTAGGAGCCCCACCAGATCCCCCTTGCGTGCAGTTTTATATCTTACCCAGGACAAAGGGGTCATGTGTCATTAGAAAATATCTTTAGACCTGTCCAGCCCATGCCTTTTTCTTTTTAATTTTTGCAGAAATGTATATCACAGGCAACAATGTGTCTTTGGTTAGAGCAACAACATAACTATATTTAACACAAAGCAATATCCTGATGGATTCTATATTCCTTTTGTGGTCCAGATTTCCACTGATTACCAAAAGAACTATGTATGTTGAAGGACTACAGTGGGTGCATCTACACATGCACTTCACTGAGGGAGTAGTCTTATTAGCTTTGGAGTAAAGCATCACCGTCTACTCATGTGCTGGTATTAGGACACAATACACTAATTAACTCCAATGTAAGATAGTACTGTGGGGTAGTCAGGGACAATACTATCTTATGGCAGAATATTTTACTGTGCTGAAACTCATGTGTAGATGCTGAATGGAGGGAGAATTGTGCTTGGTCAGGCCAGCCAGCCAGGGGCCTGCTCCACACTCACTCAAATTTCTGCTGTCTCAAACATAGACACTGTGCCTGGGAGCAGTTTTCTCTGGCTCAAACTGCTGTGGAGTTTATTGCTTCATATTTAATTGCATGTGTAGGTGCACCCAATGTAAACATAATTTTAGGAGTGGTAAAATAGTCTAAGAAAAACTTATTTTCAATAAAGTAAAATCCTATAAGTCAGTAAAGTTAAAGTATGCAATAAAAATGAAATGGGGAAGAAGGATACCAAAATAGTTGTCTATAAGCATGAATAAAACACACATTTCCATTTTAATATGAAGTAGAAATGTTTCATTCTATTCACAAGAGAACAGAAACAATACTAAGCTTTTGGAACTTGCCAGTAGAGAAGTTGCCAATGCAGAAGTTGAAAAAGTGATGCAAAAAGTTATATTCTGCATTAAAAATGTATTTGAGGAAATTGCTAAAGTTTGCAGATATATTCTTTATGCAGATGTTAGATGTATAAGTGCACGTATGCATGTATATTATACATTTCTGAATTATTTTTTGGGGGGCTCATAAATAGATCCTAATGTTTGCTGTTTGTTTTTTGGTCTCAAACTTAAATTTAAAAGTTTTGCACCGATCCAGATATTCATATTAGCAAAGGCATCGAATTGTTATGGAAACCTTAATAAAAGCTATTTTAAAACTCTGAGGCAAGGGTTTTTGTGGGTGATATCTTCATAGGACCAACTGCATGATTGGGATAAAGTTAGATAAGCTCTCAAGTGCAAAGCATTCTTCATCAGGCGACTTGATGAAGAATGCCTTGCATTCAAAAGTGTGTCTAACTTCATCCTAATCACACATTTGGTCCCAAAAGATATAACCCACAAAATGCCTTGCCTCTCTCATAATTCCTGAACCACCACAGCTACAACATCACTCCAATGTTACTTAATCTCTGTTATGCATTCTCACTCTGAGTTATATCAGCTGGCATGTGCATTTTTTAAACAGATTTAATATTTTATATACAATAACTTGCGTCACTAGTTCAAATCAATTCTATTTGATATTGACATCTGATTTCATAAGTTTTTTTAATAGCAGTGTTCAGTGGCCTCAGTCTGTGTCAAAAAGGAAAAGAATTTACATATAAATCACCATAATCCGTACATGTTGACACACTTGTTAGGGTCTGAGAAGTCAGAACAGACAGAGACTTTTATTTCACTATGCAAGTAATGAAGATTTCAGTGCTTCATGGTGGGGGTGGGGAGAGGGGAACCTTGGGTTCTTTTTGCCCATGTATTTATTTGGGATTTTTTTTTAATATATAGGAAATTCTTTTTTACGTGTAATCTTTACAAGAATTAAATTAACATGCAAATAAAAATTATAAGACTTATTTTAAAAGTTTCATAGTTTCATAGTGCTTAGGGTTGGAAGGGACCTAAACAGATCATCAGGTCCAACCCCCTCCCCCACAGCCACCAAATCAAGAGCCATCCGCAAGAACAGCCCAGCTAAGACAGGCAATGACCACAAGAAATACCCAGGTAAGCGACAGGGGCCCAGATAGTCCTTGGATTAGGGGGCAGTGCATACACCTCCAGGAGGCATTTAATGCCTCTATGTTAATGCTCATAGTATGGGGAGCAAGCAGGAGGAAGCTGCCCCCCTGCTAGCTAACACATACCCAGACATAGTGGGGCTCACTGAAATTTGGAGGGACCCAATGCATGACCGGGTGGTAAATATCAAGGACTATAGGCTGTACAGGAGAGATAAAACCGTGAGGAAAGGTGGGGGTGTAGCACACTACATCAAAGAGCAAAATACATCCTCAACAAACAGCACTAGGTCAGAGGAGAGGAAGATTGAAGTGCTCTGGGTCCAAATACAAGGGGGTGGGGGGGAAAAGGACTTAACGGTGGGGGTTTACTTCAGGCCACCCAACCAGGAGGAAGATCTGGACTGGGAATTCTCAGGTCAGCTCATGAAGGTAGTTAAGTTGAGGGACATGGTCATAATGGGTGACCTAAACTATCCAGACATCTGCTGGGAAAAGCAGTCAGCCAGGTCTGACCACTTACATAAGCTCCTAACTGAGTTACAGGACCTCCATCTAACTCAGAAGATGCACAGTCCCACCAAGGGAAATGCCTTGTTGGACCTGGTCCTGGCCACGGGAGATGACCTGGTGAGTGGACTGCAGGTTCTTGACCACCTGGGCAATGGTGATCATCACCTACTGAAATTCACCATCCAGCACAGGGTGTCAAAGGTCTGCAGCAAGGCAACAGCCCTAGACTTCAGGAGGCTGGATTTCAATGAGGTAAGGAGACTAGTTGAGGGAGGCACTGAGGTCCTGGAGTGGAGGGGAATTGGGACTCTGTCGAAAGACACTGAAGTGCCTGCTCCTATAGAAGGACAAGGTTGCCGGGGCAACCACAGGGGTCAGCTGACCAGGAAGGGGCAGGGCCTGGCGTATATAAACCAGGCAGACTGAGACCAGAGTCAGTTCCCCTCTGGCACTTGGGGAAGGTGGAGCTCTGAGAAAGCAGGCCAAGTTGAGAAGCCTGATGGCCTGAGCAGCTTATGGGTGAGGATACTAGGTAGAGGAACCCCTGGCAGGGATGGAATTGATGATTAGCCAGAGGGCTTAGGGTTTACGTTTTAGCCAGAAGGCTTGAGTTTGAGTTGGGGCCAATTAGCGAATGGTTTTGTTTGTTGTTAAACCGGAGGACCGGGAGAGGCTATAAGGGGTTGGAGGAGGCCTCATGGGAGCTCCCCAGTAGTGTGGGGGTTCCTGGTGCCAGAGAGGGCACAGCAGTCTGGTGTCAGAGAGGGCACAGTAGTTAGGGGACCCCAACCCTGAGAAGGGGGTTCAGTGGATTGAGGGCCAGGTAAGGCTGAGGCCACCTGAGCCCGATTGTGGGAAGCCCCAGTGGGGCGTAGGCCCCGAAAAGGGGGTCTGAAGGCCAGGCACGGCTACTGCCACCTGAGTCTCAATTGTGGGAGCTGCGAGGCAATGCCCCAGTGCGGGCGGCATGATTGCAGAGGCAGGCCCCAGTGCGGGCAGCGTGATCGCAAGCAAGGCCCAGTGGGGCAGTGTTGTGTGGGAAAAGCCCCAGGGAGGGTGATCATACACAAACCGCGGGGAAAAGGCCCAGGGCGGGCAGCAGCTGTGAATACTGGGAGAAGCCCCGGAGAGGGCGAGCATATAGAGGCAAGCCCGGAGGACATCCGCAAGGGTGCGGGCTATAGAAACTGACTCAACAATGTCCGGTACATCTAAGAGGTACGTGGTACCTTTGGGGCATGGTATAAGGGGTGGTAGGAGCCACGCATAGCCCATAAGGCTGGGTGCAACAAAGATCAAGCTATACAGAGCAGGGGCCAGGATAAATAAGAACACCATGTCCAAGGGGACAAAAAGGCAGCCTCCCTTATAATACCTTTGATCATCAAAGACGTGGTGGGCAAGAACAAGGGTGCTTGATCACCAACTTGGCATGGTAGGGGGCACCAGGAGAGATCATGGCCGCTCCTAGGACCCCACACTGTGACAGAGTCCAGGAAGAGTAGTCATTCCTTAAGGAGACGATCTTCCAAGCCCAATGCAGTTCAAAGGGGGCAAGAGTGCTCAAAAGCCCTCATGGCTTACCAAAAGCATCCAGGAACATCTCAAAGCTAAAAAGGAGGTGTACATCCAATGGAAGGGAGGGGCCATCACCAAGAAGGACTACACTTCTATTGCTCAAGACCATAGGGAGGCTGTTAGGAAGGCTAAAGCAGAGATGGAACTGGGACTAATGACCTGGATCAAGGATAACAAGCAGTACTTTTTTAAATATATAGGGGGTAAAAAGAAGGTACCAGGTAATGTAGGGCTTCTGCAGGACATGCTAGAAAAACTGGTGGTTACACCAGATGACAAAGCTAACCTCTTTAACAATTTATTTGCCTCCATTTTTTTGAGCAGGGACCGGGGCATCCCCCACACTCGGATCCCCGATGGACCCAGGGGAGGCGTTGCCAGGCCCAGGGGCAGTGAGGACCTAGTCAGGAAACTTCTGGTGGGACTAGACATGTTCAAATCAGGAAGTCCTGGTGATCTCCCCCAGAGTACTGAGGGAATTAGCAGAGGTCATTGCAGGACCCCTGGCACAGCTTTAGGAGTACTCATGGTGCTCTGGCAAGGTGCTGGAGGGCTGGAAAAGGGTCAATGTGGTCCCCATTTTCAAAACAGGAGGAAGGAGGACACAGGAAACTACAGGCCTGTTAGTTTTACTTTGGACCTAGGGAAGCTCTTTGAGAGATTTATCCAGGAGCACATCTGTGATGGACCAGCAGGGGAGAACTTGCTTAGGGGCAACCAACATGTGTTCATTTAAGGCACCAACCTGTCAGACCAACCTGGTGGCCTTCTATGACCAGGTCACACAATCCTTGGATACAGGTGTCACAGTGGATTTAGCCTTTCTGGGCTTTAGGAAAGCCTTTGACACTTTCTCTCACCCCATTCTCATTAAAAAATTAAGTGATTGTGGCTTTGATGCCTACACAGTTAGATGAGTTGCAAATCTGCTGGAGGGCCACACCCAGGGAGTGGTGGTGGATAAGTCTTTTTTGACCTGCAGGGATGTGGGCAGTAGGGTCCCCCAGGGCTCAATCCTTGGGCCAGCACTGTTCAACATCTTCATCAGCGACTTGGACAAAGGGGTGAAAAGCACCTTGTTCAAATTCATGGATGAAACTAAGAAGTGGGAGAAGTGGGCATGCTAGAAAGGAGGGACAGGCTGCAACTGGATCTGGACAGGTTACAGGGGTGGGCAGATGAGAATAGGATGGGATTCAATACTGACAAGTGCGGGGTATTGCACCTAGGGAGAAAGAACCAGCAGCAAACCTACATGCTGGTGAACTCCCTTCTCATCATCACAGGGGCAGAAAAGGATCTTGGAGTCATTATTGATTCCAAAATGAACATAGGCTGTCAATGTGGGGACACGGTCAGGAAGGCTAACCACACCTTGTCATCCACAGATGTATCATGAGCAGGTCCAAGGATGTGATCCTCCCCTTCTATGCGACACTGGTCAGGCCACAATTGGAGTGCTGTGTCCAGTTCTGGCCTCCTCACTTCAGGAGAGATGTGGCCAGCATTGAGAGAGTCCAGAGGAGGGTCACTTGCATGATCAGGGACAGCAAGGCAGGCCCTATGAGTGGAGGCAATGGGACCTGAACCTGTTCAGCTTCCACAAGAGAAAACTGAGGGGAGATCTGGTGGTCATCTACAAACTGGCCAAGGGGGACCAGTGTGGGAGAATCCAGTTCCCCTGAGCACTATTGAGAGTAACAAGGAATAATGTCCATAAGTTGACTGAGAGTAGGCTCAGGCTAGATATCAGGATGCACTACTTCAGCACGGCTAGGATCTGGAACAAACTTCCAAGAGAAATGGTGCTCACTTCTACCCTGGGGGTCTTCAAAAGGAAGTTAGATAATCACCTAGCTGGGGTTGTTTGACCCCAGCATTCTTTCCTGCCATGGCAGGGGGTCAGACTTGATGATCTACTTAAGCCTCTTCCAACCCTACCAGCTATGAAACTATGAGTGCTGGGGTCATAACACCCAAGCCAAATATCTATCCAGCCTCCTCTTCAAGACCCCCAAAGTAGAAGGCAGCACCGCCTCCCTTGGGAGTCCATTCCAGAGCCTGGCATCCCTAACCATAAAGTAATGCCTCCTGATGTCCAGCCTGAACCTTCTCTCTAACAATTTGTGGTCATTATTCCTAGTAACCCCCAGTGGTGCCTGAGGGAACAGAGTCTCACCCAATTTCTGCTGGTTCCCCCTGGTGAGTTTGTAAATGGCCACCAGATCCCCACTCAGCCATCTCTTATAGAGAATGAATAGATTCAGGTCCTTTAGCCTCTCTTCATAAGGCTTGACCCTCTACCCCTTGACCATGTGAGTGGCCTTCCTCTGGACCCTCTGAATGATAGCCACAGCCCTCTTGAAGTGCAGCACTCAGAGCTAAATGCAGTACTCCAACTGTGGCCTGACCAACACCGCATAGAGGGGAAGGATCACCTCCCCGGACCTGCTTGTGATGCATTTGTAGATGCATGACAAGGTGTGGTTAGCCTTACTAACCACTTCCTCGCATTGGTGGCTCATGCTCATTCTGGAGTGAACAATGACTCCAAGATCCCTTTCTGCCACCCTGTTGACAAGAAGGTTGTTCCCCAGACTATAGGTGTGTTTCTGGTTCCTTCTCCCTAGATGCACTATCCTGCACTTTTCTGCACTGAATTCCATCCTATTCTCATCTGCCCACCGTAACCTGTCTAGATCGAGCTGGATTTGCCTTATTGCTTGCTTGCACCACCCTGCACTGGATGGTAAATTCCAGCAGGCAATGATCACTGTCACCCAGGTGATTGAGTACCTGCAGACCCCTCACCAGGTTGTTGCCTATGGCAAGGACCACATCCAGGGAGGCATTTCCCCTGGTGGGAGTATACACCCCCTCAGTTAGGTGCAGGTCCTGTATCCTGGCTAAGAACCTATGTTAATAGTCGGACCTTGCTGACTGCTCCTCCCAGCAGATGTCTGTGTAGTTTAGGTCACCCATGACAACCACATCCCTTGACTTTACAGTCTCCGTGAGCTGACCTGAGAATTTCAGGTCCAACTCATCTCCCTGGTGAGGCAGTCTGTAGCAGATGCCCACTATCAAGTCCCTTTCCCCATGACCTCCTTGTGTTTTTACCCAGAGCGCCTCAATTTGCCCCTCCTCTGACCCCATCCTGATCATCGAGGACGTGTATTGCTCTTTAACATAGAGTGCTACACCCCTCCCCTTTTTCCCTGCTCTGTCTCACCTGTACAGCCTGTAGCCCTTGATGTCCACTGTCCAGTCATGGGTAAAATCCCACCAGGTCTCTGTGAGCCCCACTAGGTCTGGGTTTTTGCTAGCTAGCAGGAGGGCAAGTTCTTCCTGCTTATTTCCCATACTTCAAGCATCTGTGTAGAGGTATTTGAGGCCTCCTATAGGTGCACTTGCTAGCCCCTTGTTCCTACACCTGCCCTGGCCCCTGTCACTTACCTGGGTACTACCTGTGTGCATCACCTGGCTTGATGGTGAAGAGTTCCTCTGTGTCCCTGTCCCCTGGTGAACCTAATTTAAAGCTCACTGTATGAGATCAGCCAGCCTGGAAGAAAAAGCATGCTTACCTTCTGGGGAGAGATGAAGCCCATCCCACCTGAGCATGTCCTCTGTACAGAAATGTGGGTCATGGTCCAAGAACCCAAGGCCTGCCCAGTAACACTAGCTCTGAAGCCACTGGTTGAACACACTAATGCATGCCTCACGGTGCTGTCCATGTTTGATCACTGGAAGAATAGAAGAGAAAAACACCTGCACCCCCGTCTCCTTAAGCTTGGCCCCTAGACTCTATCAGTCTCTCATGACATGGTCCGGGTTGCCCCTGGCCACAGCATTCATTCCCACATGGATGAGGACCATGGGGTATTGATCAGAGGGTCAGATCAGGTCCGGGATCATTTACATAACATCCCAAATCTGAGCTCCATAGCTGCCAGGGCGTTGTACCTGTTCCCCAACTGTACCTTGGGAGCTGACACTGTGGTAGCCCAAGTAGCCCTGGCTCTGGTGGTGACTGTATGGCATACTGCTGCTGTGGATCTGTCCCAGGGGGCTTCTCCACTAGGTTCCTCACCCTGCAAAGAATGAAAGTACCAGTCAATTTTGTCCTTGGTAGCCCTAATCCCCAACAGCCTGCTGACCTTGACCTGGAGCTCCCTCACTTGCTCCTCCAAGGCCCAAAGGTGGACACAAGAGGGACAGGTGAGATGACTCCCACTCCCCTATTCTGCCCCTCGCTGCAGGGTCCCCACCAGACAGCCCCCACAGACAGGGGACAGGATGTTTCTTCTCCCCCCATGGGCACCATCTGGGTGGAGGCCTCAGAGGAGGCTGGGTAGGTGATGCCACCTTGCTGGGTAGGTGGTGCCACCAGGGAAGGGTCCCTAGTAGCAGCATGCTATGTCCTTACTATGTCTTTAGAGCTACAAGTCCTCCTCTCTCCCCTGTTGGATACTCCTTCCTGGTTATTCCTGCACATCTGCCTTGCACAAATACCTGCACAAATGTCGGTATACACTTACAGAACATGCCTGTCTGTGCACAGCTCGGGAGTGTGGCTCCCTGACGGTTCAGTTAAGAGGGCTCCAGGGGGCACCCCCTCTGGATCCTCCACAGCTGGAAGCACACATGCACCCACTCTGGGCTCAAGCCTTGACTATTAAAATAGGTATTTAGAAACAAACCTTTTTTAATCAAATGAAAGAAGGGATGAGAGAAAAGACAAGGAGGGAGCCATTGAAAAGTATCATATTTTCCTACTTAAAACAGTTCAAATTTTACTTTTTTTTTTTTTTACAACAGGATATTATCTACTGAGCTTTACATTTTTAATCATTGCTTCCATCTCAGCATCTTTAGCCAGCAGCAACAACTATTCCTAACTTCACCTTGCCACCTACACAACATTTTATTAATGTACAACCATTAAATTGAAAATAAGTGAAAACAATAGATCTCATAATAAATAGAGACCAGGAAGAATACATCAATACTACAATGTCTGATGTACTCAATGTAAATTGCAGGAAGCCTGACAAGTACAAGAAAGCATCAAATAAAAGGTTTTTCTGATTAGTATAGAATTAGTGCTGGTAAGGAAATGAACCTACCAAGAACCTGTCAAGCTGGGCTGACTTAAATGCTTACCTATCTTCTTATTCTGAAGTATTTTGATTAACCCTGAAAGCTGCAAAATATCATTTTGGTTATTAAATTGGTAAAGAATTCTCCAATTCTTAAGTCTCAAAATGTAACTGTGAACAGGGGATTATACTTAAACATGTTTTTTTCTAGTGTGGTTAGGCAGGGGATGGGGTCCTTAGCCCCACACATTTTTTTTTTGCTTTGTTATCAATTACCTGCCAGAATAACACCAATAAAACAGAATGCCAATAAAAATTTGCAAGTGACCCAAAGACTGGGAATAGGTAAATAACGAAGAAGCTACAAGTGATTGGAATCACATGGTAAGCTACAGACAAACAAACAGCATGTGTCCTGATAATATTCAATTATAAAGTCACATGTTTGGAACTCAAGATTCTCCCAGTTTACTGGATGGAAAACTCCCTGTCCTATGAACTTGTGGATCTGAAAACTGCAAAATTATGGGATGGGATAATCAACTGAACTCCCCATCTGATGCTCTAGTAAACAAGGCCAAAGAAATCACTAGGTTTCTAAAATGAATAATATTAGGTAGGTGTAACGAAATTATATTACTTTCGTGCCTACATGAGGAACAGTATTTCATTAGGAAAAACTATTTAGCCTAACAGATAAAACTGTAAATTGAAGACAGGTAGAATCGGGCTAGAAATGAGGTGCAGTTTTTAAAAGTGAAGGTGCTTAAGCATCAGAACTGTCTACCAAGGGCTCTGATGTGTTCTTCTTCACTAGAAATTTGTAAGCTTGAGTTTTATTTTTACTTTTTAAGGTATGACCTAACTGACATAGGAATTAATTCATGGAAGTTCTACAACCTGTATTATGGTCGGATAAAATAACAAGAATGGGACCTCCCCCGAGGCCCCTTTTTCTTTTTCTTTCTTTCTTTTTTGGTCTTTGTATGAATCTATATTAAGAAATGCACAGTTTTCTGAGAGAACATATCTAAGCATTTGCTACATAAAAGAGGGAGTATTTGATCTATAGGCAAAAATGCTGACGAGTCATTCTCAGGAAAAATCAGCTTGCCAGATGGAACCACAGTAAGTGAGCACATTGCCTGGTACACAAGACAGCAAAAGGCACAAAGCAGGTAGAGGAATTGAACAAAAAGTACAATTAAATGCAATTGGTGCAATTAAGAAACACTGGTCTATAAAAGTACGGAAGTGCCCATTATAAAATCTGTACCTGTCAGGATGAATTATTCTACGACTTTACAGGACTGTTTATGGTACAGAATACCCTAGAGTAAATATGTCATATCAGCTTAGCATAAAATTTAGTTGTGTAAATTGATGAAAATTGATAGTGGTCCTTTGTTTTCTATATTGATTTTTTTTTTTAACAGAAATGTACATAACAACATTTGTTAACACGATGCCTCTTTTGGGTATGTGCTGCACTTGGTGTAGGAGCATGCCAAACTGAAAGTAAAGTTATGCTTTTTTTTGTGTCTGGAAGATGCCTACTTGTTTTCTGTTGCTAATCCCTTTTTATAAAAGGAAATATTTCATTACTTGGCAGAAACTGAATCAAGAAGAGCATCTTGTATGTATCACATAATAGATCCAGTGATATAAACAAATTGTATGTTAAGAGCCCATAGCTTATTTTAAAGCTTGTTTTGTTCTGTAGCTTTTTTGAAAACATATAGGCAAGTAATAATGTTTGCCAGTGCCAAGGCTGTGGCTCACTTTTTTTTCTTTAGGGTATAATAGAGTATACTGACGGTATATGTACTTAAACTATGAGGACTTGTATTTACAGTATCCATGCACACATAGTTAGTAGGGCTGTGCAAAATTTTGCCAGTTGTTTTGTTTCAATGCTGTTTCAACTCATTTTGAACTTGAAACAGCAAAATTGAAATGAAGGGCTTTGAAACAGCCTCAAAACGAAACAAGGGCAGTCAAAACCTTTTGAAAGTTTCAAAACATTTTGAGTTTTGAAACTTAAGCAGGGGTTGCCTGCAGGGAAACAGAAAGTAAGGCAAGGGGAAGAGAGGGAAAGGACTGCTCTCATACTGACTGTGTAGCTAGCCAGTGACTGTGATCCTTCCTTGAGGTCCCTTCCAACCCCAGTGCTCTGGGGAAGGGATGGAAAAACAGCATAAAAGGCAGTATTGTTTGAACTGGCCTGCTTTCTATCTCCCATGCCATCAGTTTTGCTTGTCAGCAGCCTGAGGTGCAGTTTCCCAGAACCCCCTGCACCTTTCTCCTTGAAAGCTTGCAGGCTTCATGGCCTCAGTGGGGGTTACCAACCCTGCAGTTTTCACCCCGCTACATCTTAACTCATACACGTGACATGAGTTTTGCTTGCCAGCAGCTTGAGGTGCAGTTTCCCAGAAACCCCATGGACCTGTATCCTTGAAATTTGTGGCCTTAGCAGGGGCTTCCATTCCTTCAGTTTTCACCCTGCCGTGCCTTACACACACACACACACACACACACACACACACACACACACACACACAC